>NW_020954587.1:14459567-14804574 GCF_900497805.2 Vombatus ursinus | reverse complement strand
TTTTTTTTTTCTAATAGACTCTTGATAGTGTAGGGCAGGGGTGGGGAACCTGCGGGCTCAAGACCACAAGTGGCCCTCTGGGTCCTCAAGTGCGGCCCTTTGACTGAGACAAAATTCAGTCAGACCTAGAGGGCCACATGTGGTCTCGAGACCGCACGTTCCCCACCTCCGGCGTACAGAATACAGGAGTTCAGAAGAAGTATTTCACACAAACTGGGAATTAAAGCTATCATTCAAAGGAGGCAGCATATTTTGTTTCAGCTTCATGTACTCTCTCACATACTCTCATTATACTCAGATCCATTCATTCAAGTATTTTTAAAGTTTCTACCATAGCTCTAAGTACTTGGAGGGGCATAAGGAAAAGGTTTGTTTTTCTCATCTGCAAAATGAGAGGGTTGGACAAGATGATCTCAAAGGTTCTTTCTAGATCTAACATGCTGTGATTTTATTCAAGAATTCAGATCTCTTCACCTGTATAACCTATGTCAAATTGCTTACCTACTCAATAAGGTGGGGAGAGGAGGGAGGGAGAGAGAGAATTTAGAACTCAAAATCTGAAAAAAGAATGTTAAAATTGTTTTTACATGTAATTGGGAAAAAATAAAATATTAAATTAAAAAATAATAATTCAGATCATTTAACTAAGAAAACATTTTGCTTCTTCCCTGGCAATAGACCTATGAGGTAAGGATGAGAATTTGTTCCTACTTTTCCCAGAGGACAGGTCTCATGTCACTTAGTATAGTCCTGGTGTCCTTTATACAACTGTTATTCCATCAAAAACTCACACAGAGTAAAATACCTGGCCAAACAACTCTTAATCAGAGATCCCCATTTCACAATGTTACCACATTTTGGATGAAACAACACCAAAATGTCACCCTCCCCATTGCTATTTTTACCTCTGTGACTAATTGCAAGTCATTGACATAGTTCTCTTCTGTAACAAGTAGCTCATGGATATATCCCTGCCGTTTCCTTTCTGTTGGTGTCAACATATCCAAAAGATGTAAATCTGCACACCCTGGAAAATATAATGGCATTGAACAGTTTATTCAGGGATGCTTAAAAGCCAAAGACCATCTGCCTAAAAGGTTACCCCCCCCCCATTCTTTATTACTCCTGAGTTAGGTCACTTTGGTTTGTTACCTCACCATATTATCTCTTTAATGAAAACATTGAAAAGAAAGTTAAGTATCACCAAAAAATGACTACTCTGCAATTCTCTGGACCAGGGTTAGCAAACTGAAGATCAAATCTAGCCCAAGGCCTTGCTTTTGTATGGCCCCAGCTAAGACTATTTTTCTTTTACATTTTAAAATACAATAAAACTTTATTTAAAAATATAAAAATCATGGTTTATACTAAAAAGGAAGGATTTGGCCACATGGGCTGTAGTTTGTCCATCCTTCCTCTGGACTAATTCTTTGGGGTTCGTGAAGGGTACAAAGTTCAGTCCCTGGAAAATACACTTTGAACAGAAACACAGCTATTGAACTAAATACATCTGTAGATTCAGCCAGGATCATCCCAGATCTTCCTTAGAAGGGTAAGTCTTAGGAGGTGGTTTCAGGTTAACCTGGGCATCTTCTTCATGTCTGGCATCCTCAGGTTTAACCTACCTCAGGGTGGTCTCAGAAGCTATTGGGGTTCCCACACTGTTAGGTTCTCACTAATTACTACGGCTGTAAGATACACATCAGGCTTTCACTAACCTGGGTGCTTTTGTTGGGGGGCTCAGCATTCCCTGAAAGATATCAGATGATTTTTTTTATATGTGACAGAACCTCAGGGCCAAAAGCCACCTCCAACTCAGAGCTTCCCTGGCATATTATTATACTTTCTATATAGGTTATTGTAGCGGCTGCTCCTGAACAGATATGCCCAAGGAGTTCTGGCGGTTGAAATCCTTCTCTCCCCTCTAAGTTTAGAGAAAGTGTCATCTCCTCCATGAAATCTTCCTTGATTCTTCAAATTTCTTATTGTCCTTTGTGTCTCTCCCAATCACATTCTCCTAGAGATTTTACCCACTTGTGTACATTCCCCCTATTAAACTTTTTCTGAGGGTAAGAATTGTGATCTTTTCCATATTTGTAGCCCCAGTATCCAGCACAGTGCCTTACTCTTAGTAGGTACTTAATAAATGTGGTGATGAAGTCATTTAAATTCAATTTAAGGTAGTGGCAGTAGCAGGAGGTGTGTACTTGGATAGCTATAGACAGAACTGAGTAAAAGTATCAGGTGTCATTTTGAATTATCATCCCTTAAGGTCCATTTGGCTTGGGTACTTGGGTAGCTATAAAAAAAGAACTGAGCAAAAGTATCAAGTGTCATTTTGAATCCTCATCCCTTAAGGTCCATTGGCTTATTTGATTGAAAGCTGACTGTGATGTGCTAAAATTAAAATGAGAATGGTCACAAAAATCAGGATAAGCCCTCCTGCAGGGTTGGGGACACAAACTTTGAGCTAGGACTCACTGCTAAATCTTTCAGTTGGCTTCACTGCATTCCATATCAAGTACTGATGAGTACAAGGGATGGTAAATGTCTTTTATTAAAATTTTTGTACTGACAATGAATTAGCAAGAAGAAAGTAAGCCATTATTACTCACTTAATTCTACAAATTTTAGTTGACATAGCATGTGCCCAGGAACAACTCAAGATCTCTAACTTTTTTTTGTACTTTGAAACTCATTCAATTTGTAAATGAATTAAAGTTTTAAAGAAAAATAATTTGTAACTAAGTTTGATTTGTATTTTTAAGCTAAAGTTTAGCTGCTATTTGAAAATTTAAGTTTGGATAAATTTTAGTTTCTTTGGATTAATGAACAAAAATAATTTTCCTTATGATTGAATATTTAATGTTTGCCTGTGTGCACACACTAATGATTTCATCTAATAGGCATGACATATATGCCTATATTATTTGGGTACCTACTGTGGACAAAGACATACGAAGCTGGCTGGTGTCACCAATTTTTCTAGAGTTCTAACTAGTAGAACTATTCTTAAATTCTTATTGAGGAAAAACAAATTCTACCTGACTAGATAGCCTATTAATAAAACATAAGGCTTAAGGGAAAGGCTATTATTTCTTTTCAAAGAGGAGTCTTGCATTATAGGAAATGATGAATTTTTAGAAGAGTGTGTTTTCTGAAAAGGTTTTCAGGATTTCTTGGTTTAGAAAGAAATATTAAAATGTCAGTATATGGTGAGATCTGAAAAGCAGCCACAGAGGTGGGATACATTAATGTGGAAATAGAATGTAGGAACTCACAAATGTGAAGCAATCATATTTGTCAGCTGTTTGATGGAGGAAGCAACTCAGTTCAGGGCTTGTCAGGGTGAAAAGTGAACAGAAGAAAGCCATAGAGCAAGATGGAATATCAGACCTATTAGAGGCAGCTTGGCACTGTGGGTAGAGAGTTTGTCCTGAAACCTGAGTTCAAGTACTGCCAATGACAGTCACACTGGCTATTTGATTCTAGACAAGTCACTTAATCTGTCAAAACTCTAGAGAATTCTCCAGCAGAAAAGATGCCAATCTACCCTGGCAGAGGGAGTTTCTTCACCTGGAATTTCACTATACCAATGAAATCACAGGTTTTGTCCTGATCCCCATCCGAGAAAAGTTAATAGGAATTGTGAGACCAGCCTGCAGAAGAAAAGGTGAAACAGCACCTTAATACTTAACTTTCAAGTTCTAAAAAAGTCTCTTTTAATTTAATAAGCTTTTTTAAGTACCTATGGTGTGCTAAGTACTGTGCTAGGCACTGCATTTACAAAGACTAAAACAAAACAGTTCCTGCCCTCAAGGAGTTTACGTTCTGCTGAAGGAAAACAACATGTAAGTAGATAAGAAAATATAAAATATATTCAGGTAAATACAAAGTAATTTCAGGAAGTGGGAAGACCAAGAAAGGCCTTGTTTAGGAGGTGACATTTAAGAAGTTAAGGGATCCAAGAGGCAGAGATGAGGAGAGATAATCCAAGTGGGAGAGGTGACAAAGGCCTGAATCAGGATAGTGGCTATGTGAAGACAGAAGGGGACAGATGCAAGAGATATTGTGGCGATAGAATCAAGAAGACTTGGCAATCGATTGTATCTGGGGTGTAAAGGAAAACGAAGAGACAAAGATGGCTCTGAAGTTGTGAACCTGGATGATTAGAAAGATGATGGAGGCTTTAGCAAAAACAGGGAAATCACAAAGACAGGTTTAAGTGGAAAGTTATTTCCACTTTCTCTGTGTTGGGTTTGATATGCTCCATGGAAAAAGTGATATATAAAAATGATTTTTGGGAAACAAGTAGGAATTGGATAAGATAAAGAGGAGTAGAGACAGCTGCCTAGCATTCATACAGCACTTTAAAGGTTTGCAAAGCACCTACATATTATCTCAATTGATGCAGCATTCCAAACAGAGATAATGGACTGAACAAAAGTTTGCTCAGAGAAGTGAGTCCATAATGGATGAATAGTATGGTTAATAGGATCATAGACTTAGGATTGGAAGAAGCCTCAAAGGCCTCTTAGTCCTCTTCATTTTAGACCTTAGATCTCTTCATTTTTTGTTTAGTTGCTTTTCAGTCGTGTCCAATTCTTCGTGGCCCCATTTGGAGTTTTCTTGGCAAAGATACTGGAGTGGTTTGCCATTTCCTTCTCCAGCTCATTTCATAGATGGGAAAACTGAGGTAAACAGGGTCACGTGACTTACCTAGGGTCACACAACTAATAAGTATCTGAGATTGGATTTGAACTCAGAAAAATGAGTCTTTCTGACTCCAGGCTTAGCACAGGGTCACACAACTAACAAGTATCTGAGATTGGGTTTGAACTCAGAAAAATGAGTCTTCCTGACTCCAGGCTTAGCACTCTATCCTCTGGCCCACCTAGTTGCCTTCATTTTACAGATAAGGAAACTGAGGCACAGTAGGGTCACACAGGCAATCTTGACATGCAAAACCCCTGACTAGAAATGTACAGTCCTTTCCATTTTACCTCCTCTGAATCCACTTTTTGCACTGGAATTATCAAGTATGTCAAGATATATTCTGATTTGGTTGAAAGGACCTCATCAAATTTCTCACAGGATTTCTCCAGACCTCTGCTTCCTCTCTTTCAGTGCATAAGCTACAATTATCTTTTATGTGGTCTTTTGCTATTACTGACATGTACCATCAGGATTTTCTTCATCATTTTGAACAATTTAAAGAAATCACAAGACCCAAACTGGTTTGACTAGCAAACATTTGTTATGCTTGCCAATCCAGTCAAATCTAACATTTATTAGTACCTACTATGTGCATAGCACTATGCTAGACATTATAGTACAAAGATGAAAAAACAAAACAAAACCAGTCCCTACCCTCAACGAATGCACACATACTAACCAATGGCAACACCAGGTTAGAAAACTAATTCAACTGCAAAATTTTACAGCAGAGGACAGTGGGAGAGTACCAGAGATTTGTGATTGCTTCACAAAACAATGACGAGTCTTAGAAAAAAAAAGAGTACAGCAAGTTTGGCACAAGATCTAATTAAACCAGATTATCCTAAGAACATTCATAGACTGACTCCAGAGTCAGAGGTCCTGGGTTCAAATTTCAGCTCTGACACTATCTGTGTGACCTTTGGAAGTTATTCACCTTCCATTTTCTCATCTGTGAAATGAAGGAGTTGTATTGGATGCCTTTGGAAGTCTCTTCACATGGCAAAACAAATAAATGAAAAAATGGAACACCTCTGTCAGCATTCCTACAATAAACTTTTTTTATCATTTCTGACAGTGGAACCACCACATTTGAATTAACACCTCAGAAGCCCCTGAGATGGAGGTGAAAATGATGCTCAAGAATGCCAATGGGAAGAACAGCTTGGACCAGACCAACTACGCATAGAAGAAATCCATATTGGCAACACTGCAATTTTTAAAGCATCAAGGGATTGACTTTTAAGATACATAAGAGGAAGTAAAACCCAACAACTGGGGGAAGGGGGGAATTATAGGTTATCCTCCCCAAAAAGCTGATCAAGAGAACTTTGTAATTATTGACATTGATCCTCTTTCATTTCTATGAAAATTTTTATGTGAATGATCAATTTTAAAGGCATTTTTGACGAATATACAAAAAAGGAATAGGAATGCTTTTGTAAATAATTTTCTATAGCAGATTATATCTCAAAATCACATGACTGAAAGGTATAGAGATTACAAGATCCTTTTGTCTTTATTGTTTGGCTTATTTTGTCTTGCCACGGCTCTTCAATGACTCTGGAGGAGAGTGAGGCTGATGACTTAGTGCATCTCTGCCTTATTTGAATCTAATTCAGGAGGAATTCAAGACAACACCCTCATGATGTCATTGGTCCTCTTAGAGAATAAAGGACGAACAATAACAACAACATATATTAAAAAATCATTTGACTCAGTAAAGCAAACTTCCCTCAAGGCTCCCCTCGAACAAAGTTCTACCAGTATATGTTAAGATCAAACACAATTTCATGATATATGTAACCACTTTATCCTTTCTGGTTATTAATGTCATACAAGAATAAAACAGAGAGGGAAGTATTTGTCAAAGGTGTTTGCTTTTGTCATGGAAGATGTTCAGTCCAGGGATTAGATGGAAGAAGGGTTCCCTATAGATCATGAGGTTCTCTAGATGCTTCTTTCTTCCCTGACAATGAATTTAGGTAAAAAAAATTTACGTCCTTTGTATAAAGGGAGAAGAGGAAGAGGGGAAGGAGCTGAGGCTTCTGGGTGAGTGACCTCCCAAATGCCTAGTCTTACAGACACCTCAGTCTGTAGAATACCCAAGAGGTAAGGCTAGTTTTGAATTACATCAGAGATTTAAGCTTGGCATGGCTCAATGCCTTGCCAGAAAGCTCAGACCAAATTAAACACTGCCCACTGTCCAAGTAGGCTTAACTACAATCTGAGCTCCATACCTGATGAACTCTCTGACAACTTGGCTAAATGTCACCATCAATAAATGAGATACATTAGAATATGAGCTCTTTGAGGAGGGTACTGTCTTATTTTTCTACTTGTATCCCTAACATGTCATCAGAAATTTATACATAACAAATGCTCAATTAATGCTTTATTCATTCATTCGTTCAAAGACAATTCTTCTAGTTATATTAATATATTTTAGAATGCTTTAACAACCATGTGAATCAGCAGATATGCATGTATTCAGGATAAAAAAAAACCCACTGAATAGGAGTATTAATTATTTAATAAGATTTCTCTTCTTAAGTTAGTTTTCCATAGGAATGTGTTTCAATCAATCAAACATACTTATAAATAGCTAATAATAATAATGATTATAGATGACATTTGTATGACACTTAAGGTTTATATAGCATTTAGTGTACATTAACTTACTTGATTATGTCAAATAGGTATTAGTAGGCACCTCATATTGTTATATGAATAGGTATTATAGGCATTATGTGAGACAAGTATTATTATCTTAACTTTACTAATGAGGAAACTGAGGTTCAGTGAAGTGCTTTGCCCAGATTCACAGGATTTTGGTGTCCAAGATGGAATTCAAATCCAGGTTACCTCTGTCTTCAAATTCAGGGCTCTTTCCACTTACTCTATATACATTACTATCAGGAAGGAACTATGGGTAAACCAAAACCAATACAAACATGGACCCTGCTTAAATCCTGTTAGGAAGACAAGTCTAATCCATGAAATGATCTGAAAATAATACGACTATATAACAGTGTTAAGCAATATTTGTGATTGTGAGCATTGTAGGAATTCATTGAGAGAATTGTAGTAGAATAGAAAAACGGGTAATAGTTCTATGGAGGAGGTGAGAAACATTAGGTCTTTAAAAATGGGTAGGATTTGAATAGACAAAGAATGGGGAAAAGGTATTTCCAGTTTGGAAATACCTCCAGCTGGGAGGTACCATAAACTAAGATCAGAACAAGAGAATTAACAGGGATATGGAGTAAAGGTTTCCTGTGGGCAATTAGTGGGAGGTCAGATGGCAGGCATAGGTCATGAATTTAGTTGCAGGAATTTAAACTTGATGCAAAAGGGACTTATTGTAGGTATTTGTGTAGGGATTTACATCCTAAAAATCATATTCTACATGAGATGAATGGAGACAGAAAGAGCTTAGGGCAGAGAGGCATTAGTGGGAAGAAATGTGTCTAGTCCACTAAGTGTGAAGTGATTTCCTTTTGTGAGTGAACAGTACAATGAAGGAAAAGGCAATGACATCAAGGGGAAAAGGGAATGAACTAGGACTGTTGAGATCTGGGTTACAGCCCCACTCATTTATCCACTCTTTGACTTGAACAAGTAAGTCATTCATTTGTCTCCCCAGCCCTACATTCCTCATCTATGAAATGAAAGGGTCAGACTACTTTGTCTTTTTTTTTTTTTTTTGGCTAGGCAATGGGGTTAAGTGACTTGCCCAGGGTCACGCAGCTAGTAAGTGTTATGTGTCTGAGGCCAGATTTGAACTCAAGTCCTCCTGACTTCAGGGCCGGTGCTCTATCTACTGCGCCACCTAGCTGCCCCTTACTTTGTCTTTAAGGTTCTTTCTAGCTCCAATTTTCTTCATTTCTTTAATTCTTGTGAGTATTTCAGTCCTTGTGAGTTGACTAACAACTGGGGGGACCTTTACAGCCTCAGAGTCTGTCAATAAATAACTCAGTGAGATATACTGGAAAGAGCATCAGACAAGGAGTCAGAAGGTTTGGGTTCAATTCCTGTTTCCAACAAAGCTATATACCTTGGACAACTTGCTTTATCTCTCTAGGGTTCAATTTCCTCATATTCAAAATGGAGATCATTCAACACAACAACCAAACACAATTCCAAAGGACTTATGATAAAACATGCTATCAACCTCCAGTTAGAGAAATTATGGTCTCAAAGTGCAGCATATTTTTCCTTCCTTCCTTCCTTCCTTGCTTTCTTCTTCTTTCCTTCCTCCCACTCTCCCCATCTTTCCTTCCCACCTCCCTCCCTCACTTCCTTCCTCCTTCCCTTCCTTTTTTCTTCCTTTCTTTTCTCTTCATTTCTTTTTTCCCTCCTTCTTTTCTTTTTGGCATGGCTACTTCAGGAATTTGTTTTGGACACCCATATATATTTGTAATGGGTTTCATTTTTCTTGCCTTCTCAATAGGTAGGGGCAGGGCAGAGGAAAGGAGAGAATTTGGAATTGAAAATAAAGTAAAATTTAATTTTTCAAAAATGGAGATAATACTAACTGTACAACTTACACCTACTTCACAGGATTGTTGTGAAAGTCAAAGGAGATACATATACACACACAGTGCTTTGTAACCAAATGCCTTATCATGGCATAAAGATAAGCCTAAGTTCTCGAAGGCTCTGCTGGTAGAACATAAACTCTAGCAGGTTCTCTTATGATGCAAAAGCCGCATGCACACTTTTAGTACGAAATGGTGTTTTCCTCCTGAGGACTAGTCTAGCTAAGTAGAGAAAAGCTCATCATCAATAAGCTGGTCACTTGGAAATGAATTCTTTGGCCATGAAACCCACAGATAGAAATATGAGAAAACTCCCCCCAAGAATGTACTTTGTCACCTGCTAATAAACTTACATTCTTAGAGAGCTAAGAAGCAGCAATGGAATAGTGATCAGAACACTGATCTGAGGAAGACATGGGTATAAGTTCTCCCTCTGACATATTTTCATTATGTGGCCCTGGGTAAATCTTATAACCTTTCAATTCTATGTTATTTATAACTATTATTCTATGTAAACTCCCAGAGTAAAAAAGCGTTAATCCCTCTAAGAAAATCAATCTCAATCGATCAATATCAATAAATCAGTATCAATAAATTAATCACTTGTCAATATAATCAGTATCAATAAATTGATCACTTGTCAATAAATAATCACTAAAATACTTATCAAGTAAATTTGTACAAGGCACTAAAGTTAAGTGAATATGTACTAAGCACTAAAGGGTATACAAAGAAGTTGAAGAGATGATCTCCAACCTCCTAGTTGGAAAATAAGAAATATACAAATGAAAAGTTAACAACACAAGGCAGTATTTGTTAAGTGCCAAGTGTGTATGGCAATAACTACAATAAAATTTTTATGAAATTGGAGATTACTGTAAGAGTACTGTTTGTAAGTAAGTGTAGGGGGTGGGGTATCCAGTTGAATCACCCCACCCACATCAAGTAACTAACAAGATAACTCTAGTTGTGATACCTTTTTTCCAGTGAAAACACTTTCATTGAATCAATCAATCAAAGGTATGAAACCAGGTGTGAAAAATCCTTAATCAGCTTGGAAAAAGTAAAAGTTTGTGGATGAAAAGAAATATATATACATATATATATGTATATATATATACATATATATACATATATATATCCCATATAGATATATGGGATGTGTATTGAGACTGGTTGAAGAGACTTCATTGTGCCCCATGGACCTTAGATAAAATATTAAACAAGTCTGGATTTGAGTCATGGGCCAGACTGGAGAGAGCAGCTTCAGTTAAGGAATCACTTGGGGAGGAAGGAGAGAGGGGGGTTTCTGTCTCCTTCCTCTCCCTGCTCCCCTTGTCTGGAAAATGATCTTATGAACTTCAAAAGGTTGTTAGGTTTTGGATTTGCCAGGGGCACACAGCAGTGTCCCTGGAACAGCTGATGGCAATGTCTACAACAGGATTTGAGAACAAGCTAGACATACTGACAAAAAGACGCTTTAGAATCCTACAATGAGCCCAGAAAGAAAAAAAGAAAATAAAGAAAACTGTATTGCATCTAAGGGGAACTTCATGAGAGCCCCACAATGGGAGGGAAAGACTTAAGAAAAAGGACTTTGGGAAGCTGTGATTCACTCCTCTTTGCCACACGTGCTCTCAAGTGCCCACTTTCCCTTGGATTTAGTATGCACTTGTGGGAATGTATGCCCAGTTTGAGAAGTGTGTTTTATACCTACTGTTCTTACTTCTTCTTCTTCTTCTTCTTCTTCTTCTTTTTTTTTTTTTTTTTTTGGTGAGGCGCTCAGAGTTAAGTAACTTGCCCAGGGTCACACAGCTAGTAAGTGTCAAGTGTCTGAGGCCGGATTTGAACTCAGGTCCTCCTGACTCTAAGGCCAGAACTCTATCCTCTGCGCCACCTCCCTGCCTCTCTGTTCTTACTTCTTCACCCTAATAAATAATAACCTTTTTTCTAAAAGCTGGCTAGCTAGTTGATCTCAACAAATAATCAATGAACACACTGGTGAAGGAAGGATTATGAGCTCTAGTATAAGAGAATCCAAACTCAATCCCTCAGGGTTATGCCTAGAACCCTGAGGTAGTAAGTAGCCAGCTGCCTTGTGTAGAAGTTAGTGGGGTAGTGAGGGGAAGAGTTGGGAGAGTGAGCATGGAAGACAGTGGTAATGGTGTGGAAAGGCTTCATGGAGGAAGTAGAACCTGTGCCAGGCCTTTAAGCTGGGTAGGATGTGGACAGGCAAAAAGATTAAATCACAATGAGTGAGGAAGAATGGGAGAAGCAGCTATGTGGTACAGTGGATAGAGCATGGAGTCAGGAAGACCTGAGTTCAAATTCCTCCTCAGATTTATACTAACTATGTGAACCTGGACAAGTCACTTAACTTCTGCTGCAACAATTTCCTCAACTGTAAAATGAAGATAAAAATAGTATCTACCTTTCATTTGATCCTTTGTGAGGATCAAATGAGATAAGATTTGTAAAATAATTGGCAGAGTGCCTGGCACATAATAGACAATAAATTTTTCCTCCCTTCTTTCTTTCTTTCTTTCTTCTTTTGTTTCTTTCTTTCCTTCCTTCCTTCCTTCCTCCCTTCTTTTCTCCCTTCTGCAAAAGGGCAGCTTTGAGAAATGCAAGGTATTCTTGAGGGACACAAAGGGAAGATCTGGGAATACTAAGACTAGAATACTAGCATAGTAAATTGAGAACAGACTATAAAAGGCTTTGAATGGTAGGCCAGAATCTGGACTTTATATTGTAAGAAACTGGGGACATAGGAAAAGTTTATGAGGAATGAAAATATTGATACAGAAACACAACATGGATAACAGAGATCAATGTCAATATGCCACTCCTGATATTCCCATCTAAACTGATATATGGAGAGGTAGCACAGCAATAATACATGATTCCTTATTCAGACTACTGGCTACTTCCAAAGCAGATGCCCAAATCCTAGCCTCTGGGCCAGTCCTGAGGTTAGAGAATAGGTTTGAGGAACTCTAAAAGTCTTTTTCAGAGAACCCTGAATAGGTCAAGTCCCTCACATGGCTATGATTAGGTCAAGGTGTCCTTAAAGGTTCAAACTGCATTGATGTTTTTCCCTAGATAGGAACTCTGGTAAAGGACTGGTAAAATTATACTCCCTCTGGGGATTTTCTAGACTAGGTACTAGTTCAGATTCTAAAAATAGCAGCAAACTTTCCCCTGACTTGGTCCAAATTAAAGGGACAGATTTGTGGGCTGAGAGACTTCAGAGTCCCTCAATAATGTAAGCATGTTAGTTAGCCTAGAGAGCTTCCAAAGTCTAGTGATATTGTGTACTGAATGTATGTGTGCGTGTGTGCGTGTGTGTGTGTGTGTGTGTGTGTGTGTGTGTGTGTGTGTGTGTGTGTGTTAGGGAGAAGAAAGGAAAAGCAACTTAACCCCTCAGAAATCTGGTTCTTGGGTCAATCTGCTCGCTTTGACAAAGGTGACAGTCCTAAGGAGGCAAAAGGATTGCAAAAAATTCTTGAGCAATAGACTAAGAAATTAGGAAGAAAAGTCAATTACCTTTAATAAGTATCTTACTATCTAATATTTAGTTGCCTAAAGGTTAGTTAATCATTCCTCCTTCAAATATTAATCCATGAAAGAACATTCTCCGACAGGTCTGGAATTCTTTTCTTAATACAATGGTGACAATAGAAAGTTACCAGAAAACTTTATTTTAGCATCCTCAGCAAGGACTTAGGTCCCTGACTTTCTCTACCTCAAATCTACTTATCTTAAGTCCTCAACTAAGATTGCAAGTTACTTTTTTTTCATCTCCCCCACAATAGGCCAAAGTTCTCGAGGATTAAAACAGGAAGAAAACCTAAAGCTGTCCCAGACTAATTTTAAATGAGTCATTAAAGATATGCACTACAGAAATCTATAAACTCGTATGGTGATTCTTGCTAACACTGAGTCACTTAGAGGAACAGCAGTTTGTTTAACAGGATTTTAAGGGGAAACCAATTATTTGGAATGAGTGGGTGATTCTGTGGCTTCAGGATCACAATATGGTCCCAAAGGAAGACTCTTCAAGGAGAACAATTGCTTAACAACTCAAACCATTTATGCATAAATCAAGAAACTGATTACTAATATAGTCCCATGGGATAGATAACAAAACACAACTCCTTGACATGGCAAGAAATGGGGAGTCCTAACCGGTAAGCATTGTCAGATGTGGTCATTGTATCAGAGGTTTTGCTTAATTGTTCAATGTGGAGAAGGATTGAAAGGATATAATGATAAAGGCATCAATAAAAGGCATTTTTGAAAAGGTAATCTAATTAGCAAAGCTGATTTTTTAATTTGTTGTGACTATTAACGAGAAGGGACAGTTGAAAGAATTCAGTATCTAATGTCTATTCATTTTTTTTTTCTCCACTTGAATACAGTAATAAATCAAGCCATCTAACATTTTAACATTTCTGGCACAAGAGACAATTTAAATACATACACACTACTTTAATTTTGTTACAATCCACAAAGGATGCCTTTTTACATCTGCTTATGATTCCTTTATGCCCTAGCATAAGATTAGTTTAAAGGTCCTTTGGCACGCTGAGGAATGGATATTCTTTAATATTACAATCCAAAAATTGCCATAAGTAAGTAAAATCTAGCTCATTCAACGATTTGTTCAATGCTACATTTTCTTTATTGGGTTGTTTTGAGGTTGGTTTTTTTTTTATTTACAAGTTTTGACTGAGGAAGATTAAAATCTACGATTATTGTGTTACTATCAATTTGTTTTTGCAATTAGGTCTATCTTTTCTTTGAAGAACTTGGCTGATATGCCAATTCGGTGCATATTCATTTAATTTTGCTATTTTTTTCAATGTCCATGCTACCAAGCGTAAGGTAGTTTTCCTGTTTGTCTCTCTTGAG
Organism: Vombatus ursinus; assembly: GCF_900497805.2. Lineage (NCBI taxonomy): Eukaryota > Metazoa > Chordata > Mammalia > Diprotodontia > Vombatidae > Vombatus > Vombatus ursinus. Next base: position 14,790,403 of record NW_020954587.1, on the reverse strand, counting down.
TTTATCAATTTTTATTACTGCCTTGGGAAACTTACTAGAGGAAACATGCAGTAAATCTTTTTTGGTGGAGTAAACCTTTTGAAACAGAAACAAATATTCCTCAATTCTAGTTGTGTAATCTTGGAGTTTCATATATTGAGTTTCAAAAATATCATTGGGACACTGACAAGATATTCTCTGTATTTGCTTCTCTGTCTGGTCCCAATTCCATGGAACAAAATTCTTTCTTCTCCCTGCCCCGCCCCAGTCCTCCACAAGTTAAACTCATCCCTCTCATATCATTTCACTGCTAACCCAAGCCTTGACTGACACCACTTCCCTCAGCCTCTTTCCCCCTCTGATTGGAGGGCTGGAGGGTGCAGCACTGAACTCCTCCCAATGCCTTCCTTTATTGAGAACTTTTTGGCTCACTCTACTCTGCATCTGCTGCTCTGCCTTGGTTCCGTGGAACAAGATGCCTCCACACCACCTGCGCCCTTCCCTGCCTCCCTTTGTGTGTTGTCTTTCCCTGCTCCACATTAGATTATTAATTGCATCCCCAGCACAGGGGATACAGTGCACAGGCACAGTGCCTGGCACTTAATTTTTATTGGATTGGCCATTCCCATAAAGCTATTTGTCTTAAGCCTCATTTCATTTCCCTGTCTAAGAGCCCAGAATAAGATCCTTAGATTAAAAAAAAAATAAAAATAAAAGAATTCCAAACCAAGAAGAATTTTAAGGACACCAGATGGTGGCTTTAAGGCACAAAACTTAGAATTTGGAAATGGGAGTACGGGAAGGATCTATTTTGGAGTCAAAGAACATCTTTCAAATTCAAAGCAGTTTCAATAAAACATCAAAGCTCTTAGGTATTCTTCCAATTAATAAGAGTGAACAAAATTCATTAGTGAAGTATTAAAAATAAAATGTCCCCATCCCCCAAAATCCCTAACAACTCTTTTCATTCTCAGGTATCTTCAGACTGCTTAATCAGGACACTATATATCTGATAAGAACCAAAAATCATTTCTGTTCCACAACCATTAACAGTTGCTGTGAATTAAAAAGCTGACACTGAACTCAGGACTAAGGATGCAAATCAATCAATCAGCAGGCATTTATTAAGCATCTACTATGTGCTAGGCACTTTGCTATGTGTAGAAAAAGGAAATAAAACATAGTCCTCATCCCCAAGGAATTGAAAATCGAATAGACACAAAACATACACAGATAAGGAAGCTAAAAGGAAGAATGTGACAGGGACACAAAAAAGCTCAAAACAAAGTGCTTGAGGAAAATTTCAAGACAGATCACTTCCTAGGGAAAAGAGACAAAACTTGGAGGAAGTGGTGGTATCTGAGCGGGGCCTTGAAGAAGAGAAGGATTTTTGACAGGTCAAAATGATGAGGGATGTGTTCTGAATTTGGAGAGAATAATAGTCTGTATTAATGTCAAAAGTAGGTGAGCGCAGAATAAGATTAAGGAATGACTATTAAGTTGTTTGAAGGCAAGGGCTATGTTTCCTTTTGTCTTTGTATCGTCAGTAACTAGCTTAGTGCCCTTCCACATGGTAGACAATTAGCAAATACTAATTGGATTGAATTGAACATAGAGTACATGAAGGGTAATGTGAAATAATACTGGAAAAGTACACTGGGTCCAGATTGTTGGGTGTTACAAATGGCAGCTAAGAAGATTGCATTTTGTCTGATAGGCAATAGGGACCCACTCAAATTTTGTTGTTGTTGAGCAGGGGAATAAAATAGTTAGAACTCTGCATTAGGAAGATTCTTTTGCTGGTGCTGTGGAAGATGAATTAGAAAAGGAATAAGATCAGAATCTGAGAGACTGGGTAGGAGGCTGTGACAAACATTTAGATAATATAGGACAAGGGCCTGGGTTAGGGTATTGGTAGCTATGGAAAGGAGGGGATAGATATGTGATAGTAAAATCAATAGGACTTGGCAATTGATTGGAAGGCAAGGGAGAGGAAAGGATTAAAGAGAATGCTGAGATTTTGAACCAACATGATTGGGATTATGGTAGTTCCATCAATAGATATAGCTAAGCTGTGGACTCGGGAAAGTCTTGGGAAAGATGATGAGTTTGGGTTTTAATATACTGAGTTTGATGTATAGGTGAGTTTTCTAAGTAAAGATGTCTAGCAGGCAATAGGAAACACAGGATTGAAGGTCAGGGAGAATTTTAGATTTAGAGAGTTGAGAGGCATCTGCATAAAGGTAATAATTGGAGCCAGAGGCATGGATAAGATTGCCAGATAGTGTGTGGAGAAAGGGAGCTTTGTGGGGAATTCACACATAGGAAGGAAGGTTAGTGAATTAGTGAAAGGGAGAGGATTGGATAGATAGGTAGAAGGAGAAGTGGGAAAGAATGGTGTCATGGAAACTAAACCAGAAACAGAGAGTTATAAAGTGTCTAATGGCATAGAAAATTCAGGGAGGATAAGGGCTGAGGGGAAAGAGCCCACCAGATTAGAGATTAAGGGACTTTTGATGATCTTGCTTGAGGAATAAGAGGAAGAAACAGTAAGTCTAGAATATTCTCTCTGTAAGTTTAGCAATAAAGATATACAGGATAGGACAGATACAGGACAAAAGCCTTAAGAACAGAAAGATCAAAAGAAGGGATTTCTTAGGATAGGACAACTCAACCCAAGAATGTAGGCAATAGGGAAGGATCCAATGGAGAGGGAGAGATTGAAGATGAGAGATGGAGTGACTTATGAGGTAAGGTCCCCAAGGAGAGAAGAGGAAGGACACAAGTGGAAGGATTTGCTTTGATAAAAAAAAAAGTGGGTTATCTCATCTTCTGAAACTGGAGTTACAAAGGATCAGTGAGGGAAGAGGTTCAGAGATATGATAAAATGAGTTAATACTGCTACGCATTTTGCAAACCTTGCCATAAATGCTTATTATTATTATCATCATTATTATTATATGAAGGATGAGAAATGAGAGAGCTCACAACAGGTGGCCTTGATACCTGCTTTACTGAGAAAAATGAGGGCATCCTATTAAGAAAGTGGAGGGTTTAGTGAGGGACAGAGCTGAGACCTTGAGGTTTAGAATAGCTACTATGGGATATGTGACACTGAATAAATCTGAAAGATTAAGGGAAAATACTGGTGTTCAGCAATGAGTGCCTAATTATCATGATTTCGAGAGTTAGCATGGTTTTGGTGGAGGAGAAAGGAACAAATGATAATTGTATTCATATAGCACCTACTATGTGCCGAGCACTTTACAAATACTATCTCATTTGATCTTCACAATGATCCTGAGAGGTGGGTGCTATTATTATCCCCATTTTACAGATGAGGAAATGGAGAATGAGAGAGGTTAAATGACTTGCCCAGGGTCACACAAGTAATAAGTATTGGAGGCTGCATTTGAACTCAGGTCTTCCTGACTCTAGGACCAGTGCTCGATCCATTGCATCATCTTTCAGTCATTTTTCAGTTGTGTCTACCTCATCGTGATACTTTGGGATTTTCTTGGCGAAGATAGTGAAGTTGTTTGCCATTTCTTTCTCTAGGCTCTTTTACAGATGAGGAAATGGAGACAAACAGGATTAAATGATTTGCCCAGGGTCACATAGCTAGTAAATGGCTGAGGCGAGATCTGAACGAGGGAGATGAGTCTTCCTGACTCCAGGCCTGGCACTCTATCCACTACATCACCTACTGTACCATCTAGCTTCTTCTAATACCTCCATTGGTGCTCAAAAGCTCTGGGCACAACTTCTTCAGGCTAACAGTGAAAGTCACTTTTCCTCTGAGATGACCTTTCATTTTCACTTCATATATCTCACAAGTAAAGTTATTTGCATGTTATCTCACCCATTAGAATGTGAGTTCCTTAAGGTCAGAGACAATGCTTTTGCTTTTCTCTATCACCTCACTGTTTAGCACTGGCACATACTAAGCTCTTAGATGCTTAGGCTGGGCTGGAGCAATGGAAGAACCAGGGGTCAAAAGATGCCTTGTTGAAATGATTGATTTTGAAGGGAATGATACAAAGGCAGAACAAGTGTGATGATCTAACATAGGTTCTTAAAGGGGGGGTCCTTGGACTCCTAGGAGTCCCCAAGACTCATTTAGGGGTTCCATGAGGTCAAAACTATTTTCCTAATACTATCCCTTTGCCAACTACATATCTGTGTGAGACTGGATTTTCTTCTAATATTTCAACCAAAACAACTTATTGCAACAGATTGTATGCAGAAACATATTTGAGAATCCAGCTGTCTTCTATTATGCCAGAAATCAAAGAGATTTGGAAAAATATGCAAAACAATACCACTCTTCTCATTAAATTTTTTCTTGGAAAAGATACTTTTTTATAAAAATATTATTTTTGCCTATAATGAATTTGTAATCGTCATTTTTAAATGAAGTATTTTTTAAAATTTACCAGTTTACATTTCTAATATGGTAAATATTGATATATAAACTAAAGCACTTTGGGGTCCTAAATAATTTCTAAGAGGACAAAGGAGTCCTGGAGATCCAAAATTTAGAGAATTACTGGTCTAGAACAGGACCGAGGAGTCAGAATAATGGGGAAGAAAAGGATCTGGAGGAATGAAGCAGTGGGAAAGGACTAAGGACAAGAATTGTGATCAGAAATGAGAATTTTAGGGTTCTAGATGATACAATTTCTGGTGTCAGTGAGGTTTAAGGAGTGACCATCACTGTGGGTAGCTTAAGTCAAATGGAGATCAAGAAAGTTTACAAATTAGCAGGCCAGAGTTTTATGTTCGAGGAGTCATGAAGGTGAATACTGAACTCATCAGATGATAACTTAAGATGAAGAGCAAGATTCTGGATAAAATTTTTCCTCCATATTTCTGGGGTAGTAAAGCACATTACTGACCAGAGACTCAACTTTTCTTAACACCTAAAAACCATTCTCTAGGGACAGCTAGGTGGCGCAGTGGATAGAGCACTGGTCCTGATGTCAGGAGGACCTGAGTTCAAATCCAGCCTCAGACCAAACATTTGAAATGTACTAGCTGTGTGACCCTGGGCAAGTCACTTAACCCCAACTGCCAAAAAAAAAAAAACATTCTCTGAATCTAGCTCAGTCAAAGCTCGGACATGACAGCAGGAGACCCCACCAACAACCTTTTCCCTTCCATCGTCAGTCACTCTCTGGGAGAAAGATGGTTCACACTCTGTAGGTGACTTGATTTAATTTGTGTTGTCTCCTCAGTAGACACACTGTGTTCAAAGGGCATTCCTAAACATAAATAGATGCTGCTGGGCTTCTTATCTAGTGATGGAAGAAGACAGCAAGTTAAAAAAAAAAAAGATACTTCTCATATTCCTGATGAAAACAGAGGAACAAAGAGTAATAAAACAGAGATAAGGACAAAAGAAAAAGCTTTTATATAGTACCTATTATGTGCCACACACTGTGCTAAGTACTTTACAAATATTATTTTAAAACTCCATTATCTTCTATGGGATATAGAATTCAAAGCAGCCAGTGTTTCCTTCTACAAAACTGTACAATTTACCCTCCCCAAACATTCCAGAATCCAATTTATTTACACACATAATGTCCAATGTCTTTTAACTCTATAAGGATATAATACCCTTTAAAAAATATCGCACAGAAACTCTTTCCAACTTGGAATTACATCAGTGATATGCTTATGGTGTTTGGATAAGCCCCTGTGATACATATGTTATATACAGTATACACTTCTGCCCTCTCAAACAAGGACCCAAAACTATTTTTTAAATAAAAAACACATAGCTATGAAAGTAAAGGTCTTCACTCAGATTTCTTAGTTCCGTCTTCTTTCTCTAGAGTAGGAGAGGTTTTGTTGCATCAAAAATTATAATCAACTTATAATCAACAAGCATTTATTAAATGTCCCTTATGTCTTAAATCATAGGGTTAAAGACTCCTCCCCCCCAAAAAACCCACCAAAATCATTCCCTGCCTTTAAAGAGCTTACATTCTAATGGGAGAGATAAAATATCCATATAGTATAAGTATATATGAATTTTTTTTTTAAAACTAGACCTGCAATTTCATCAGTATAGGTAAATACTGATGAGGTACTTTCTTTATCAGTGCAGATTAGTACTTTCTCTGTGATTTAGAGTCACAGAGATTTGCTTGAGTCATTGAGAAGTACTTATTCAGGGTCATATGACCAGTATGTGTCAGAGGTGGAACCTGAACCCAGGTCTTCTTTACTCTGAGGCCTGCTCTCTATACACTACACCATGTTGCTTTTCATATAAAATGTGTATGAAATAAAAAAAGTCAAATTTGGGAGAAAGGGCATCAGTAGCCAGGTAGATCAGGAATGGCTTTATATAGGAATCAGTCTTCAAGCTGAACCTCAAAAGAAAGCAGAGATTCTAAGAGGTAGAGTGAGGAGGGAGTATTATCCAGAGATAGGAGACAGCCAGTACAAACAAAGAGAGAGATCGAGTGTTTTGTGTGAAGAACAATTCTTACTGTTCTTAAGTCTTTAAAGGCCAGCTTTGGATGGATCAGAGAGTGCATGAGGGGAAGTAATGTTTAATAAGGCTAGAAAGAAAGGTATGTTGGGACCAGGTTATGAAAGGCTTTCAATGGCCAACAGAGGAATTTACATTTCATCCTAGACATAAAATAAGTTTTATTAAGGGAATAACACGGTCCAACTAGCACTTAAGGAGAATCCCGTTAGTGGTTATGTGGAAGATGGGTTGGAGAGGCAAAGAGATCAAATCCAAATTACTGTAAAAATCCAGGTGAGAGGTTGGGGACCTGAACTGGAGTGACAGCCATATGAGTAAAGAGAAGGAAGAGACAAGAAGAGATGGTGTGGAGGTGGAATTGGTAAGACTTGCCAACTGACAATATGGATATGTGGAATGAGTGAGAAGTTGAGGATTACCCCAAGGCTTGATACATTAATTTAAATGAAAATCAATTCCCCAAACAGACCAAAACAAATTCAATGACTTAATGACTACAGCTTTTTTTTTCTTGCTTAATAAGGTCATCAAGGAAATACTTCATACTCTTAAATTCTTGGAATAAAAAAGACATTTAGCAATATTTTATTTATTCATTTAAAAGTAGAATGATTTTTCTCCCTGACCAATCAAATTTTCATGATCAGGTTTTAAAATTCTAAGAACACAATTAATAGAAGCTGTAATAAGTGATTCCAAAATGCAGCATGGACAGTATGTACACAAATCTGGAATGGCAACAGCAAACTTGAAGCACGTGACAACAAGGTATAAAATAAGCATGTGTTTAAGTCATATGGTACAAGATCACCAAAGAGTTTAATTTTATATACTAAAAAAAACTTTACACAGTAATAACCACTATTACTGATATACATCCCACTACAAAAGCACATCAACTATATCATTCCTAACCATACAAGGGAGGTAGGAGAGGAAGAGTAGAGATGGGAGGTTTAAAGGTATGATTCTATATGTCAAAGGGCAAAATTTCAAATACATTTGAATGATTTGTCCCTTTAATGGAAGTACTCTCCTGGGGTGCTACTACTGCCAGTATCACAAACACAGCATAAGACCTAAAATACTAATCCTTTGTTGTGGCTATCAGGCATCCTCCTTTCTGTGTAGTTAAGGTCAAAAGTTATTCTTGGGGGGAAAATATTTAAAACTTAACTACTTTGTCAACTCTTCTCCTTCAGGTCACGAGGAGCATGAGGAGAAGGGAAGAGGAAGACTATGATAGCATGAGGTTTTAGGACTCATAGGAAGCAGTGGGGCTTCCTAGAAAAGTTTCTCCCCTCTAGAAGTTGGCAATGTTGTACAAAAGCCTATGGGAGTTATTTATAATTCAACTAACCAGCAGGGGAGAAACAATCAAGTGATAATCTAGATTTCCCACTGGTCCTAGGAGTACAAGAAGACCATAGTTTGATTACAGGGGCCTCAGTTTCTATCATCTATAAAGTGAGGATAACACTTATACTACCTACCTCATGGAACTGTTGTGGGGGAAGCACAATAATGTGTTTAAAAAGCTAAGTAAATATGAACTATTCTCATTCATCTTTGTATTCCCCATGGCACATGATAAATATCTGTCAAATGAATAAATGTTAGAAGTCAAGCAATCAAGGCACAAATGCAGAGATATTGCTATCATTGCAGCAAACACATTCTTGGGACCACCATCCTAGGGAGGTACAATGTTGACACTGGCTCAACTGCCTGAATGGTCACTTAAATATGCATAGCAACAGTATTCTGGTAACAGATCTGGAACGAGGATGAAGGAATGTCAACCGGTGGGAACATTACTTTCTGTACTTCTGTCACGGTCAAGATGTAGAGTAAAGCCCCACTATATAACATAGTTTCTTGTTACACAAGCTTAAATATGCTACTGGTCGAATCACACATCCCCAACAAAACGATAACAATACAACATATGGCACTGCCAATTAGGTTTTTAGTTCTAATCCTCGATACCAGAATTGAGATGGGATTGTTTCTACTGTATAAGTGTAATCTTTTGTATATTAAGTTAACTCTCGGGGAAGTGAACTCAAATATGACTTGAAGATGAAGCTGCAAGATGTCACTCAACAGAATTTGATTAAATCTTGATTTCAAACTGTGTAAGTAATCATTAGTAACCAGGCAACAGCCCATGTGTTTGCACCATTAGTTGTCTGGTTCACCATTCTTTGCCCAGTGGTAGATTCCAATAGCAAGAACACAAAACCATGTGGATCTAACCTTTATATGAAGAATTTAATTATCTACACATGAAGTTAATTGTAAAGCCTGTATTACAATGGTTAAAGCTGCAGATTTTATATAGTTATATATTTTACATTCATATCCATTAAAATACTGAAGTGCTGGTTAATGAGTGGGAGCATCCCACTCATTATCTGCACCACAAAAGGAAAAGGAATCCTTTAACACTGTCAGCATAGAATTTCAGAAGAAAAGGAGACATAAAAACACAAGATAATGAAATATTAAAAGTCATTAGCAGAACTGATATATTGTGCTTGAGACACATTTTTTTCTTTTCTTTTCTGTGCTGACAGCACCAGGCATTTTAATAAGAGCTTTAGACTAACGTTTAAAAGACAAACATGCTTTGGCTACAGTACATCTACTACATAAAGTGGACTGTAAGCTCCATTTAATATAATCTATATAAATTCCACAGTCTAGTTAAAAAATGTAAACACTGGAAATTAATTGCAGGGATATTTCTATACATTCTTTCTTGTCAAGATAATCACTTGTTCAAAAGATGTCATTCCATTGTCATAGAAAAGTAATTGTAATAAAACTTCATGTAACAGAGACTAAAAAGAGATTGGGAGTATTAATGATAACAGCTACCTGGATGTAGTTTACTGATTTGTGATAAGAAAATTTACAACACTTTCTTCCCACCCCAGGGAACAAAAGAAACCCCAATGAGATAAATCTGAGACAAAACAAAACCAGAGATGCTTCCTTATGGAGGTACAGGATAACTGCAAAATAAAATTAATGTAGTCTGATTACAGCATCATATAAGGGTACTATCTTTTGCCATGAAAAGAAATTGATTTCCTCTGTACAGGATGTAGAACGTACTTAACAAGGTATACCTGGTAACATACAAAAACTAGCACAAAATTCCTCATTTCTGTTTAACTAGTCACATTCTTAATTTCCTTAAAACTTGATCTAACACCTGTACCTTTGCAGTAGAAAACAAAACAAAACAAAAGACATTTTGATCAGTAACACTGGACAAAATGAAAAAAAAAAGTCTCAGATTTATGGATATTTGGAACATTTTTAATAGCACATGCAGCATTCCTTGATAGTGGGTCTTTTTGCAAAACCAAAATAGTAAGGAAATAGTTTAATTTATATTTTTTTCTATGAAAAGGCTAAAATATACATTTAAAAATAATTTGAAAGCTATCGAAAACACCTGTGCAAAGGTGGGGAAAAAAAATCAGTTCCAGTAACTACGAAAGCCACAAAAGGACCCACTATCCTGTGTATTTTTGTAATTTTTGCTTCTATATCTGTAAATAATAACTCAAACATTGCGATCACATGCAACTAATGTAAAATGAGGTAAACTGCTCTGCAGTGTGTTCTTCTACTCAGAAGGCAGTAGATGATCATGCTGGAAGTCACATGATCAAGGCTGCATCTCCCATCATCCCTCTGGGCAGTGATATGGGATAGTGGGTCTCTTTGAGGACTTTCAAGCCTGAGTGGGGGATGGACAACATATGATTCCTAGAAAAAGGAGGAAAACAACACATAAGCAAAACAAAACAATGAGCAAAATTCAAGCTAGGAAAATGAATCAGGCAAGTAAACAGCATGGTGCCGAAATGATTAAAAAAAAGGTAACATGCTATAAAGGGGATGGAACTTAAAAAAAAAACCCACAAAATAAGGTTTTGCATAATGGAAGGTCTTCAAAGAGACTTTTGCAAATACAGCAATGGTTCTAGCTTTGAGTTCTGCAAATTATAGCAGAATCATAGCAATGCTGCATGTTTTACTGTTAAGATATCACAGAGCAATGGAGCCAATAAAATTACTTACATTGCTGGCTTGGGTCCATGTCTGTTGTCATTTTCACATAATTGGATGGGAAGAGTCCCACTTGTCCATTGACTTCTCCTTTCCACCAATCAGGGTCTTCCTTATTAAGAACATTGATGATCTGGCCTTTGTTGAATGCCAGCTCATCATCATTCTGTGCAGTGTAATCGTACATACCAATCACTTGGCACACTGTAAGATAAATGAATAGGCTTAGGGGGCAATACTGATCATGGATCAATGAATTAAGAGTTGGAAGAAAACCTAAATATCCATCTGCCACAACCTCTTCTTTTTAAAGATAAGGAGATTAAGGCTCCAAGAGGTTATGGGATTTATCCCAAGAGCTGGCTGAAATTCTAATCCAGGTCTTCGGCTTATAACTCCTTAATAAGTGCCTACGATGTGCCAGGACCTGGGCTAAGTCCTGCGGATATAAAGAGAGGCAAGAAACAGTTCCTGTTCTCAAGGAGGTCACAATGTAATGGGGGAGACCACATGCAAACAACTATGTACAAACAAGATAAATTCAAGCTACGAAAATGAATCAGGCACATAAACAGCTTGATACTGAAATGATTTTTTTTTAAAAAATGAAGTTAGCATGCTTCAAAGAAGAACAGAACTTAAAAAAAACTACATAAAAATAATGTTTTACATTATGGAAGGTCTTCAAAGAGACTTTTGCAAATGCAACAATAGTTCTAGCTTTCAGCTCTGTGAACACCATCTTAGTACTGGAAAGAGTTTCAGGCTGAGATCACTAAGTCATCTTATCCTAGACAGAAGATATCCCGAAGACAACTGCCACACTGAGAGAGTCGAATAGTGAGATTATGATTCTAGCGTCTGTGATTCCAAAGCTGTGAAGTTAGCAGTGGCGATGGGTGGTAAGAGACAACTCTGGCTATAAGCTGTCTCACAGCCGATAGATCCATTGGTCTGAAAGATCCAAAGGTCTTTGTGTTGTTTGTTACACTGCTTATAAATTACATACCCAGTGGCACTAAGGTTTGTCTAAACCTGTGAGATTAAAGAAAATATATGGCAAAAGAAGTTTCTCTAGTTTTATAAACCAAGGTAGGGGCTCAGAAAGAATTGGATAATGAGAGATATTGTAAAACATACCCCTTGACTTCCTTAGAACTGGAGCAGTCAAGGAGTAAGTCAATAGTAAATAAAGAGTTGACATGATTATTGACCACTGTAGTGAACCACATAAACCATTTAGGTTTCCCATACAAACACACATACACACATTTACACATATACATGCACACACACACACACACATATACACACACACACACACACCCCTATTGTCCTTCCCAATAGAATACAAGGTTCTTGAGCAGAGATTATTTCATTCTCTGTATTTGTATCCCTCGTGCATAAGAGAGTGCCCAGCATATAGCAAGCATGTAATAAATGCTTGTTGACTGACTGGTCTTTATACTTCTCTCTGAATTATCATAGCATTTTATTCATAATTTTTATACTTATCATACTCTATTTTGTAACAGAGCTATTTGTATCTTTTCTTATCATACTTTATTGGAGTGTAAGCTTCATAAGAGCAGGATTGAACTTCTTCATCTTTGTATCTTTTGTCTGCTCTCAATTATTGATACAGGGCTACTTTTATCAGAAGATTCATTATTCCAGTCTCCATGGTTATGAGGTTGTTTTTAGTATTGATCCAGAACTGTCATTTCATTGGCATTATGACCTCCAGATGAGGAAACTTCCTCAACCAATGTGAATCAATGTATATCTACATTATTTTTAAATTTTCTGAGAGATTAAGCATCACAAAGCCATTATGTGATATAGGTTGGTCTTTAACCCATACTTCTCCAGATACTGAAACCAGCTTCTTATCCATTACTCCATGCTCCAATCCTGCAAGACTGTGTAGGGATGCAAAAGTCATTATGACATGAAAATATCCACTAAGGAACTGTCTGCTTCATTCCCGCTAAAACATCCTTCCCCCTAAATTGCTATCTATCCCTGCTTATAACCTTTGCTGATAAATCTTAAGAGTGCTTCAAAAAGTGAATGATTTGAATATCAAAGGACTAAGAGAGGAAAACCAATAAAACCTGCAAATATTATTACAATAATACCTCCTCTATGATCATGGTACAGAAGTCAAACATGAAAAAAGGACTATGAATTTTAATATCATACAGTGTTTTTAGAAAAATCACACCAAACAAAAATCAACTTGAGTAATACTTAGTTCTAAGAATTAGCGCACAGTTGCAATTAAACAAACATTTATTAAGTGTCAAGGCACATGCTAAGCTGATGATACCAAGGCTAAAATGAAACATTCTCTACCTTCAAGTAGGTACAACAGGGAGGCATAACACGCTCACAGAGGAGTAAGTCAATTTGAGGAAGAAGAAAATACTAACAACTGAAAAACTGTTAAGTAGGTGGTAGCTAGAGTTGACCTCATTCTTCAAGAAAGATATGATTCTGAGATGCAGGAATGAGGAGGCAGGGCACTCCAGGCACTGAGGGTGGCTGGTGGAAATGCAAGGAAGGAGGAAATGGAATGTTAAATACAGGGAAAAGCTAGTAGTCCAATTTGGTTGTAACACAGAGTTTGTGAAGGGGAGATAAAATTGGAAAGGTAGTTTAGAGCCAGATTGTGGAGGTCTTTAAATGACAGGATAAATTTGTATTTTATTTAAGAGGAAATGGGAAACCACAGAGGGTTTTTTAGCAAGAGGCTGACAAGATTTAGATTTGCATTGTATAACACAGCTGAATGGAGGACAGATTAGGGGGAAGAGAGAATGGAAGCAAGAAGAGCTATTATATTAGTCCAGGTAAGAGGTGCTGAGGGCCTGAAATAGTGGTGGTCAACTTAGTGGAGAAAAAGAGAAAAATGCAAAGAAACAAACAATTAGACTTGTCAACTGATTTAATTTGGAAGTGAGGGATAGGGAAGAGTCAAGAATGATTCAGAGGTTACAAAGCTAGGTAATTGAGAAGATAGGGATGCCCCTGAAATATGTGAATCTGGAAGAGAGGAACGTTTAGGGGGAAAGAAGGTGAGTCCTCATTTTAGATGTCTGAAGACCATGCAAGTCACCATACGCTGACTGCCCTTTTGACCAGACGCTTTTCCATATAACTAACAGGATGATGATTCCACATAACAGAAAAAGACTTTCACCTCTGCAAAGGACAATTCTGAATCACAAGAATAAGGGTTGCAGAGGCAGGAATTTGCCAGTCTTATAAATTAGAAGAAGAACAAATTAACTTGGGCTCCCATCCTCTGGAGTTCTAGTGATTAAGATTGACAGTGTCAAAGGGAGAGGTAGAATATTAACTGCCATGGCTTCTTACTCTAAACATCAGGGAAGCAAGGATGGAATCAGCAGGGAATTCTGGACATATTTAGGTCAGTAAATACCTGGTAAGTGGGTCCCCAGAGCCAGATGGTGGCTGTGTGACCCTGGGCAAACCACACAACTCTCTCTAACAAAAATATTACAGAGTAGGTACAAATGAACATTGGTAAAGGGAGGTTTCCTCACCCAGAGTTCTCTTCTGTGCCAATCTAAATGAAATCAAAGATCTGAGAAGAAACTTTTTTGATAAACAGTTACTGGAATAGGGAAACATGACCACAAATGATACCCAAGAATTATGATCTAAAGGAGATTTCTGTTCTTCTATCCCCATCTTTCTTCAAATGCTATAAATATATTCAGCTAAATGTTTTTCTGTTTGAAGGCACTTAATAGCTCAGCTGTAAGATTATAGATCGTTCCTTTGTAGCTGTTTAGGAGGGTACAATATTACATGCTGTGCATTAAAATGACTCATCTATTCAAAGTGCCACAGGAGATCATTTTGGTCTCCAATGTACTCTAAGTGATTGGAGCCAATATTCACCTTTATGAATAGTACCCCATATAATTGCTTCCCAACTCAATCTCTCAACCCACTTAAATCCTTGACACATATATATATATGTGTGTGTATGTGTGTGTGTTTGTATATATACTATACATACATATATAACATATATAAAACCACCAAACCCCTCAAAATTACCCCAAAACACTATTAAAATAAAAGTTTACATAAAATCATAAGCTTTTAACAGGATAGAACCAAAGGAATCAACAAACAAGCAAGTAAAATGTTTTTGTTGTATCTGCTATGAATTTTTTTATATTTACATTATTTTTAAATTTTCTGATATTTTATAAAGCCTTAGCAAAAGACCACCAGGTATAAAGGTATGATTACTTTTATGACACTGTATATTGCCATATAGATCTCCAAAATGCCTATATCGATACACAGTCACTCCAACAACGTATATGTTTCCTGGCAGCCATGCCAATTTCTCAGTCTCTCTCAATCTCAATCTCTCTCTCTCTCTCTCTCTCCCTCTCTCACTCACTCGCTATTTTTGTCATTTTAACGGGTTTTATCTTTAGGCTGTCTTAATGTGTACTTCTCTGATTATTATGGAGTGCTTTTTTTCACAGGACTATTAACAGTTTATATTTCCTCCTTCAAAAATTGTCTATTCATATCCTTTCACCATTGCTGCCCTATAATGTATCATATATCATGTAGCAGTTCCTTATAATATCTGTATATCAAATTATTATCGGAAATATTTATTTGATTATTTTTTCTGCAAAGACTTTTCCCAGTTCATTTCTTCTTTCATTGCTTTTGTTGTGCAAAATCCTTTTCTCTCTAAATATTCAAACCCATCAATAATTTTTCTATTTATTTCATTAAAATGGCCTTCCTCTTAAAGTTAAAGTAAATGTTTTATCCCATTTCTTCCAATTTTTAAATAACTTTAAAATTTTAGATCACTGATACAGTTTATTGTGGGACATTGTGGGACATACGGATCTAAACCCATTTTTTTGGCCACATAGTATTCCTTCCTGCACAGCAGTTTCATTCTCTACCGGTTTTTAAGTGTGAGCCTATCAAACAATTTTTTGTATACATTGTGCTCTAATTCTGTTACACTGATCTATTTTTCTAATCTTTTTCTACTACCAGACAATTATTACTTAATTATTGTTTTACAGTGGATTTTGAGACTTGGTGGTGCTCATTCTTATTCACCAGATGAACCAGAACCTAACAAAATAGAACCCTCAGAGCATTGTACTGACTAAATCTTTAACCAGTTTTCTTTTTCAAAGTTATATTTGATATTTCATCTCATACTTCCTTACAGTTTTCATATTTATTTGTCTTTTGTTGGATATTTTTGCTAATTCTAGGATTTTTTTTCTCCAGCTCCCTAGGAAAACTGTTCAAAGAATCATAAAAAAAGAGTGTAGTCCAACCCATTATTTTATAGATAAGGAACCAGAACAATGTTGTACATAATAACAGCCATGTTGTGCAATGACTAACTGATAGACTTAGCCCTTCTCAGCAATGCAAGGATCTAAGACATCTCCAAAGGCCTCATGATGGAAAATGCTATCCACACCCACAGAAAGAACTATGGAGTATGAATGAAGATTGAAGCATACTGCTTGCTAATTTTTCTCTTCTGTTGTGTTTTCTTCCCTCTTTCTTGTGGTTCCTCCTGTTGATTCTAATTCTTTCTTCCAACATCACTAATGTGAAAATATATTTAATAGGAATGTATATGTATAGCCTATATCAGGTTGTTTGCTGTCTTGGGGAGGGAGTGGGAGAAAAATTTAAAACTCAAAAGCTTATGGAAGTGATTGTTGATAAATCAAAATAAATTAATAATAAAAAAATTATCTCATTGGATCTTCACAACAATCCTGAGATAGCTGCTGCTATCATGCTCATTTTAAAGTTAAGGAAACTGAGGCACCTAGAAACTAAGTGACTCGCCCAGGATCACACAGCTAGGAATCATCAGAGGCCACATTTGAGCTCAGGTCTTCCTGATTTCAGGCCTAGTACTCTATCCATTGCACCAAGAGCTGCCTCACTGAATTAAAATGACCTGTCCAAGGTTATACAATAGATTTTAACTCAGGTGTTTTGATTCTAAATTCAATGGTATTGCTTTACTAAATTTTCTGAGATCTCAGAAATCCTGAGACTGCCACATTGGGGTCTGTCTTCTTCAGCTGGTAAAGGGCATCCAGAATCTATGTATTTTCTAATAATTTTGATAATTTAGTCGTTATTAACACATATATCCAACCAGTCATGCAATACTATTTTTCAATATAGTAAATCTGCTATCAGTTGCTTCATTAGATTTTTAGAAATTCCTCTTTTATGTTCTCTTTACTGTATCCTCTGTATAAGGGGAAGCATAGCATAGAGTTTGCCTTGAAGCCAGGAAATCCTGAGTTCAAGACCAGTTCTGACATATAATGGTTGTGTGACAAAGGACAAGTCCCCTGACTCTTAGTGGGGTCCAATGCAAACAGAAACAGATAGGCCTCATAGTGACTTAGAAAACCACAAATTAACATGATCTGTGTTTTATTGTATTTTTATTTGTTTTGTTAAACATTCCCCAATTATATTTTAATCTGGTTCTGGCTTCATTTGGAATTTTTGTGGGCTGCCTGGAAGCTGAGTTTGAAATCTCTGTTCTAGGCAACTAAGGCAACTATATTTATTTTTCGTTACTTCCATGAAGTGTGTGGTTTTTCTTTTTAGCATTTTCTAATTCTAGCTTGATTTCCTCCCATGACTTTTTTTCTTTAAGTTCTTCTTTTATTTACTCTTGTGATAAACTTTTCTTACCAGTGTCAATTCTTTGAATGTATGGTCTATATTTGAGAGTCTCTCTGCATATCCCATATGTTTTCTTTATATTTATTTTTCTTTCCGTAGCTTCTGCTACTTCAGCAAATTCAATTGCTCTGAGTATTTATTATTTTTATTATTAATATATTATAATTTTGTTATTATTTTTCATTTGTATAGCAAATTCAATTGCTCTAATATTTGTTACTCTTTTTACTATTATCATTAATTAACATCTCATCTCTTTTAATGAAGTTTAGACAGAAACAGTCCTAGGACAAGTCTCTTCCCTGCTATTATTCTTTTATATTGAATGTGTTATTTATTTATTTATTCATTTATTTATTTATTAAGCACCTACTTTGTGTGAGGCACTTTATATCCTACAGAGAAGATAGAAAGCAAAGGCAAAAAGATAGTCCTGCTCTCAAGGAGCTCACGTTATAATGGAACAACATGCAAACAACTATGTACAAGCAAGTGACACAGAATAAATAGGAGATAATCAATAGAAGGAAAATGCTAGCATTAAGGCATTCCAAAGATTACTGTACAGGTACACAAAATAAGTGCTTTCTGTAGTCAAATAAAAATATTATGAAATAAGCTCATCCTCTGTAGGCTCATAGAAACCATTCTCAGAATGACTCCAATAGCAAATAAGACAACAGCAATGGCATATAACTCATCCTGTTCCACACGATTTGGATCTCTTCTGCAAGGTCTCTACATATTGAAAATTTTTCATTACATGCAGTTGGAGGTTATGATCATTTGGCATTAAGACATCAATTTAAAATGTTACTCTTAAGTTTTTAAGGATCTATGTTATATCCAGATGAGTGTGGGCAAAAGTTTGGCCTGTGATGATGGTGGTTCCAATATAATTTACTGGTTGAGTTCTCTAGGATACACTAAGGTCTGCATTCATAGTACGGGAATTTGTCAACCTATTCTATCATTGTTGTTGCTCTTATTCTTTGCTCATTTAAAAAAAATTTGTTTTAATTTTGCTTTCTTGTGTGGATTTTTAGTTATATTTTTTTCTTTGTTGTTTCTCTTGTGGTTTTTATAGGGTGTATAAAGTAAAAAACCTGATTCCCTTCTCTCCTTTCATGCTGTTATCTTGGATCATCCTCTCCTAACACTTATTTTTTAAAAACTCTTACATCTTACTCCTTATTCCATCTCCCCCCATGCCTTCCTAACACAATTCAATTCTTTAGAAGAAAATCAATAAATAACCTTGCTTTTAATGTAAAAAGTATGTACGATTCTTTCTACAAGAATATTCCAACAAAGGCACTATGGTACTTATTGTTCAATTGTTTTTCAGTCATGTCCGACTCTTCATGACCCCATTCGGGTTTTTTCTTGGCAAAGATACTGGTGTGGTTTGCCATTTCCTTCTCTAGCTCATTTTACAGATGAGGAAACTGAGGCAAACAGGGTTAAGCAACTTTCCCAGGGTCACACAGCTACTAAGTGTCTAAGGTCGGAATTGAACTCAGGAACATGAGTCTGCCTGACTCCAGGCTTGGCACTCTATCCACTGCACCACCTTGCTGCCTGTGTACTATGGTACTAAACACAGTAAAACTTCTCAGTTCCAAGAGCTATTGAAAATGCTGAGAGAATGCTTCGATACAGGAAGAGAAAGCCTTGACTATGAAGACTCTAAACGGAAAAACCAACTTTGAGATAAAACTATTTTTCAATTGAAGAGTCTAAGTCACTTACCTGTAGGTAGTGCTATGGACTTAGGTGGCTCCGTTGGTGTTATTTTACTGGTACCAGGACTTAAAAGTTTTACATAATTAGCTGGGAACCAGCCTATCTGACGCTTTTTCCCACGTGCCTAAGAAGAAAATAAATACATTTTAAAAGTTTCAGATTTTGAATAACCAGTAAAATTACACAAGACAATAATCATAAAATCCCAGTGTTGGAAGAGACCTCAAAAGTTTGAGTCCCATATACAACATGATTGATAAATAGACATTCACCCTCCCCCTGAAGACTTCTAGGAATGAAGAACTCTCACTACTCCACTCAGGAGCCTAATTCATTTTTGGATAGCTCTTATTATTAGGAATTATGTTGAACCAAAATCTGTATCCTTGGTACCAAAAAAAAAAAAAAAAGAATGAACCTAGTTCTGCTTCCATATATCAATCCTTTAAATATTTGAAGACAGTGATCACATATGTTCTTAAGATTTCTTTTCTCTAGGTTAAACACTTCCGGTTATCTCCACCAATCTTTGTATGGCATAATTTTACATCTTCTCACTATCTTATTCACCTTCCAGTTTTGTTCATTTTTTTTCTAAAATGTGGTGTTCAGAAATGGACACAGTGCCCTAGATGTGGTTTGGCCAGGGCAGAGATCAAAAAGACTAACTTTTCTCTTGCTCTGGACATTACATTTCTTTAAAAAAAAATTTGGGAGGCAGCTAGCCGGTGCAGTGGATAGAGCACTGGCCCTGGAGTAAGGAGGACCTGTGTTCAAATCCAGTCTCAGACACATAACACTTACTAGCTGTGTGACCCTGGGCAAGTCACTTAACCCCACTGCCTAGCCAAAAAAGAAAAAAAAGAAAAAAGAAAAAAAATTTTATATCTTTTGATTTTTTATCATCTTCTTTTCCAAATATATTCTTCCCTCCTCTACCACTCAAAACTATCTTATGTAACAAAGAATAAGCAAGAAGCCAGTAGGTGGGGAGGAGGGGCGGGGAGGAAAAGTTCAGTAAAGTTAAGCAACATATTAGCTGAGTTAGGATTGCATATAATTTTCCAATCCCATAGACCATATCTGAACAAAGAGAGAAAGAAGCATTTTCTCACCCCTTCTTCAGCACTAAGCTTCATTATGATAATTACAAAGTATTCAAGTTTTGAGCTTTGTTGTTGTTTTCATTTATATATAGTCATTGTGTATATTGTTTTCCTGGTCTGGCTTACTTCATTTTATATGAGTTCGTAGAATATTTCTCATTCTTCTCTGTGTTCATCATATTCATCATTTCCTATAGTAGAGTTTATGCCATTATATTCATATTTCACAATTTGTTTAATCATTACCAAATTTATAGGCATCTCTTTTGTTTCCAGTTCTTTCCTATTGCAAAAAGTGCTGAAAAAATATTCTGGTATATATGGGGCCTTTCTCTGTCACTGGGTTCCCTGGGATACAAGCTAGCAGTAAGACCTCTCAATCAAAGGATATTGACATTTTAGTCTCTTTCTGATCATAATTTCTTTCTAGAATGTTTGAACCACTTCACAGTTTTACCAACAATCCATCAGTGTGCCTGCTTTCCCACTGATTATCCGATATTGGCTAGTAACATATATTATCACCTTTGCTAATCTTGGGGGTCTAAGTTGGAACCTCAAGGTTGTTTTGATATGAACTCTTATTTTTAGTCATTTGGAGCAATCTTTCACTGATTAAATTACAAAGTAGCTAATCTAGATATGATTTTAATCCATTACGTGAATAATTTCCATTTTGAATTCAGAAACTTATTGGGGTAGCTGAAAATAAGAAGTAAAAGCCTTTTCTCAAATTAGTGTGGTATACTGTTTTTGTCTTTCTTTGTATCCCTAGTACTTAGCACAGTACATAGTACATAATAAGCACTTTAATTAAGTTTGCTTGTTAATTGAATGTTTCTACTGGAAAGAGCACTGAACCTCATGTCAAGAAGACCTTGGTTTAAAATACTGTCTAGCCTCTTACTAACTTTATAACCTTGGGAAAATCACTTAACATCAATGAAGATAATACCACTTACACTACCTACCTTATCAGATTGTTATAAGGAAAATGCTTTGTAAACCTTCAAATGTGTTCTAAGTATACACTGCTATTATTACGGTCATTTTGTTCCCTAAGTTATTTGTTTCAGATAATTGAGTGGCTAATCACTTGGGATCCATCCCATGAATACAAGTGCAAAAACGGAAGAATCCCCAAGAAATATTTATGTACAGAGAAATTTGCTATATGAACATATCATGCTTGGAATATTTTTTTAATGGGCCTGTGATTTTATTGACATTAAGAATTCCTGAGGAGGAAATCCCCTCAAACAAAGCAGACAAGCAGTTTCTTTGGAATATACAATCTTAGAGAGCTGCCTGGAGCGCCTAGATGTTAACTGACTTGCCCAGGACACACAGGCAGTATGTGTCCAAGGCTTTGTTCACTATCCAGTGCACCATGTTGCCTCTGCTTAGAGAACATTAAGGCTACTTTTAAACTGCCTCAGGCAGCTCTCTAAGATTGTATATTCCAAAGAAATTGCTAGTTTGCTTTGGTTGAAGGAATTTCCTCACCAGAAGTTGTCGACATCAATGAAATCACAAGCCCATTAAAAAAATATTCTAAGCATGACATGTTTGTTACATGTTGCAAATCTCTCTGTATATAAGCATCTCTCTGAGATTCTTGCAATTTGCACTTGTATTCATAGGATGGATCCCAAGATCAAAGGTAGCTGCTACCTCAGTTTCTAGGAGGAAAGTATATGGGACTATATTCTTAGATAAATACTAAACTCATGAGCCCCCACTAGTGTTCTTTCCTTTAATAATCAGCCAGTATATAATTGCCTCTTGGGAAAGGCATTTACTGACGAGGACATAGTATGAGCACTATTTATGAAGTAGTAAGAAAACTACAAAACATTCCCCCTCATAAACTTAGGATAAACTCTCCCACAAATATGCACAGCATTCATGGGAAGACTGGGCTCAAATTTAGGGTATAATGGCAGTGAAATGTGTAGAATACATGTGGGATAAAGGCAAATCACAACCTCTGGCACCTGGTTTTAGAAGTTCTTTTATTCTTCATAGGGTTTTAACACTAGGTTCCTAGGTTCAGCTTCTCTCTACACTCTAACTCTCTATTGCTATAAGTCATGCTTTTTTTTTTTTTTTTTGGGCTAGGCAATGGGGTTAAGTGACTTGCCCAGGGTCACACAGCTAGTAAGTGTCAAGTGCCTAAAGTCAAATTTGAACTCAGGTCCTCCTGAATCCAGTGCCGGTGCTCTATCCACTGTGCCACCTCACTGTCCTGAGTCAAGCTTTTTTGAAACTGCTGCCTCACTCTGGTGACTATCACTCTGAATCTGACAGTCTGGAACATATGTGTCTTCTGTTCCCCACTGAATGCTGTATCTCCTTCTAGTCTAGTAGCTCCTCTTCAAAGCAATTTGGTCAATGGGAGAGGGGAGAAGAGAAATTTCTTCTCCTGTAAGGGTCTTCTCCACAAGTAGCACCTGGTTTGCAAATGTCTTAGTACTCTCCAACTCAAAATACTGAAATTCATCCAGGGCTCTGCTACTTAAAGCCCCTGGAGGTGTGGCCAGTTCACCTGATCTATCAATAGACTGTTCTCCTCTTGAACAATCAGAGAGGCATTCTCACTTTACTCATGCATATTAAAACCTTGGCTTAGATGTATTTTTATAGTTAAACAACTCAACCTCCTGATTATATTCTAGCTTTCCCAGGTCTACATTAACTGGGGTTCGAGGGGAATCCCATGCATTGCATAAAAGCACTATACTCTGTTAGCACATTTGGACATGCCTATTCCAAATCCTCTAAATTTAATCAAAAATTCTTTAAGCCTAAATATTTCCATTGATTACATTCACATTTTCCCAATGTCATCCCTTCTTTCTTGAAATTCAATTCAATTCCACAGGTATTTATTGAGCATCTAGCATGTGCCTAGCACTCTACTAGGCACTGTGGTCAATGAAAAGAGATAAATGACATGGTACCTACCTACCTACCTACCTACCTGGAGCTGCCAATATAGCCAGAAAATCTATATGGTGATAAGTTGTCTTTAGCCCTCCTTAATATTAGGCAACATACTGATTCCCCTTAGCAGTATGGGTAAGAGGGAGAAAAATCCTGCCCCTTCCCTACCTATCTCCATTCAATATGGCTATGATGCCTAAATGAGTCAGGGGGTATGTTGCGGGGTGGGAGGAAGATAATTTGTTATAAAATGGGATAGTTTCTTCTCGGGCAAATACTATGGTCCCCAATGAGTCACATGAACTCATAGTAGAGGTTTGTATGTAGCAGCCAGATACTACTCATTCCAAACTGATTTACTCATTGGCAGATCTTTCAAGAGGAAGTTTTATCATCCTTAGAAGTAGAAGTGAGATACAGCTTTGGGCCTAGCTGGAGGTTACATGACCAGAAGCAATATAATCTAGTTGGACCAGAAGAAGTAGGCAGATGTTTCACAGTTCAGGTCTGCTAGAACAGACTGTCTGGCAATAAGAGCAGATGCCTCCTGCTGTTGTACAGATCTCCCCTTCTGATAGTTCAGGAAAGTGGCCTTCCCTTTTCTGTGACCTTAAGGTAAGTTAAGTTGCAGAAGCCTGGCTTTGAAGACTGTGTGTGTGCGTGTGTGCGTGTGTGTGTGTGTATGTGTGTGTGTGTGTGAGAGAGAGAGAGAGACACATAGAGAGAGAAAGAGAGAGAGAGAGAGAGAGATTTCTGGGTAATATGGAGAACAGAGAATAGCTGGCATAAGACGTGATAATACACAGTAATTAGAATAAATGACTTTAGCAATAAAACTGAAAAATGGTGAGTTTATAATCTAGAACAAACTGCTTGCATTGTAGACTGAATTTTGTGATTTGTTTTGTAGAAATATGAATGCAAATTGGCTAATGTTTAGATTTTTTTGATAACTTATACAGCAAAGGTTGTATATATCCCACTTCATGGGTGTCGATGGTTGGAACATCCCATTTATTGATTTAATAGTTTTAAGTTTTCCTATCTGCTTTCAGATTAATGTATTCCATGATGCTAATAATTCAGATTAAACTTAAAAGTGTGTCTAGCCAGGTGCTAAACATTGGCACACCCCTGAGGACAGAAGAAATGTAACCCTACCAATAACTCTAAAATTCTTACAATTTTGAATAACTCTAAAAAATTCCATAATTATCTTTCTTTTTTTCCCCTCTCCTTTCTTGTCTTCTTTAGGCTAGAGAAAGAATAGCCTTTATTTAGGTGTATCATACTAGTTCCATTAGGATTACTCAACCCTCAACCACAAAGCCCAATTCTTTGTACCACTAGGAACAACTACCAAAAGCATAATTGGGATGATGGATCATTTTTGGCTTAGACTACAAGGCCACAATGACTGAACTATCCCAGTTGCCTCCTGAATACTATCAACAGAAAATGCAGGTTTATATATCCTTAAGCTAAGGATTTTTTCAGCATTTTTTTTATGTTAAACCATTCCTAATTATCCCAGCTGTAGGTGCCATCCCCTTCCGCCCAAATAATATTTTACCTTGCACATATTTTATAAATGCTTATACACGTGCGTGCACACACACACACACACACACACACACACACACACACGCACACTGTCTCCCTGTTAGGGGAGCAAAGACTGTTCATTCTCATCTTTGTCTCCCTAACACCTAGCAGATTCCCAGGCACAAACATGTAAAAGAAATCTTTGTTGACTGATGGAGGCAGGTGTAAGATACAAAAGGCAGAAAACATAAGTAGATTATTGGCTTGTGAGTTGACTCAAAAGGCTTAAGTCCTGTGCTTATTCCATAAGCTACTGGTGTGAAAGGCACATTCCCTTCATCCTAGGCTGCCAATAACATCCCTTTCAACCCTCCTCCAGTCTCACTAACTCCCAGAGATAAGGTTCATTTTAAGTTTTGTTTCTTTTACTTATTTCTTCCCCAGATATCAGCTTCCCCTAGCTCCTGCCTCCCCTCAGAGATACAGCAAACAGATAACACCTATGATCAGGACCTACTTTCTCCAGGGATATTTCACAAGGCCATACTCAATATCACAATGGGAGGCACTGATAAAATCCCCAGTCAGGGTCATGAGTTTACTATAAGTACTTTTCCATACAACCTTCCTTTGGAGTATTAAAATTTCTACCTACGAGAGAGGTTTTGAATCACTTGGAGCTCCATTTTACTTTCCCAGTAACATAATCAGGAATCACAGGTCTGGGATGATCCAGGAATGTTCAGGGTGATAGTTCAGTAGCTGCGGTGACAACATTCACTCCAGGAAGTAATGGTGGTTGATACCCATTCTGTATCCCCTACTTCGTTCTGTAACCATTAAATCTCTCTCATCAAAGTAATTTCCTATACTATGTGACTAGAATATGAACACTAATCAAACAAGGCTGGCACTGGTCGTCTTCTTAACAATTTATGTTATATTTGCACCCCTTTCACACTTTCATACTCTCCTTTGTAAGAAAGTTGTTTTTATACATGTTTTATTTTTATCATTCTAGACTGAATGTTCCATAAGGGCATGGACCTCGTCATGTTCATCTTTTATATTCTGATCTGCACTTATATGTAGTAGATACTGGATAAATATGTGTTGAATTGAATTTGTCTTTTTGTTTTGGTGAGTGACACATTAAAAAAAAGAGATGGAAATTGTGTGTGTGTATGTGTGTGTGTGAGAGAGAGTGTGTGTGTGTGTGTGTGTGTCTGTGTTTTAAAGCAAAACGGGACAACTTAGGAGGAGCATGAGAGGAAAAAGTAGTAGTAGTAATAATAATCATAAAGATAGCTAACATTTCTATGTGCTTTAAGGATTACACAGTATTTATACACAGTAATTATTTAATTTTTTCACATTTCATTTGTTTCATTTTTCATATTAAATTTATTTCATTTTCATTATTTTAATTCAAAGTTGCACTATGAAGAAGTACTGTCCCCATTTTAAAGAAAAAGAAACTGAGGTTAAAGTGACTCATCCAACCTTACACAGCTAAAAAGTGGTAGAGCTAAGGCTATTTAATCTAACGTGTTTGGATTCCAAATTGAGTAATCGTTCCACTCCACCACAAAAAGGAGGAAGGAAATGCATAGGAGTATGCCTCCAAAGACAAACTTTGCTGACTTCATATTTCTGCCTGGGTCAGTCCTGAATCTTTCTGGATTAGGAGGAAAGAAGCATACAAGCTGCTCAGATGACAGGGTAATTTGACTCTGGAACGTATGGAAAGGTGGCTTCCCATCTTGGAGGTCAAAAGTTCCATCTTTAAAATGTATGGGCATTTGAAGGAGAACATATACTACCAAGTATATAACACTACCAAGTGTTCTCTTTTCGGCATTTTATGTGTTAGAATTAGAACATGATGTTTTACACAAATTACACAGGAACTAACTTGAAGTTCTCCTTCCCACCATCCTCCTGGATTCTTCTTCCGGATCAAAATTAGTTGTCCGGGTGCCAGGGTAAGCTGTTCTGGGCCAGTAGCAGTATAAGATGCGATAACTTGGGCAATTTCTGAAAATCAAAACAAAAATGAGTGACTCACTAGAGTAAATCTAGCACCACCTTTCCCTTGTCCACAGCTAGCATCAAAAATTAGGTTGGTTTAACACCAAAGCAATTAGAAAAGTTCCTTGGTCATTATCCCCTCATGTGCTAGCTAGGTAGAGAAATTCACCTCACTTCCTAAGGTCCTGTCATAGTCCTAGGATTCTATGATTTTATACAACTCACATAAAATACGTAAGGTTTTTCATTCTTTTATAGTCTAGGAAGAGAGAGAAATTGTATTTTTCTTACAAATTGACTCAATTTCTTTTTTTTTTACTAAGCTTTATTGACATGTATTGTTTTTATTTTCAAAACATTTACAGATTACCCTCACTCTGTGAGAGTCTCCTAATAAAGTAAAACAATAAAACAAAACTAATACTACTATGTCCTCATCTAAAAGGGCATGCAACATTCCATAGCCATTCTTCCCACTGGTTTTTTTTTTTATTTTTTTGAAAAATTAACAGAAATCTACTCTATCTCCTTCCCACTCTTTTTTTTCTTTTCACAAGATTCTGTTTTCTCTTTTCCATAGAGTACATTTATCTTTTTCTAAAGTTTATTTCTAGTTTTCAACATTTGCTTTTGTAAGATTTTGAGTTCTAAATTCTCCCCTCCCTCCACTCCACCTCCCCAAGACAGCATACAATCTGACACAGGCTATACATGTATGATCATAGTAAACATATTTCCACATTAGTCATATTGTGAAAGAAGAATCAGAAGAAAAAAGGGAAAAACCACGAGAAAGAAAAAACAAAAAACAACAACAAAAAAGAGAAAATAGTATGCTTTTATCTGCATTCAGACTCCATAGTTCTTTCTCTAGATGTGGATAGCATTTTCTGTCATGAGTATTTTGGAATTGTCTTAGATCATTGCATTGCTCAGAAGAGCTAAAAACCAACTCAATTTCTAAAAGCTGATCTTAAAATCTAAATTTTCAGTACCCTTGCTACTACCATTATGATCTTTTTCTTCAGGAAAAACATTTTTTCACTAATCAATTTGTAGTCTGTGAAGGTATAAACAGTCTCTGGTGGGAAGAATCCAAAAGTTAGAAAAGGCTTTTTATGTGCAGTTATCAATTTAGCACACACATATGAAAGGGAAATGGTTCTATACTTCTGAACGTTAAAATCTCAAAGGAAAAATTCCAAGAGTATTACAGAACAGTTCTGAAAATCAATCTCTATTGGCATAGCAGGTTCAGAGAATAAAAAACAAAATCTTCCTTTCAGTGAACACTGGCACATCTATAATCATTCTCTGAGCCTCCAGAAGAGATATATAACAAACTTGTCTATTCTCCTATCCCCTTTGGACTGAATTCTACCAGAAAAATGCCCTAGCCCATGGTAGAATTTCCTCCTTCCCTACTCAAACCAAGGAGGAATTATCATACCTTCCATCATTTCCCATTTTACATTTACAGGTTAAACTGCCCTCATGGAAATGCTCACACCATTGTAAAACTAAATAAAAGCATAGATGATTCTGCTTGGTACTTAGAGAGTAAGCAATAATGAGTTTCAAAGCTCTCACCAGGAAAACTGGTGAAAACCTCTAGATTAAAAGAGTTGTTTAGGATGGACAAAATCCAAAGTGGTGACCTATTTGGCTTCCAATGTTCTCTTTCTTAAATGAAGTTGGCACATGCAGGAAGCAATCTGCCACCAACTTTGCTTCTTTCTTTGTTTTCTCAAGACGCAGACAAGCTACACCCAGCTCACTAACGCAAGGAGGGTTTCAGTGAAAGCTTAAACTCATCTGGGCATCAAATATAAAGGCGCTCAGACACTCTAGAATCATTCAATTATTCTCAGCAGGCCTGAATTTTGAGATAAAGCTTATTTGCTCTCAATGCCCTGAGCCAAATTTCTGGAGCTCAAGTGAAAACCCATGGCGACTGGTTATCTATTTTTCCTTGCTGTGTAAGATCTGTAGGCCTCAGAGAAAATACTCTCTCTCCCAGCAACGAATAATCTTTCTTCCAATAATCATTCAATGGAACATCAAAATATGTCAGGTAAAATAAACACGTATGTTGTAAAAATCCCTTTATATACAGTGGTGTACTTGTTCTCTCTCAAGAATTATCAGTAATATTTTTACTTCCAAAAGTATGATTCACAGAAACTAAAAACCATGTAAAGACAGAGAAATTACTGTAATTTTGTACCTTCAATGGATGTGAGAGAAATCACCTGATGCCTCTGAAATGAATCTGTTCTTGTTTACAACCCAGCCTTATGACACTTACGCTCTGCTACTGTCTTCTGTTGTATGTATTAACTGTTGGATGAGCATAATCACGGCTGCAACATCCTCCCAAGAAATGCATATGCCTGTGAAACTGCCAAGCACCAGCAATCTGGTAGCCCCATAATACCCTCTTCATCACTCTGAAGTCATCCATTTCCTTACTATCACAGGAGAGCTAAATTATTTCATATTCTTTTATACCTACTACCATTTTACATTTTTCCTTTTCATGAGGTGCTTATGGCATAATACCAACCTTTCTCAACTACATAAGCAATTCTTATATATCCCTAGAAAACAGAGATGGATAAGGAGATGTCTCAGGAAAAGTCTCCTTTGTTCTTGTCCTAAGCATTTGGCCTTAATTAACACGACTGGGATCAATTATCATTTACATTTAAAATATTTCAGAATAAATACTAGGAATTACAACTTACCAGGTTTCTTTCCTAAACTCCCTGTTTTCCCAGTAGTCCCAGGGGCCTAAAACAGAA
This sequence comes from Vombatus ursinus, assembly GCF_900497805.2. NCBI lineage: Eukaryota > Metazoa > Chordata > Mammalia > Diprotodontia > Vombatidae > Vombatus > Vombatus ursinus. The sequence goes on along the minus strand of NW_020954587.1, from coordinate 14,760,887 downwards.
TGAAAGACAAATTTTACATAAACTCTCATACAGTATCATCTTCACCCCAATATTTTTTCACAGGGGGGTGGGAGAAGGTAGTGAGGAGAGACTAAACCAATGATTTCATTGGCAAAAGGAGGAAAGTCTCTCTACCAATGTGAAAGAAAATAAAACCCTAAAGAACCATTAATTTTTGACAGATTTTTAACACTTTGTCCCAGAGAAGACACAGCATAAGTTTTGTGACTCCATGAAGTTATGCTGGGATTCAAGTTATTAAATGTATGGTGAGAGAAGAAATCTTGGCCCTGGAGACTGAGCTGTGGATATATTATCTTTGAGAATATTATCATTTTACAATAGTTTCAAGAGTGGGGAACCTGCAGCCTCAAGACCACATGTGGCCCTCTATGCCCTCAAATGCAGTCCTTTCCAAACGACAGGCCACACTTGAGGACCTTGAGGGACACATGTGGTCTCAAGGCCGCAGGTTCCCCACCCCTGTGGATCTAAACACAGTATTTTTATGCAAGCTATAGTATGAGGAAAAAAGACAAAGTCTATTCTCATATAGTGGAAAAAAGACTGTGTCCAAATTTTTTTCTATTCTGTGGATAGCTAGAGAGACAAAAGCTAGTGTTCACTAATAGAAATTAGTTTCTTTTGCATTATTGTCCCTCTTGAAGCCACGCCTCAAAATCAATTTAACATGACAAAAAGAAGTGTAATTCAGAAGTCCTTTGATAACCCAATTAAGATAAAAGATGGGAAAGAAAAAGAAATGAAGTATGTATCTTTTTGGCAAGCGTTGAAACTCCTTATTGTGCTTTCAGTGTTTTGTGTCCATTATTTTGAATGACTAAACTTTATTATTTCATCAAACATTCATGAAGTGCCTTGGGTCTAAAATTTTACTATGTCTTTGTTAACATTTTGTTAACAAACAATTTATAGGCACACCAATAGCCTTGATTTTATAAATAACAATGTACTTAAGCACTGAGAAGCAAAATTCCAAGTCATCAAAAAAAGGATCATCATTAGCTCCAAGAACAACTAAAATAGAATAAAGGTTTCTAACCAAGGCAGAAACCATTAAGTATCTTGTAGACTAGCTATGTCTTCACCAAGCGAGCAGCACATTCAGTAAAAATACCAACGGACAATCACTGTACAAGCAAGGTTAAAAAGTGATCTCTAGAGGAAAGAGGATGAAGAAGAACTTTGATTAGGAAGAAGAATACTACAAGTGAGTAGAGAGTACCAGGTTATTCAGAGGAATGTGATGCAGATAAAGTGCTTTAAATGCCAGTTATTATTACATGTCCTGATAGCACCTAAAGAATGTCTTGGAGATGCTGCAATAAACTATATGCTACTCGCTGCTTTTACCTCAACCTGCAGAAAGAGCAAGGTCACAAGGCAAAACCCTGTACCAATTTTGGACTTGCAGGTGTAGTTTTGCTTTATAAACTTGCAAAAAATACTTAATTTTGCCATTATACACCAATAACCTTAAGAATGTAGTTTCTAGTGTCTTTTCATTGAAACAACATTTATACAATTTTTATTGAATCTAACTCATCTGATTGAGGAAGAGTTGAATTCTCCCTTGTCATTTCTGGAGGGTACAACAGTACCTACTCTTTTTTTTTTTTTTTTTAATTTTCAGTTCCAAATTCCAAATTCTCTACCTCCCTCTAGCCCCTCCCCCACCCACTGAAACAGCAAGAAATGATACCCATTATACCTGTAAAGTCATGCAAAACATATTTCCATATTAGTCATGCTACAATAATAATAATAATTATTATTATTATAATAAATCAAGAAAAATAAAGTGGAAAAAAAAGCCTCAATCTGCACTCAGAGTTCAGCAGTTCGCTCTCTGGAGGTGGATAGCAATTGTCATGAAGCCTTTGGAATTGTGGGGGGTATAACCTGGCAGAGAGTAGGTGCTATAATGTTTATTGATTATCATTATAACATTGCTGTCAAATAGTTCCTACATTTAAATGTCAGAAGGGAGCTGAGCTGTCATAGTGCTGTACACATCTAGAGCCTTTCCCTGACTTGTTTTCAAACACACTATAGGCTCCGGGAAGATCAAGATATTCTTCTCCATCCTCGCAGTGTCACAGATGGCTTCAGCTTTCCAAATCTGTCTAAAGGCCTCTTCCTGCCCATTGGTTGCGGAAGCAGGAGGTGAGAGGGCAAGGTTAAACAACTGTAATGGAATGTATGATGGAATTGATGGCCAGTGAAAAAGGAAACTCCTGAGTATTCTGTTTATCTGCAGTGAATTACCTTAATAAGCAAATTCATACTTCCTGAAAAGTTGCTTTCTATTTTAAAAACAAAAAATGAACAGCATTTAAACCAATTTAGTAGATTATTAAGGAGGATGCATGGGTCTGGTCAAATGTATATAGAGTCATACATTTTACATCTCCCTATTGTGATCAGTGAGAGACCTTCCACAACCTGACAGACTTAAACAAGTTTAAACAATTTTATTTTATTTTTATTTTCTTTTAATTTTTTTATTTCTGTTTATTTATTTTGAGCAATCTCTAAACAGAGGTGAATGGTCTATATCAGAGATGTCAAATATGCAACCTGTAATATTCCCAAGTACTGTAGAACTATATTAAAATGTAATTAAGAAACATTTAAAATGAATAAAAATGCAATCAAACACAGGTAATGTTAATATGTGGTTTTCTAAGTCAATATGTGCCTATGGGTTATGGTTTAGTGGTGTAATGGTCCCTAGTTTCTATTTGAGTTTGACACCTCTAGTCTACATTGTCAAAATAACGAGAGGCAAATATTCCTAGGGCTTCAACAAAATCATTAGGAAGATTAAAACTTTCATGTGTAATGCTTTGTAATAGGACATATTAGGTGTTATTACAATTTATCTTCATGTACTCCATATCATGAAGAAAAATGAATATAATTTTTGAGTATTGTTGAGTCATTTCAGCCACGTTCAACTCTCTGTGATCCCATTTGGGGTTTTCTTGGAAAGGATAGTGGAATGAGTTGCCATTTCTACAGCTCATTTTACAAATGAGGAAATTGAGGCAAACAGGGTTAAGTGACTTGCTGTGGGTCACACAGTAAGTGTCTGAAGCTGGATTTGAACACAGGAAGATTAGTCTTGCTAACTCCAGGCCTGCATTCTATTTACTACACCCTCTAACTGCCCTCTTTTTATGTAAGGGATGGCCTAATTCAGACAGTGTATTTGCCTTATTACTAAAACCTTTAAGGAAATCAAGGAATCAATGATACATCAGATAATAAGCTCAAACAATCATACATAGCACTATCTTCATTTTCTTGCTCTAAAACTTAGTAACTTTCTTGAAAAAGATTTCATATAATTGATTCCACCTTCAAATCCTAAAAGTGACTATACAGGAAGAATGGAAAGTATCTAAAAAGTAAGTTAATAAGGATTTACCTCTGAGTCTTTAAGCCTCACATAGTTAGAAGGGAAGACTCCAGATTTGTCAGCTACTGTTCCTGTCCACCAATCACCATCTTTCTTCGTAACCAAAATCACATCCCCTTGCTGAAAGGTTAAATCGCCTTGTTCAGAACTCTCATAAGTGTACATGGCAATATATTCTGGTGGGGAGAAATGATGACATAGAGTTTAACTTTTGAGAAATCCTATAAATTATAGACCTTAACAATTGGGCCTTTGATGCTAATAAAACTGCCTTCTGTAATTAGTAAGACATATATTATACAATAAGGCAATATAGCACGCAAATGGTAAAATGTCACACTGGACATTAAACCTGCACTAGAAATAACAAGAACACACTACAAAAACGATCAATGTAATTTCAATTTACAGCTTTCAATTCATTTCCTATTTAGGCAATTATACAACTTGGACGGTGGAAAAGAAAATTCTATCTTAAGGATCAATGGGGTTAAAGCAAAATTGTTGTTCATACCAACCAAAAGTATTTCTTGCCGAGATTACGTGTGGGCATAATGGAATTTGTTACTAAAGAATTCTTTCCCTGTTTCATTGGATAGAAACCAAGTGTGAAAGGTGCTTATTAGGTACTTATATACCTGAAACCACGGAATCAAATAAAAAGAAACCAGCAAAAATCTCAAAGTTCAACCGAGTAGCTACTAGGGTACCTCTTTTTTTTTCTTTTAGTTAATTTATTTATATTTAGTTTTCAACATTCACTTCCACAAGATTTTGAGTTCCAATTTTTCTCCCCAAATCGCCCCTCCCCCGACTCCAAGACGGCTTGCATTCTGAATACCCTTTCCCCTAATCTGCCCTTCCTTCTATTACCTTCCCCTCTACTCCCCTTATCCCCTGACCATTCTATTTTCCTATAGGGCAGGATAGATTTCTACACCCCATTGCCCGTGTATCTTATTTCCCAGTTGCATGTAAAAACAATTTTTAACATTTGTTTTTAAAACACTGGGTTCCAAATTCTCTCCCTTCCTCCCTGCCCACCCACCCTCATTGAGAAGGCAAGAAACTTGATACAGGTTATACATGTGCAGTCATGCAAAACACTTCTATAATAGCCATGTTGTGAAAAACTAACTATATTTCCCTTCATCCTATCCCACCCCCATTTATTCTATTCTCTCCTTTGACCCTGTCCTCCTCAAAAGTGTTTGCTTCTGATTACCCCCTCCCTTCTATCATATCCCCCTTTCTTATCTCCTTCCTCCCTATTTTCCTGTAGGGAAAATAAGATTGATTTCCATACCCAATTGAGTGTGTATATTATTCCCTCTTTAAGCCAAATCTGATGACAGTAAGATTCATTCATTCCCTTTCACCTCTCCTCTCTTCCCCTCCACGGTAAAAGCTTTTTCTTCCCTCTTTTATGTGAGATAATCTACCCCATTCTACCTCTCCCATTCTCCTTCTCCTAGTACAATCCCCTTTCACCCCTTAATTTGATTTTTTTAGATACTGTCCCTTCATCTTCAACTCACCCTGTGCCCTCTGTCTATATATATATATATATATATATATATATATATATATATGTATATATATACACATACATATATATTCCCTCCAACTACTTTAATACTGAGAAAGGTCTTATGAATTATATCTTTCTATATAGGAATGTAAACAGTTTAACTTTAATAAGTTACTAGGGTACTTCTTAGAGAGGTTCTGGCCACATCAAGGTGTCTCCTTTGAATCTATGAAGCATGACCAGAAGATTCAGTAAAGAATAGGTGAGCTAGAATGGGTTTGTGATTTCACTGACATAAGGCACACTTCCAAATCATGCAATTCCTTCTACCAATGCAAGATGGAGCCTTCTCTACAACCTATAGTCTGTTTTTTTTTGGGGGGGGGGGGGAATAGCTTTTTAACTTAATATTTTATTTTCCCCCAAATTACATGTAAAAGCAATTTTTAACATTCACTTTTTAATATTTGAGTTCTAAATTTTCTCCCTCCCCCTTAAATAAGAAGGCAAGCAATTTGATATAGGTTACACATATGCAGTCATGCAAAACACATGTCCATGTTAGTCATGTTATGAAAGAAAGCAGACAAAAAAAATCACAAGAAAAATAAAAAAGTAATATAATAGTATGCTTCGATCTATATTCAGACTCCATCAGTTCTTTCTCCAGAAATGGATAACATTTTTTCATCATAAGTTCTACTGTCTTGGAAGACGATACTTTCGAGAATAGTTAAATCATTCACAGTTGGTCATCATACAGTATTGCAGTTACTGTATACAATGTTCTCCTGGTACAACGTATAATCTTAAGAGCTTCCCAGTGCATTAAAAGGTTATAGGACTTGCCCAGTATCACAAAGCCAATCCAGAGGCAAGGCAGAAGGATTGCTTCCCAAAAACACCCTGCTCTGAAAAACAGACTATGTCACATGTTTGGGATCAGCAATGACTATTGGTAAGGTGATCATTCAGCAAGAAGGTCCTCCAAGTGTTCTAGGAGAAACAGGAGACTCCCCAGCCACTTAGTACCCAACCACCCACACACAATTACTTTAGAAATACACTTTCAAGCGCAGAGCAAATCTAAGTTGGAAACTTTCAGCGAGGTAAATCTCTTTTTTAACTCATAGGATTCCTTTTCTTTTAATCCCTCCAATTCTGACTTTTCATTTCATTATAATTCCCTCTTTTTTAAAAAAAATTTGCATGCCACTCTAATAATTATCCATTACAATGAGCCATGTTGATAAAGTTTGTTGGCAATCATTCTTCCCTAAGGAAGGAGAATCTAAAATTTTGAAGCTACTTTCAAAAACGTTTGAGAAACTGCAGAAACTTGAACTTTGGTTGAACTTAAATCATGCTACATGAGAAACAAAGGAGAGTGGAAATAAGTTAAGGCCTTGTTGCTTTATCTGAAATATTCCAGGCATGTGCAGACCCACACTTAGCATTAAAATGCTAATAGCCTATTATGAATTTTAAGAAGTGTTCTAATTAGTTTCCCAAATATCATGGAAAATTTTGTTTAAAAAAAAAAAAAGCAAAATTCATTGTTGGTTAATGCCTAAGTGAATATTTTGAGAGATAATGAAACAGAAAACCTATATTATCCTGTTTATATTTTCAAGTTTATTTGAAACTGGAAAATTCCAAAGTGGCTTTTTCATTATATTGAAAATACACACAGACACACACACACACACACACACACACACGTATCTTCTGTCCAAACTCATCTCTACCTCTCTCCACCCCCCCGAAATTTCATCTTCTAATGACCTGCATTATTTGAAAATCTCAAAAATCACAGAATCTCAGTATTAGAAGAAATCTCAGAGACTACTCGAATATATATCTGACCTAAAATCCTTATTATCACATCTATCCAAAATTCTCAACAAGAAGTCTGTCAGTCTTTACCTAAAAAACTCTAGTCAACAGTCACGGTCATAGTCCCCTTTGGCGGTGGCCCCTTCCTTCTGTGTAGTCTCTTAGAAAGTTGGTATTAATTAAAGTCTAAATTTGTTTCTGAAACTGGGGCTAGGCAGAATAAAGCTAATCCATCTTCCATATGATTGCTCTCTAGAATTTTGAAGACAACTATAATTAAGAGTTTTTGTAATCTAAACTCATGCCACCATGTCCAGCTCTTTGACTATCTTGGTTGCTTCCCTCTGGGTGTCCTTCCTAAAATGTGATGCCCACAATAGAAATCGATACTCTTCAGATGTGGTCAGAACACGAATACACCTCTTCCTTCACTCTGGTCAAGAGTCTTTTAATGCACATAGGATAGAACCATTCTCTATCACATTGTTGATGCATATTGAACTTGCAGTGAGTCCACTGAAGCCCTCAGATCTTTTATAGAAAAAAAATGATGCTTCACCATGCCTTTCTCAGTTTGTATTTGTGAAGTTTTTTTTTTTAAACTCGTCGTAGTAGTTTACATTAATGTCTATTAAATTTCATCTTATTTGATAGAGAAGCCCATTATTTTAGTCAGGCAAGATTTTTGGATCTTGACTGTCGTCCAATGTGTTAGCTATCCCTCCCAGCTTTGGATCACCTAGAGATTTGAGAAGGATGCTCTTGGTGTCTTCACCCAAGTCATTGATACCGATGCTAAAAAAACAAAAACAAAAACGAAAACAAAATACGGGGCCAAAGAAGATCCCTGGGGCATCCCACTCATGAACTCTCTCCAAGTTGCCATTGTGCTCTTAATGACTATTCTTTGGGTCTGGTCATTCAACCAGTTCCAAATAGACCTCAGACACTATCGTCTAGCCCAGGGCTTCTTCAACTTTTTTCCCCCCTTTTCACATTTCGGGAGCATTCATTGGTACTGTGTGAGTGTGATGGCATGTGCAGTGCAAAGTGCACACGTTATATGTTCAGAACCAAGGCTGCAATGAAGGTGTAAGATGCATTACGGACAAGTGCTACCAGAAACACCTCAGAGACAAGTCCAAAACCTCTTTCAGAGATTCTTCAAATACTTGAAAAGAGAAGACATGTTCTTCCTAACTTTTCTCCAGGCTAAATATCCTTAGTTCTTCGTATGGCATTATCTCTAGTCCTCTCACCATTGTTTGCTTTCCGATGAATAAACTTCATTGGTCTTCTATGCCTTGATCCAGGTCACTGGTTGATTCATGGATCTAATATAAACTTTTCTGTTTGACAATTAAACCCCCTTCTCACATTCCAAGGTCCAGCCATACTGGCCTACTTGACCTTCTGTATCCATGACACCCAATTTCCATCTCTGGACCTTTATACTGACTGTCTTTCCAGGCAGGAATGTGCTCATTCCTCACTTCTGCCTCTTAGAATCCTTACTTTTCTTTAAGACTCAGCTCTTCAAAACTTCAGGGTCCACTTTGAATACTTTCCTGTTGCTTCCAGCTGTGAGCACACTCCATCCCAAATCTACATTATATTTATTTTATATATAAATGTTCTGCTTATACTCATAGGTGTACATATTGCCTCCTCAGGATGTAAGTTCTTTGGGGGCAAGGACTTTGCATCCCTAATGCCTTGTACAGTGCCTGGCACATAATAATAAATGCTTGTCAATGGATTGATTGACAAAACCATTAAATAAAACAGAACCATGGGCTTGGGGCTTCCCATTATAGACGTCCCATCAAGATGACACATACAAATTAATGGCAATTAGAAGACTAATCATTCAACCAGTTTTGAATCCAACAAACTATATTATGATCTAACCTATATCAATATAAGAGACTTTGTCAAATGCTGGGCTGAAATCTAGATACACCAAACTCCTTCAGCTTTTTAAGGATCTGCTAGTCTCAGAATCTTGTCAAAAAAGGAATTGAGGTTAGTCAGGCAGTCCCTATTTGTGATAAACCATATTGATTATATTAAACATCGCCCTTCTTTCCAAATATTCACAAACCATCCTTTTAATAATGTGTTCTAGAGTTTTATAAGTAGATTCCATCAACTTCCCTTTAATGAAAACTGGGATATTTATTCTCTGGGGTAGGGACAATTATTTCCATTTTCTCTGATTTTTTAAGAGTCACTCACAGTGGCTCATCAATCACATCTGTCAAGTTTTCCATCTTTCTCCCCGCTCCCACCCCCTAGTATATAGTTTGTATAGTACTAGTGACTTGAACTCATTGAGAGAGGTTTTCTTACTATCTCTCCACTTATCTTGATGTTGGTTATTTTTGTTCTAGTCTTTCTCAAGATCAATTCCTTTAGAAGTGGAAACAGAACCAAAATAAGAGTCTGAAAGTTCTACGTTTTGCTGTTAATTATCCTCATACCATATACCCTGAATAGTGGTCACATCTCTTCTTTTAATTTCTTCCTGCTTTTGATAAAGCTAGAACATCTTTTTTGTTGTCCTTAGTATTTATTGCCAGCATTGGCTAATCAGGGAAAGAGAAGGAAATGAGCATTTATTGAGAGCTTATTATGTTCGAGACACTGTGCTAAGTACTTTTACAAATCTCATTTGATCCTCATAACAATGCTGCAAGATAGACGTTTTCATTATCCCCATTTTACAGTTGAAGAAATTGAAGCAGACAGATTAAATAACTTGCCTAGGGTCACACAGCTGGTAACTGTATAAGGTCATATTTGAAGTCTTCTTGACTCTAGGCCCACCTATCTAGTAGACATTAAAATTCCAGCTTTTAGCTTTCCTAACATTCTTCCTATAATTCCCATTCAATAATCACTAGAGGCCTATCATATCTAACTTTTCAAAAATGCTATTCAGGTTCTTCACTTCATTATTGTTTATTTTTTGGCTAGATTTGTCTAGATCTTAAAGAAATCTTATACTTTTTTTTTTTACTCTTTATTTCTCCCTGTAACATATTTAACGTTTCTATTAAGTATTTAAATGCTATGCCATTTGGTGCATATATCTTTAATACTGAAATTGATTATCTATGGTACTTTTAAGTATAATGTGATTTCCCTTGTTTGTCTCTTTTAATCAAGTTTATTTTTGTTGTTACCTTCTCTGAGATTATTATTGCTAACCCTGCCTTTTTTCTTCAGCTGATGCATAATAAGGTTTTTCTCCAGACCTTTATTTATCTCTGTGTGAATCTTAATATTTCAAATGTATTTCTTATAAACAACACATTTTCTTGCTCCTCCATTCTGCTAAGTTCTTCCATCTTAGGGGTGAGTTTCTCCCATTCATGGTCATAGTTATCATTATCACAATCATTAATTATATATTTCCCTCCCTCTTATTCTCTTATACTTTTTCCTTTCTTTGCTTCCCTCCCTGTCTTTCTAGAGAAGAGAATGGTGAGAATGAATGTGTTCAGTACCTTTGCTCTATGCTTTACACAATCTGTTTCTGCTTTCCTGACTCTCATTTCTTTCCCTCATCCAAAGCCCAATTGTAGGTTCTTTTTTATTTTTCAACCCCATTTTGCAATCTACCCTCTATGCTTAAACTTTCTTTTGCTTATTGCTTACCCCTTCCTAAATCTAATCTCCTTCTTAACTTCTCCCCATCTCCTCTCCATCTCCTACTATTTCCATGTTGAGAAAGGTATTTCTGCATCCAATTCGGTGCATATTCTACCCTCCTGACTAGTTCAGATGAAAGTGAAGTTCCAGTGTTATCCACTTCTTCTACTCCTTTCTTCTTGTTTGCAAGGTCTTATACTTGTACACCAAATTATGTGATATAACGTTTCTCATTCTTTCTTCCACTTTTTTTCTTTAGTGTATTTCTTGCCTCCTTTCATCCCTCAAGATCATTAAAATATAACAAAAGCATTCCTTGGCTCTCTGTCTTATTAGACTCTCTCTATGACCCCTAAGGTTTTGAGGGGACTCATATTGTTGCCTTCCATGAGAATACAAACAGTGCATCCTTGTTTAGTTTGTTTTGAATGCTCAACCATATTGCCTTTTTTATGTTTTCCTTGTATCTTTTGTTTGTATTTGTGTTTGTATTTCAAAGTTTCTACTCAGCTCTGGTCTTTTCATCAGGAATGCTTAAAAGTCTGCTATTTCATTAAAGATTATTTTTTTCCACTATAGGATTATACTCACTTTGGCTGGGTAAGTTATTATTGGTTGAAAGCCTGTGTATGTTTTGAGTTTTTGGAATATTACATTCCAAGTTCTCCACTCCTTTAGCATGGTGCTGCTGAATCTTGTATGAGCCTGACTGTGGCTGTTTGGTACTCGTATGCTTTTTTTTCCTGGCTGCTTGTAGTATTTTTCCTTTGATCTGGAAGCTCTGGGTTTTGGCTATGATGTTCCTGAGAGTTTTTATTTGAGGATTTCTCTCAGGAGATGACCTGTGAATTCTTTCTATTTTCTACTTGCTCTCTGATTTTAAGAGGTGGTTTTCCTTTATGATTTCTAGATTCTTTTTTTAATATCATGGCCTTTAACACATTCCAATGATTCTTAAATTATCTCTCCCTTTTCTGTTTTCTAGGTCAGTTGTTTTTATTGTAAGATAACTTACATTTTCTTCTATATTTTCTAATCTTTTGACTTTTAATACTTCTAGTTGTCTCACAGAATCATTCATTTCTGTTTTGTTCATTCTCATTTTTAAGGAGCCTGTGGTTTGGTTATGGTTTTGTACCTGTTCTGCTAATCTATTAAATTAATTCTCTTTCCAAACATTTCCTCCATGGTTCTCATTTCTTTTCCAGTTTTCTTCTCTAGCCCACTCTTAGATTTATAAAATCATTTTAAAACTTTTGTTTCATTTCCTCCAGGAATTCTAGTGGACTTGCGTACAAACTGTGTTTTGCTTTGAGTTTTTGCTTTTATGTGGTTTACAGTAATTCTCCTGCACTCTTGTCAGCAATAGCTCTTATGGTGAGATTCTTTTTTGTTTACTCATTCTCCAAAACTTCCTGAATTGGGACTCTGGATGGAATATCTGGGCCTTGCTTGGTCCTACTTTGAATTTTCTTAGGTCCTCGTTCTGCTTTATCTAGAACTTGAATGCTAGCATTCCTCAGTGATCTCAGGGGTGTAGAACTACAGGCTCTCCCTTTTTCTGAGCTAGCTGCTCTGCTTTGGTTTTTTTTTTTTTTTTTCAGCTAGAGGCTTCAGATCAGGGTGAGGTCTAGAACAGAGACCTCACTCCAGGGTCAGAGCCACACAGAGGTTGCTTGCTTATCTTACTACTCTCTTTGTCTAGTACCCAGCCTCAGGCCCACAACTGTTCCTTGCTCTGGTCCACCACTCCTAGATGCAGGTTCCCCCCCTAGATATGAGACCGAGCTCTAGGATATAAGTAACAGGTGTCAGTTGGCACCTATTCCTGCTCCTTGGCCATTATCAGAGCCTTCCAAGCTTAACCCTCTTCTTGCCTAGTTCACAGCTCCAAGACCCAATTCAGTCCTCTTGTTAGAAGGTCTGGTGTGGCACCCTCTTGGCTGGACCCCAACCACTGTACCCAGAAACTTCTGTCTCCGTATGTGGAGCTGAACTAGAAAAATGATTCACTGTGATTTTTTCCTTGGATTTCCCAAACAGCACTTAGTTTGGTGCTTTTCAAAGTCTTTGTTTTAGTAGTTGTAGGAGGACAAGGAGGGAGGTAGGCTATACTTCTTGGCTGTTCTATACTATGTCACATTCAATGAAACTTAAGATTCTATTAGCTTTTTAATTACCATATCACAATGGAGATTTATATCGTGATACATATTGTGCTTTCAATCCACTAAAATTCCTAGAACTTTTTTTTTATAAGGGAATTGGGGTTAAGTGACTTGCCCAGGGTCACACAGCTAGTAAGTGTCAAGTGTCTAAGGCCGGATTTGAACTCAGGTCCTCCTGACTACAGGGCTGGTGCTCTATCCACTGCGCCAACTAGCTGCCCCCCCTAGATCTTTTTTTCAGTTGAACTACCATCTTGCCATCTCTTCTACCACATTTGTATTTGTGAAGCTGATTTTTTTAACCCAAATTTAAGAACTTGCATTTATTTCTATCAAGTTCACCTTACTATATTCAGCCTGATGTTCCAGCCTGTCTAGATATTTTTGAGTCTCAACTCTGTCATCTAATGTGTTAGCTACCCAGGTTCTCAGCTTTGTGTCTGGCTGATAGTTGTCACTTAATAAATACTTGAAAATTGATTGACCTTCCTATTCAATAAGCAGAAGATCTATTATGCCATTATCCAAGTCATTGATTACAAATGTTAAAAAGTACAGGACTAGAGGCAGCTAGGTAGTGCAGTGGATAGAGCACTGGCCCTGGATTCAGGAGGACCTGAGTTCAAATCTGACCTCAGACACTTGACACTTACTAGCTGTGTGACCCTGGGCAAGTCACTTAACCCCAATTGCCTCACCAAAAAAAAAAAAAAAAAAAGTATAAGACCAAATACATAAACCTGGAACTCTTCACTAATTATGTTTTTCCATGTTGATACTGTCATTAATGACTGCTCTTTGGGTACAGTCATTCAACCAGTCAAAAATCAACTTAGACTTTTGTCTAGTCTTCACCTCTCCATCTTGTTCACAAGTAGAGCTTAAGAGACTTTCCCAAATATTTTTAGATTTTGATAATATGAGCCAATGAAACCTGGTTTGAATGGTTAACTCCAAGACCTTCCTACTGTCCCAGGAACTTTATTATGTTGTGGCACAGCCAGTAAGTTTCCTGGCTTCCTGCTCCTCATTCCTCATTAGACAATTCATAAAATACCTTTAATTCATTGGCCTAGACTTGACTCACTGGTGACAGTTGGCTCTTAGTCCAGAAATTCTGTATAAGTTTGAGCTCTGGGTCACTTTGAGCCTCCTATTAGAGTGGGCATCCTGCTGCATATCTGAGCCACCAGTTATAGGTTTCCTGCAGGACTAGGGGCAATGGAGGTCCTATATCTTTGCTGTTTCCCTTTGGCTTCTATTCTCCCATAAACGCCATTCTTATTTGGGTGTGTCTCCTCATGAACAGCTCCAGCATTTTTGCACCGAAGATGAATGTTATATTCTAGGACTGTTTTTAATTTCTCCAAAAACTACTACAGTTTTCTCTAAATGACTAATTTTCCATCTTACCATAACATTTAACATATTATGGATAAACTAATATACTGTATTTTAATATCTGAATGCTTTCATAGCATGTTTATTGGTACTATTATATTATCCCACCAACATTTTAAAAATAATATTTGATTCAATTTCTTACCTTCTCCTGGTATTGAAAGTTTAGCTGCTGGTGATGCTACTCTCTTTAGAACAGCGGGACTTTCTGAAGAATTTGAATCCATACTTAAGAAAAGAAAAATACAGAGATACTTTAATTTCCACTGTTAGCAAACGCATGCATACGAATGAAACCTTTAAATATACACCACTTAAAACCTGGAAAAACATAGATTAAAATTAAAGTCAAATTGAACTGCAAATAATGACACAAAAGAGAGGCAATATGACATACTTGACTGGACAGTGAGCTGACCCCAGAGTAAAGAAGACCTGGGTTCAGATCCTATCTTTGATACATAATAATGATGTGACCTTGACCTAGTCACTTAATTTTTCAGTGTCTCAGGCAACTCTCTAAGACTATAAGTTGAGGAAGTGTTGCTGAGCTGTGCTGGTAGAGGGAGTTTTCTACCTGGGGAAGCTCTTAACCCTGATGAAACCATCCTACTGAACAACCTCCCCATCTCCAACCCCAGTCCCATATGATGTGCACATATATATAATGATTAGTTCCCATTTTAGTTTTTAATAATATGTTATTTTGAACATTTGGATATTTTTAGTATGTTCACTATAATACATAGTCTAATCTACTTTGAAATTTGAAAAAGCTAACAAGTTAATTTCATAGATTCTCTTTTTAAAATTTTCAGTGTATTAAAGCTAAAATTTTATATCTAAAAAACCCAGTGAACACTGCCTTTTTCCTGCCATGATAGCTTCATCTTAATTTGAAAAAAAAAAACAAACAAAAGCCTTGTTTGGATTCTGTGTTACATAAATATTCCATAGAGAGGAAGAAAATACTCTCCCAACTATAATCTACCAAAATAAAATTTAATTATCATGATCAATGGAATTATTTTTGCATACTCTGTACTAGGTATTCTACAAACAAAGATGAACAGACATGGTCACATCTTGGCCCCATGCCTTGAAGTAGACTTTCCTCACTTTAAATTCCAGAGAAAAAAGATTTTCTAAATGCTATGACAGTTAGAGGAAATAGCCATCAAATTGTAGGAACATTTTATTGTCCTTCAAAATGTCTAAAACAGTGATAGGGGCCATGATGTCCTGGACTATGAAGTAGAAGGGGATTTTACTGATGACTGCATCCAACCCCTCTCATTTTACAGATACATGAAAGTGAAGCCAAGAGAGGTTAAGTGATTTGCTCAAAATGAAGCATCTAGTAAACATCAGAGTTAGAAAGGAGAACCTAGAGTCCTTTACAGTCCAAACCCAGGGCTCTTCCATTTCACCATGGTTCCTCTCTTTTCAAAGTACAACTTTTTTTCCCTTCGGATAAAAGCAGATAAACATCGCAAATACCTTGTTGATTTTCTTATGGGTCCTGAAATGAGCTTCACATAAGACTTGGGGAACCAACCCTTTTGACCTTGAACTTCTCCAAACCACCACATATCTTGCTGTTCCAGGACTGTGATGACATCATTTTTGTTGAAATTTAAATGGTTGTCCTTTTTGGCCCTCCACGGGTACAAGGCTTGTGCTTGTAGCCCCTCTACCTTTTCACCCTTATATGGAACAACATAAAGGGGTCTTTGGTTACACAGTAGTTTGTTACAAACAAACAAAAAAAAAGAAAAAAGAAAGACAGTAATGTATGACAAACACACTTTTCATTAGGATCATAGATATTAATACATATACATACATAGTTTAGCTTAAATGATGATCAGAAACTAAGTATGTGAAGTCTTGACTACTTTTTGTGGTTATTTGTTTTCTGAGAAATTTTGCTTCTGATAACTCTCATTGTTTCTTAAATGGGAATTTCATTTTCATAAAGATATCATGAGAAATGGTGACCAAATACAAGCTTCGATTTTCTTTCTGCTGCCTACAGATATGCCCAAGTTACCTCCATCTTTAATAATAAACCTTCATTTAACCATACCCCCATCCCCCGCAACTATTATCCTATGTCTCCTCCCTTTCTCAAATTCCAAGAAAAAGCTGTCAACTTGCCCTCTTCTCTCTCAATCCCTCATCCCTTAGCATTTTGGATTTCAACTTCCACATTAGGCCTTACCTGATACCCCCACGTACTAGTGATTTCCTCATCCCTTCCACTCACAATTACTTTGTATTTATTTTGTATATGTGTATGGAGGCTCCGTGAGGGCAGTGTAGATCTCCTACACCTAGCATTGTGCCTGGTACTTAGGAAATGCCTAATAAATGCTTGTGAATTGAATGAAGAAAGAAATTAGAGATGCTTATTATGATGACTACTGTATAAAACCACCAAAATGTTTCAATGTATCAGTGGAAAACTAACAATTTCTTCAAAGGAGGGAAACAAATGATAACCCAGAATGGTGAATGATATAAAAATAATTTATATTTGCCTTTGGAAAATGTTCTTGCACTTGTACACAAATAAGGGTAAGACAATTCACGAATTCAAAACACATTAAATAAAAATTATGAAACTCAAGTTAACTTCAGTCTCAACACAGATGAAGCCTGATAGTGCCTGGATCTCCTCAACTTACCTTCACTGGACTTTAGTCACACTAGAGTAGGCATATCCTGGCCCTTTAGAGGTAAAATTGTTTCAAATCCAAGATGGTGAACTGTGACTGGCCTTTTCTGACCACAAACTTCCTTTCCTTCCACTTTTCTTCATCGTACTTGTTCAGCTGCCTCTCCAGCTTCTTCATAATCTATAATTCTTCCTCGTCTCCCTACTCCAACCTCCCTTCCCTTCTCCTGAAGTTTACTGGTCTATTATCTTTTACTTCCTTATGGCAGCCAAGCTAAGTTATTAGTCGTTTCAACCATGCTGACCCTTCTGTACACTATACCTGGCACAGTGTACAAAGGGCCCTTTAAAAGAAAGCAAAAGTATACAGCTCCTACTGGACTGTAATTTCTTTTAGGTTCTTGAGGTCCATGAATACATTTCAGGAGGTTGATGAACTTGGTGGGGGGAAAAAAATTTCATCTTTACTTTCACTAGCCTCTAACAAACTTAGCATTTACTTCAATTATGAATGGAGAGAATAAACATCATGCTGAGAAGGTGCCCATAGGTTTTACTAGACTATCAAAAAAAAGGATAAGAACCCTGGCTTTAAGGGGAGGAAGCAGGCCTCACACATTGTGTAACACACTGTCTAACATATTGCGTAGTGCTTAAAAAATGTATGTTGAGTTGAAATTTTGTTGTCAAGTTATCGACATCTTGTTTGACCATTTCTTGGAATTTGCTCTATTGACTAAGATCTATTACCCCTTCAATCTCTTGCATACGCCATCTCTTACTCCATTGTTTCCTTCCCCTCTGCCTACAGACACATTTAGTTCTCTATTCTAACAAAAACAGAAAATAGAAACCCTCCAAAACCCCTCCCTTGACCTTTCTACCCCCTTGAAGCTACCACTTCTTCCTTTGCTTCCTTTCACTAACTAAACTTCTAGAAAAATTACCCTGTGTTTGCTGATTGTCTTCACTTCCTCACCACTCACTTACTCTAAATCTCTTGTAATTTGACTTCTGAATCCACCACCACTTAAATAAATCTCCCTTCTTAAAAGTCACCAATTACCCCATAATTACAAAATCCCATTTTTTTTACTCAGTTCTCATTCTTAAACTTTGTAGCAGGTGACCGTAGTCTAATCACTCCTTCCTAAAAGCCAGCATGTGGCTTCTGTGGCATTGCAATAGCTAATTTCTCCTCTAGCCTCTACCTCACATGGTGGTTATGAGGATCAAATGAGCTAACAAATGTAAAACATTTTGTAAACTTTAAAGCATTATACAAATGGTATCATCATCACCACCACCACCATCTATATACCCAACACCAAAGCCAGGACACAGTATTTACAAATCGTCAAAGAGTCTTGAAAAATCACACCCCTCAGCACTTTGACCATCATGCTGCCTATCTGTTACTCTCTACCCAAGAGCTTTCATTCATAACACATGGTAACTTGACATCACACAATTTCCATATGCCAGAAAGGACAAAATTTGCTGGCATAAAATTCCATTCTAATAGGAACAATAACGAACAATAATAACAAAAGCTCAAACTTATATAGCAGTTTACGGTTTGCAAAGCACTTTATATGCTTTTTTTAAAAAATTTGATCCTCACAAACAACCCTGTGAAGTATTATTATGTACTATTATTATCCCATGTTATGGATGAGAAAGGATGAAGCCTGAGAGAAGTTAAGTGACTTGCCCAGGATCACACAGCTAGTATAGTTAATTTTTATTTTTAAAAAACTTATAAAAATATTAAAATATGTCCTTTGTTGTTCTCGTATAACACATCTAGATGGCTGCCAACTTAACTTACCCTTAGTCTTAGTTCAGCTTATTATACTTCTAAATTGGATGACTGACCACCTTTTGTGCTTTTTTTTAACCTTTATAACTTAACTCCATGATGCCTAGAAGATGCTGCTTCCCCATCCCCAACTTTGAGCTATGATTAAGGCATCCCTTCAAGGAACAGCTCAAATTCTATCTCCTTTTATGACATATTCCTTGATCATCCCAGCTAAAGTAATGTCTTCCTCCTCTACACTCTTCTGGTATTTGATTTATGCCTCTCTTATGATACGTATTACTTATGTCTTAGAGTCCAGTTAATTATGTAGATCTCATTTCCGCTCCTAGTCTGTAAGCTCCTTGAAGACAGCTGGTCTGTCTTATCAACCTTTTTTAATTCTCCACCCTGCCTACCATAGTGCATTGTGCACAGTTGCCACTCAACACGTTTATATTGAACAGTCCCCCTGTAGAAATTTTGACTTTACAGTCTTCCCCTTTTTGCTTTCATATTCCCCAATATATGCTGTGAACTATATCACCCTCCCACAGGGTGCAAAGAATTTGTCCTAAGAAGAGCTGAGCCCTCTTTTCAAATGTGCTGGTTCATCTCTTTTTTTTTTTTTTTTGGCAGGAAATTAGCTTTTTCTGCAGATTCAGCATTTGTCCTATGTTGAAAAGTATATAGACAACAAGGACTACATTCCTTCATGTAGCAGAAGCTTCAGATGAAGAACTACTAACATACACAAACAAAATAAGGCCTCCACCCTGTAGATTTCTTAAATTTCTAGTTGGGATCATCTATACTGTAACCTGAGTTAAATATCAGGTAGGTTCATCACTGGTCAATAACACCAATAAATATGTGTTGAAGAGGTTTGCATTTCACAAAATGCAGTCATTCACACCTCGGCATATTGCTATTTACCTGGCCCAAAACAGGAGATGGTGATGAGCCAGTAACAGTAGCTGGGGTAAAGGCTGATCTTTGCCTCAACTGCCCTGCGCTTGGAACAGTAAGCGAAGGTTGGGTTGCCCATGCATCCCAATTATCTGTTTCTGGTTTCTCATTAGTGTTTGTTGGCCACCTGGAAAAGAAAAAGAAATACTACTCTAAACAATTAATATATGCTAATAGATCATTCTTTCATTGTAGACCCCAGGTCACTTGGCCATAGTAGCTGAAGCCACATATGAATAAGCAAATCACTTTAAGAACCAAAGGGGCCTGCCACTCCCCTGCATCATGCACTGGTCCAAGTTAGCACTACTGCCTGCTGGTAGTGCAAGGCAGGCAACTATTGCTTTACAGGCTACTGAAGTTACTAGGGTCACAGGCATGTGCTATTTATCTATATGGGAAATTTCATGGGAACGATAGCAAAATCAAATCCATAGGATAGCAAGGAACTTTATATAACAGGGTGTATTTGTTTTGCTTTTTTTTTCAGTCTTCCAGGCTTAAGGCTTTAGTTAATTAAGTCAAAATTATTGACTAAATTAAAATTAATATAAAATTACAATATATATTTATATATGTGTATAAATTTATATAACTTTATCTAAATAAATATAATTTAAATAAATTTATATAAATATATAAAAATTAAATGAATTTATATATACACAATATAAAATTAAATATAAATAAATATAAAATTTAAATTGATTAAAAATTAAAATAAAAACTAACGCCAAAAATGTATTATCTGTGTATGTATATACACACACACACACATATATACACACATATATATGTGTATGTATGTAGTATGTAATGGATGGGTTCCCTTTTTTAACACTATAAGGACTTTTACATGAAAAATTTACTATGTAAAATTTGCCCTGCCTTATAGTATTCTTTCCAACCCATGTCCTTCACATGGTTCTTCTCTCTTCCTTATAATTTCCATCTATTGTCTAACACAGAGGTGGGGAACCTGTGGCCTTGAGACCACACATGGCCCTGTAAGTCCTCAAGTGTGGCCCTTTAACTGAATCCAAATCCAAAACAAATTTGTTCTGTGACGTTTGGATTCAGTCAAAGGGCCGCACTTGAAGACCTAGAGGACTTCATGTGGCCACAAGGCTACAGGTTCCCCATCCCTGCATCTGATCTTCTCTCTTGATTTCTTTGCTTTCTTTTTTTTTAAGATTGCACATTCCAAAAAAATATCACTCTAAACAAGGAATACATGGCAACAGACACCTTTTCATTATGGACCTTAAGTCACCTGGTCACAGTAACTGAATCATCTCATTGATGATTTTATTTTTCACCCAAGTAATATTTTTTAACCAACCTAAAAATTTGAATTGTGGGACTGTAACAAGGGCTCACGATTTCATAAAGCGGATCATTACAAAATGAAATCACTGTATAAATACTATGCTTGAAGGCCAACTCTTCACAATCAAGAACTGAGAATTAGCATAATTTGATGGTAACATTATTACATTCCACTGTACATTTGCAGAAGCAAAGTAGTTTATAGGAACTGAGGGGAAACAGCTTTGTCTCTTCTTCCAACCACAAGTGGGAATTTCATTTTTGCATCTATATCAGCAAATAGTGCTACTTAGATACAGGAAATGACTAGGAATAATTGCTGACTGGCTTCAATGTTTAAAGAGATCATCAAGAGCAAAGGTACTAACTAGTCATTAAAATAAACAGATTATTGATGCTTAACTTTCACTTACACAGAGGTGACCAAACTTTGTCATCACCTAATAGATGTTGATATGTCACCCACAATTTGTCTGCTCTTCAGGTCAGGGGCTGTGTCATTTTTCATCTTTGTTTTCCTAGGATCTAGCTTAGTGCTTTCATATAGGAGTCAATAAATGGTAAATGTTTACTGAACTGAAAGCACCACAAGACACTGGGGATGAAAGCAATCTAGTGAGTTCTTTTCTTTGAGAGGGTCTAAGTAGGAGGGCATGAAATGGTTGGAAAATCCTGATACTTTATTAGGATCTCAACTATAATCAACAAGAATGCCACACATACGTGGAGCTGAAGTCTGCCCAGTTGTTGGAGGCCGTAGAGGATTCTGAAGAGGTTGTTGTCGCAGGAGTTGGGGTTTCATGTAAGGCAAGTTTAGGTGTGGGCGTGGGGGCAGAGTCAGCTCCTGGTTTCAGAGGGGTGGGGATCTCATTCTCTGGGATTTTCTCTGCATAGTTTGCAGGAAACCATCCTGTCTTTCCTTTTAATTCCCCTCCAAGCCACCCAGGTTCTCCAGTTTGCCTTTCATCCACCTGTAAGAAAGCCATAGATAGAGTGACATTGAGAATAAATACAGAAATATGCCAAAAGCAACAAAAAGTCCTTCATCTCTCTCTTCCTTACTCCCCTCATTGCCCTCCTCCACAAAATCCAATAAATAGAACGGAAGCCGCTTCATTATGCTCTGGTTATAAGGGTTTGCCAAAATGCATTGAAAATATTTAACTTTGAAAAGAAGTGTAATAATTCAAGAGTTCTTCCTTTAAAGTGTTTTTTGGCCCTCAACATTTTATTTTATAAAAGAGACAGAAGAAATAGTATGGTGTTGTGAAAAGGATAGATGGACTCGGGGTGAATTTAGGCAAGTAACTTGACCTCTCTAGGTTTCAGTTTCCTCATCTGTAAAACTGGGGAAGGGGAAAGGGAAAGAGGAAAGGGTTGAGTTAGATGACTTCTGAGATCTCTTCTAACTCTAAATCTGTAATCTAAATCACAGAATTTGAATTTTAAGTATTATTCATTTTTGAAGTTGTTTCTGAAAATCTACTTTCAGGACTTATCATTAAAAAAGCTCCTAAGAATTCTCAAGATTAAAATACTTTTTCCTTCATTCTAATTATTAAAACATTATTATAACTTAAATTTATACAGTAAGAATTTCAATTTAGGGTACATTTAGTACATTTTTTGCAAAATATAAAAGAAAATATCATCTTGATCAGCACAGGGAGAAAGGTTTGTTTAGAAATCACTATGGTCACACAGAAGGAAAGCTAATCACTTATTTTAGATATAGAACCCATAATAAATAAGGTGTAAATGAGGAATGGTTTTATTACAACAACTCTAAATTTTACCAACACCTTAATTTTTTTCTTAGTACAGCACTGACTGAAGCACAGTAAAATATAATGGCACAATTTAAAGCTGATATTTAAATTCGAAAACCTGATTTACATTCTGTTATTTAAAGTATCACAAAAGTCATTTACTACAATGGAACAAGGTTAGGTTTTTTAGCATTTCAATTTTTTAGTAATATATGTTAGTCAATCAAAATTCTATTTTTCCTCTTTCTTTTATGCTCCTAAAGTTAAGGCATTGGTAAAGGTCATAATTAGCACTGTTTTTTTTAAAAATGAATCCTGACTTTATAAATTGCAAACATGCAAAAAGGATCAGGACAAGTTTGTTACACACTAATAAATGGGAAAATAAAATGCTTTCAAAATTTAACAATTACGAGGGAAAATGTTATCTAGCACCCAAAGGCATGGAATTACTAAAACACACCAAACAATTATAGTGCTCACCTTAAAAAAAAAAGAACATAATTAATGAATTCTGCACATCATTTTAAAAATAATTCAGATATCTTCCCAAAATGTTCAGTGACCTTTTTTTTTCTTGTTTTAGTCTTTTGAAACCTTTCTCATCACACAGAAAAATCTTAATTGACATTTTTCAAGACAACAAGAAAAAGGAATGAAAAATTGTTTCCAAACATATTTTTGCCTCCCTGAGTTTGCTCTGTCTTTTTCCATTGGCTCCCACTTAGTTGTTATCATCAATTTCTCTATTGCAACATTCTGTATTTCTTAAATGTTTCTTTGATCTATTTTTCATGATAAATCTCTCCCCTTGAATTCTGTTTCGTATTTTATCACAACTTTGTTACTCTAGTCAATTCTAATGTCTCTCTAGCCTCAGACCAACCTGCTTCATCAATCATCCTTTCCCTTATGCAGCCTTAATTCTTCTTTCCACAGCCACAATTATCCATTTACTAAACTTTCCTTTGATCTAGTGGCTTCCTTAAACTACTATCCTCTCCCCATCACCAAATTTCAGGAAAAAGTAGTTGTACTCACCATCTCTATTCCCCCACCC
Source organism: Vombatus ursinus (assembly GCF_900497805.2). Lineage (NCBI taxonomy): Eukaryota > Metazoa > Chordata > Mammalia > Diprotodontia > Vombatidae > Vombatus > Vombatus ursinus. The sequence goes on along the minus strand of NW_020954587.1, from coordinate 14,737,241 downwards.
AGTCCTCAATCTCCTCTAATCTATATTTGGTTAATTCACATCAACAAACATGTATTACACTTGCCTTATATAAGGTATAGAGTTAAGCACAGGAATTACAAAAACAAAAACAACAGTCTCTGTCCCTGCACTTACATTTTACCAGGAGGAGATGCAATACAAACTAGACAAACAAGGCAAAGAATTGGAAATTGAGAGGATGCCCATCAATTGGGGAATGGCTGAGTGAGTTGTGGTATATAAATGTGATGGAATACTATTGTGCTGTAAGAAATGATGAACAGGCTGACTTCACAAAACCTGGAAAGACTTGTATGGTCTGATGCTGAGTGAAGTGAGCAGAACCAAGAGAATGTTGCACACAATAACAGCCATGTTGTATGATGACTAATATTGATAAACTTAACCCTTCCTGGCAATACAAGGATCTAAGACATCTCCAGAGACCTTGTGAGGGAAAATGCTATCCACATCCAAACAAAGAACTATGGAACCCAAATTGCTAATTTTTTTCTCTTCTGTTGAGTTCTGTTTCCTCTTTCTGATGGTTCCTCCTATTGGTTTTAATTTCTACTTACAATATCACTAATGTGAAAATGTTTAATATGAATGTAAATGTATAGCCTATATCAGATTATACGCCGTGTTGGGGAGGGTGGTGGCGAGGAAGGGGGAGAAGAATTTTAAACTCAAAAGCATATGGAAGTGATTATTGATAAATCAAAATAAATTAATAAAAACAAAAACAAAAAACTAGACAAACAAGAATAATGCGTGATAATTTGAGGAGGGAGTAATAATAATGTGGGGAAGGAAGGGGGAGACACAAAAAGGGGGAATGTGGAAAGGTTTCTCTGAAGAGGTGGTTCCTAAGCTGAATCCTGAAGGAAGACAAGAATCCTGACAGAGATGAGGGAGTACATTACAGCAATGGGAACAGACCATACAAACACAGAAAGACGGGAAATAAAGTGTTAGAGTTTGGGAACAACTCATCCAGTTTAGCTGAACAGTAGCATTCCTGAAGGAGAATAGTATGAAATTAGGCTGGAAAGGATGCTAGTAGACAGATTTAAAAAGACTTTAAATACCAGACTAAGGAGTTTGTATTTTTTAGAAGTAATGAAGGTTTTCGAATAAGGGAGTAACATGGTCAAACCAGTGCTTCAGGAAGATGACTCTGCCAGCCCTGTCAAAGGTGAAATTGGACCACTTCTAGGTCTGTATCCCAAAGAGATAATAAAAATAGGAAAAGGACCCACACGTACAAAAATATTTATAGCAGCTCTTTTTGTGGTGGCCAAGAACTAGAAACTGAGACGATGCCCATCAATTGGGGAATGGCTGAACAAGTTGTGGCATATGAATGTAATGGGATACTATTATGCTATAGGAAACAATAAGCAGGCAGGCTTCAGAAAAACCTGGAAAGACTTGTATGGACTGATGCTGAGTGAAGTGAGCAGAACCAAGTGAACATTATACATAATAACAATCACACTGTGTGATGGCTGACTTTGATAGACTTGGCTCTTCTCAGCAATGCAAGGATGTAAGACATCTCCAGAAGACTCATGATGGAAAATGCTATCCACATCCAGAGAAAGAACTATGGACTCTGAATGCATATGGTATCGCTCTCCTTTTCTTTTGATGTTTTGTTTTATTGCTTCATTTTCATGGTCCCTCCCATCAGTTCTAATCCTTCTTTACATTATGACTAATGGGAAAATATGCTTAACATGAATGTATAAGTAGAGCCTATATCAGACTGCATGCCATCTTGGGGAAGGGGAGAAAATTTAAAATTTAAAAATCATAATCTTATGGAAGTGAATACTGAAAACTAAAAATAAATAAATCAATTATTTAAAAAAGATGAAATTGGAGAGGGGAGAGATTGAAAATCGGTAGACAAATTAGTAAGCTAGCTATTACAATAACACAGGTGAGAAGTGATAAGAACCTGAATTAGGGTGGAGACTCTTGATGGAAAAAGAGGAATAGAAGCAAGAAATATTGCTGAGGTTGGAAGCATACCATTTGCTCTCCTTTTCCTTTGTTTGTTTTGTTTTATTGCTTCATTCTTGTGGTTACTCCCAATAGTTCTAATTGCTCTTTACATTATGACTAATGGGAAAATATGCTTAATATGAATGTGTAAGTAGAGTCAATATCAGATTGCACACTGTCTTGGAGTAGGGGAGGAGAGGAGTGGGAGGGGGAGAAAATTTAAAACTCAAAATCTTATGGAAGTGAATGTTGAAAACTAAGAATAAATAAATTATCAAAAAAAAATATTATAGAGGCAGAATCAACAGAATATGTTAACTGACTGGATTTGGGAGGGAAGGGAAAAGGAAGAGGATAACCTCAAGGTCAAAAGCCTGAGTGACCATAAAATATGGCAGACCTCTCCAAAAAAAGCAGGGAAGAGTCTGGAGGAGTGGGTTCAGTGGAAAAGATAATGGGTTCAGTTTCATACATGTTAAATTTGAGATATCATCTAAGAAAAAATGGCTAGAAGGCAATCGGTGACATGAAATTGGACTTCAGGAGATAGATCAGAGCTAGACATAGGGATAAGGCAGTCATCTGTACACAGGTAATAACTGAACAGGTGCTAGTGAGGTCAACAAGCGGAAGAGTGTCTAAAGAAGAAAGCCCAGAACTGAGTATAGCAAAGGGGACTAAGGAGAAACATCAGTCAAGTAAGAGAACCAGGAGATAGTGGTGCTCTGGAAGCCAGGGTAGAGAATAATGAGGAAGAGAGTATGATTAATACTTCAAAAACCATAGAGAGGTCAAGAAAGATGAAAGCTGAGAAAAGGCGAGAATGGTGAATAAGGTAAGCTCCTGGAGGAGAAAAGAGTATGGACTAAAGGAGGAGAGAACAGGTAAAGATGCTGAAGTGTTTCAAGGTATAAAGTAAATGAGATGAGGTACTTGAGATGAACTTTTTGTTGTTCAGTCATTTCACTTGTGTCCTACTCTTCATGACCCCATTTGGGGTTTTCTTGGCAAAGGTACTGGAATGGTTTGCCATTTTGTTCTTTGGCTCATTTTATAGATGAGGAAACTGAGGCAAACAGAGTTAAAGTGACTTGCCCAGGGTCACACAGTAGGTAAATGTGAGGCCGGATTTGAACACAGGTCTTCCTGCCTCCAGGCTCTGCAATCTGCCACCTAGCTGCCCCTTCAGACAGATAGCTTTGATTTTTCTATTAAAAATGGCAAAGGAGAGTGAGGATTAGAAGGGGACTAGGAGAATGAAAAAAGAAGGGTCAGAATAATTGTTAACAGAGATGGGAGAACAAATCAAGAAGGAATAAAAAGGCTCAAGTGCTATTATTTAATATGAATTTGTAGTGGATTCAATTGGCATGGTTGCACAAATTCCTTGCAGTACGAATGAAAAAGGAAGATGGTGGGTGAATTCAGAACTTCAGCTTTGCAGGAGGGATATATCTGAATTGTGAATGGGGATGAGAATATAGGAAATAGCAACAGAAGGAGTTTGGGGGTTTTTTTCCTCCCTTGGTAAAAGTTGATCAGAATCACTGAATATTGAGGACATTTGATGTAAATTCTTTCTTCTCTCCTCTTTATCTTCAAAGCCCATGATATCATTCTGAACCACTCTTTCCTCCGCTGACCTCTGTGACCTGTGAGGTAACCCTTCTCTCTCTACATATGCCCTTGATCTCATCACTTCTTCAGCAGGTGGCAATCTCAATCACCTCCTCCTCACCATCTTCCCTACTACCTTAGTAGACCTTACCATCTCCTCAAGCTATTATCCCACATATTTCCTCTCTTTCTCAACCAAATTCCTGGGAGGAAAAAAAAAAAATAAAACCAAAAACTACATTTACTACTTCTGCTTCCTCTCCTCTCATGTACTCCTTAATCGATGCAATCTGGCTTTCATCCTCATCACTTGATGAAACTAAAGCTACTAATGATCTCTCTCTTTTTTTTAAAGATTTTTTTATTCTACACTTAATATCAAATAAATGAGCATTTCCATATATGTTGTAGAAAGGGAAAAGAATTGTACATGAAACTGTGAATATTATATACAGCTTTTCTTTTTAAATAAATTTGTTTTGTACCCAGACAAAAAAAAGATTACCAAAAAAACTCAATGAATTTGCATCTTTTTTTAAATTCACAACTTGAAACACAAACTCAGGAACATATTTTTGTTTCCAAGACAGACAAAAATATGTTTTGGACACAGAATTAAAGGGATAAAAATACATTTAAGAAAATACAGACTTCCTGACAGCACTTACCCATTCCCCTTTAACCTCCACCAGGAAAGCAAAGATTTGAAAGTAAGGCAATATTACAATATGTTTTATGAAATCTTTTATTCTTACCAGTATATTTAAACTATGCTTATCATCATGTTTGTTGTTAAACTGAATCTAATGAAGTTGGTAGCTAAATGGCCAGTTAAATTATGGGGGAGGGGGTCAAGATTCAATGTCAGTCTGGAATTTTTTTTTCCTCTTCCATGATTGAAAAAAAATTAAAAAAAATTAGAGGTAGAAACTTGAAATAACGTAAGCTGGGCAACTGTTGAACACCAAGAGGAATTACAAAAGACTATACATTCCTTATGTATATTTGATAAGGTGTGAATTTTTTTTAAAGAATGCTTTACAGGCATCGAGGTGGCGCAGTGGATAGAGCACTAGCCCTGGATTCAGGAGGATCTGAGTTCAAATCTGGCTTGAGACACATAACACTTACTAGCTGTGTGACCCTGGGCAAGTCACTTAACCCCATTGCCTAACACCCCCCCCCAAAAAAAGAATGCTTTACAGTATAACATAAATTAAGTTATATCTCCATGCTTCAAACTTTATAGATAAGAAAGTTTGCTGCTTTCCTGCTGAATTCAAGAAGAGATGACCATTTACAAGGACTCCAAGGGTAGGCCTAAGTATCCCCTAGAAAAAGAAATAGTTTTTTATTATAAATAGAACTGTACAAGTTCTATTTAGATTTAGATCTAGAAGGGACCTTGGAGGTCATTTAGCCCCACTCCCTTCTTTTAAAGATGAGGAAATGGAGCCCGGAGAGATCAAATAACTGACCCAATATCATACAGGTTGTGTCACAATAGGGAATTTGAACTCAAGTCTGCTGACTCTGCCACTGCAGCACTCTGCTTTTCATATTCTTTCTTTTTTTTTTTTTTAAGGCAATTGGGGTTAGGTGACTTGTCCAGGGTCACACAGCTAGTAAGTGTCGAGTGTTTGGTCTGAGGCCGGATTTGAACTCAGGTCCTCCTGACTTCAGGGCCGGTGTTCTATCCACTGCGCCACCTAGCTGCCCCATTCATCATTTCTTATGATGTATTAATATTCCATTACATTCACATACATTTTGTTGAGCCACTATTTGCAACCACTTCATTTCTAGTTCTTTGCTACGACAAAAAATGTTGCTATAAATATTTTTGTAAGTATGGGAATTTCCTTTTGTCTTTGATCTCAGGTGTTTTGCATAGCTTATAGGTATTTTTAGTATATTTATAAATTGTCTTTCTGAAAGGGTGGACCAATGCACAGATCTACCAACAGTGTACATTTGCGTGCCTATCTTTCTATAGTCACTCCAACATTATTTTTTTCTTTCACTATCTCTACAATCCGATGGGTGGTAGTGTGAAGTTAAACCTCAGAATTGTTTTAATTTGAACTTTTTGTATGGTTAGTGATTTGAAGCACTCTTTCTTACAGGATCGTGGATTTAGAACTGGAAGGTACGGTCAGAGGTCTCTGAGTCCAACCCCCACATTTTACAGATGAGGAAACTGAGTTGCAAAGAAGTGAAATTACTTGCCCAGGGTCACACGATAGTAAGTAGCAGAGCTGAAATTTGAATCCAGGTCCTCTGATCCTCTGGGCAGCTATGTGGTACAGTGGATCGAGTGCCCAGCCTCGAGTCTGGAAGACTCATCTTCGTGAGTTCAAATCCAGCCTCAGACACTGTGTGATCCTAGGCAAGTAACTTAACCCTGTTTGCCTCAGTTTTCCCATCTATAAAATGAGGTTGAGAAGGAAATCACAAACCACTCCGGTACTCTGCCAAGAAAACCCCAAATGGGGTCACAAAGAGTCAGATGTGGCTGTAATGACCAAACAACAATAACAATCTCTGACCTCCAATCCTTTACTTTTACCAATCTACCATACTGCTACCCTCCTCTGTACCATGCTCCCTACCCCTTCTATTTCCTCTTTTTAAAACTGCCTATTCATTTCTTTGAATACTGGAGAATGTTTCTTGTGCTCTTAAAATATTCTTATTTATTACTGAATGTTTTAAGTATTTGCATCAGTTATTAGAAGTTATTAAATATTTGTGTCAGAACTCTACACATCAGAAGTCGGTGGCAAAGATGTCCCCCCCACTCTATTGTTCCTGCATCTAATTTTAAAGGCATAGATTTTGTTTTATGCAAAAGCTTTTCAATTTTAATTGAAATCGAAAGGATAAATCCTGCTCTGTAAGGCATGTACAATAAGAAATATTTAGCAACTTTTGCAACATTTGGATGATTTCTTGGATGAATATTTTCTTTCTGTTATGTCAAGTGAGAAGGAACTTTACAAAAGGACTAGTTTTTTAAGCCATCATGATTAAATTCAAGGGGTTATTCAAAAGGATGTTTTCAAGATATAAGAACTGTAATAAGGAAAATGCAAATTAGCATTTTAGCATCCATCTTGTTGCTCAAAAGTAATCTCTTACGGTTTTAGGCTTTAGCTACTGTGTAATGGTTTTCTAATTTACTTATTAATGTGCTTTAAAAGATATCATATTTTAGATCCCAAACAACTTGAATTAACTAAGTTTGGGAAATTGACAAACGCGAAGAATCCAGAGGAGCAGGCACGGTACCTGATAAGCCTTTCACAAACGCTATCTGCTCTTATCTTACACCCACATACATGGCAATAGCTCTATACCTGAACTTGAGGGAAGTGTTAAGTGAAACTGACATGGGGAAGAGTACGCTTTGTTTGTTTCTTTGACTTAAGGATTTGGAACTTCTTGGGGCACTCTGATGATCCTATTTTGAGACTAAAGGAACTGGCCATAAAACAGTCATCAGAAAATGAGGGAAAGGGAATGGAAGACGGGATTTTCTGTTTTCTCACATATTCCTTAAGCATTCTTCCCATATTTATTTCTTCCACAAAAGAACAACATAAGGTACTTTATTGCACAGAGAGAGGCGATATGAGTATACAAACAAGTCTGCTGTTGTATGTAAATGACAGCATACCAGATTTAAATAACACCCTTCCTCCTAAGAATATAACATATTTAGGAAGATAGGTTTATTCTGAGTGTGTATATACTTTGAATATAAAAATCTGTATGCATTTTCCTTATACCTGACTTTAATATGGGGAAGGTGGGAAAGGGTGGTATTTCAAAAGGCATATTGTCCATAAAGTAAAGCTAACAGGAAAAACAAAATGCTAACCACTTTTGTACAGTTTTGCTAATGGCATATTTTTGCAATTGCTGGTTTTATATTCTTAAAAAAAGCATTTGGTAACACCTCATTGTTTTATTTAGTTCCTTGAATTTGGAAGTCTAGTGTGCACATTTCTTCCCATCAGAACTTTATGACTGGAAATTTTAAGTTTAAGGAAACTAAAGAAGGACAGAAGAAGAAAAATTCTGAATTGCTTTTTGGGTAATGTTTTAAGCAAGGTGCTACAATGCAGATTAAATACACTTAATTCAACATATCTTACATAAGTCAAATTTCCAGTGGACTTTGCAGCTTCAAAAATAAGCAATGAGGAGTTTTAACCACACCTACCAAAGCTACAACAGGCAACTATGAGCATGTGCTGGAGTATTTGTATTTCATTTAAAAGGATTTCTCTGAAAACTTCTCAGGGCATAAAATTAATCCAGAAAGATTTCAGTATTACTAATTATTTAGATATTTATAGGTAGCATTTTCTATAAAGGGACTCTATTTTAAAGTGACATTAAGTTTAGATTTTCAGAATGTCATACTTTATTCTAGTAGGATATGGAACAGAAAAACAAAACATGCTTTTCAAATTTGAAGACTTATTACTGATCCAGCAAACCCTGGATTTAAAGAAGAATACTTTAAAGACCTGCTTATATGTACAAATGAGTGTGAAGGAAATTGCAAAGCAGATGATGTTATCAACAAAAACAAACTCTCCTTAAATTCTCTCTTACCATGACTATGTCCCCAGGCTGGATGGTGATTTCATCATGGCTTCTTGATTCAAAAGGGTACAGTGCCCGGTAATACACTACCTTTACATCCTCTTGAGTAGAAATAGCAAGTGGGCCTTTTTCTGTTTATAAAGATGAGGTAAAGGAGACAAAAAAAAAAAAACCCAACCACATTAAATAATGAAAAAAATAACAAAAAGCAAAGGATGTAATAATCAAAATCTTTTCTTGGATCTCCCTTAATGTTCCTGAAACATCAAAGCTGACTTGGGAGATTTATAAGATACATATTAAATGACAAGGTAGATCAAACTCTGCCATCAGCATTTCAGCCACATTAAGCAGTTAGTTAACTTCCAGTTTTTGCATACAAAAAAATCCCCTGCTTCCTCGTCGGGAGAAAAGAAAAAGAGAAAAAGGAAGAAGGAAATAGGAGGAAGAAAAAGAGTCAGAGGTCACCTTTTTATAGTGCTTTCAAATTTGCAAAGCACTTTCATTATCTAAATATTGACATTGGGTTCACCTTGCCTTCAATTTCATTCTCACTAAATTTTGGCTTGGGTTTTCATACTCTGCAAACATCTTCTGCAAATGTAGAATGGAATGAAATTGTCAGGCTGTAAACCAAAACTTAATTCAGCCAAGGAGAGAATCTATCAGTGGGGTGTGAAAATTTTCACATTTATAAAAAATGTGGAAATAATAAGCTTCGATGCCATACATATTTCCATAATAAAAGTACTGATTTCACAATACCAGATTATTGAGGTTAGTCATTCTCTAAATCTCCTGGGAGTAAAAGTAAGTCTACCTGCCTCAAAGTAAAAATAACTTTTTTTTTTTGGTTGGGCAATGGGGGTTAAGTGTTATGTGTCTGATGCCGGATTTGAACTCAGGTCCTTCTGAATCCAGGGCCGGTGCTCTATCCACTGCACCACCTGGCGCAGTTAGAACAACACCAAATTCTTTCTCTAATGATTCATTTGAACTCCCCAGAGCTCAAGCGTCACCACCCACATTCATCTTTCTTACATTTGGTAGGCAGAAGATGATATTAATTTTCACTGGGTTCAGTACTGTGTTACACATTTGGGAGCATTTTCTTGTTATACAAGGGCAAATTTTTACAACTAAAGAAACAAGGGCACAACAAAGTTAAGTGATTCTTTGCCCCCCAGGAAACAGAATGATAACAATGATAAAAATCAAAATTCTTTACAAATGACAAAGGGAAAACATGATTTTTTTCAAGGGCAAGTAACGAATTGAAAACCACACAAGGTTATACCATCTCTTAAAAAAAATTTTTCAGATGATACAGAGGGTCGGTCCAATCTTATATAACTGATGAGTCCTTACCAAGGCTATTTCAATTACTACTTCAATTTAACCAACATTTATAAAACAACTCATATGCAGGGCATAGTACCACTAACCATTGTTTATTTCTTAAAGGACAGATCTTTCTTTTGCCTTTCTTTTTAAAAAATTTCTTCTGCCCTCCCCCCATGCCACTCCCAAATTAGTAAGATCCCACGAAGGCCAAAGAAGCCAGTAGACTTTTCAAATGGTGCAGCCCATAAGTCATTTTGAGACCAGATGTACTGAATGTCACAAATTGTGAGTGTATGGAAAAAAATTGTATTTCCTACTGCTGAAAGAGTTGTACAATTCCTAGAGAAAGTTATATCCTGAAAGAGCAGTAGAACTTTAAGATGCTGCATAGAAAACAGAGGCAAAGTGAGGGGGGAATGGTGTGATAATGTTTCATACCACTTTTGTTAGCCCCTCCTCATTGCTAGAGATGTTTAACACAATTCAGATGTGGGAAAGGGGTTTTTGTGTCGTTACAATTTGCTTAACTGTACTTCCTTTTTTACAAGGGAGGGTGCTATGTAGTAGAGTGGGTATTGGGAAAAGACAGTGATTTTTTTTTCCCCAAAGCATCCATAAAGCATTTTTTTAAAAGAAACAGTTTGAGTCTATTAAGATAATGACTGTAAGTGAGAAGATGATGACATGTACTTACCTATTCAAAATTACAGCCTTTCAGTTATAGCAATTGTGAGACTCAGAGAAAAGATTAAAGCTTTCTTCTGTATATGTATCAGATAAGAGTCTGATTATGATTAATGAAATATCTTTACTGGGTCAAGAAAGGGTATATTTTTATAAAACTATTTCATCCACATTCTTTCCTCCCATACCTGTAGATGAGCTGGGTGTCTGGAGAGTGGGCTTAGCTGGTTCTTGGTATTGTTGAAAAAGCTTATTCAGCTTATCTTTCATTTCCTGTTTGCCTTTTTCCTCACCATCTTTTTTCTTGACCGGCTCTTCTCTTAGTTTCTCTTCATCGTGGAGTTTTTTTGGCCGTTGATACTCTTCATCCTGTTGAACTCGGTCAAGCCACTGCTTATCTTGTGAACGTCTGCCAATAATTATTTTTTAAAACAACAAATTAAATGAGTCTCACTTAATAAGAGTTAGTGTGGTGACTGACAAAATTCTGGATTTGGTGTCAAAAGAGAGAACTCAGCTCCAACACTACCTCTGACCCTTAACATGAACAAAAAAATTATCTTAATTTCTTTGAGCCTCAGTTTCTTCCTCAAAAAAAAAAAAATGGAATCATACCAATAGTACTTACCTCATAAATCAAATGAGATAACATAAAGGGTTTTATGAACTTTAAAGTACAATATAAGTTATAGCTATCACTGATAGTTCTCAAATTAGAGCTTGGCCAATGGGACATTCAATAACAAGAAGATTTTTATTTTTTTTTATTTTTTATTTTTTTGCCTTTTGGCGAGGCAGTTGGGGTTAAGTGACTTGCCCGGGGTCACACAGCTAGGAAGTGTCAAGTGTTTGGTCTGTGACTGGATTTGAACTCAGGTCCTCCTGACTCTAGGGCTGGTGCTCTGTCCACTGTACCACCTAGCTGCCCCCAACAAGATATTTTTTTCACCTCACATCAACAAACATTTATTGAGCATCTACTACGTTCAAATAATTATGTTTGACTCTGGGATGCTCAGAGATTCAGATGATACAGATAGCAAATCATACATTCTGGCACATTTTGTATTACTCTTGTCCCTGTCTTGCCCCAGTTCTCCACAGAGAGGCCCTCCTTCTTTCTTCCTGGATCACAAAGGAGCACTCTAGTTATCCTTTACCTTTGCCATATAACCAGGCCATCTTTTCATCAGCACTAGGCAGTTAGTTAGGCACCAACATGGGCGCAGTGGGTAGAGCGTCTGGCCTGAAGTTAGAAGACTCACCTTCCTGAGTTCAAATCTGTCCTCAGACACGTATTGGCTGTGTGACTCTGGACAAGTTACTTAACCCTGTTTGCCTCAGTTTCCTCATCTATAAAATGAACTGGAGATGGAAACTGCAAATCACTCCAGTATCTTTGTTATGAACAGTCAGGTAGGACTGAAAGGACTGAATAACAAGAACAAGCAGGGATGGGGAACCTGCAGCCTATTGACTGAGTCCGAGTTTTACTGAAGTTCGGACTCAATCAAAGGGCTGTACTTGAGGACCTAGAGGGCCACATGTGGCCTCGAGGCTACAGGTTCCCCAACCCTGGTAGGGGATAGAGAAATGGAACTGGAGTCAAAAAAGGCCTAAGCTCAAATCCTGTCTCAGATACTTAGTGGCTATAAAACCATACACAAGTCATTTAACTTTTCTTAACCCCAGTTTTCCTCATCTGTAAAACTAGGATATTAATAACATCTACCTCACAGAGTTGCTGTGAACAAGATATTTCTTGAGAAATACAAAGGCACAGATACAAGGATTTTAGATTATATTTCTACTGACATTGTTTCATATTCCCCTGGAGCACCTGATAATTACAGAACTTGTCCAATTTCCTTCTTTCTTAAAAATAAGAACAAACCAACTAACCTAGAGATGCATTCTAATGATCGAGAGAAAAATATATTTCATGATGTAGTATTTAATTGTAAAATTTGTATGCATATAATTTTTGTAACTACAGGATGTTTTTATTACAAATAGAATTATAAATATAATTTCGCTTTAACAAGTCAATGACCAGACAACTGAATTTTTCACTCAGGCAAACACATGTCTTCAGGGGTCTTGAACTGCATCTATAAACACACACACACACACCAGTCTGAGCATCAAAACCAAATCAGCAAGATGATTATTTTGAAAACTACCAGTTGGTTACCAAATGCTACTAACTAGTAGTTTTATTGAATTTGATTAGCATTTTCTTTTCCAACTGACTTACATACACAAAGTATCCTCACTCAGTTAACTTTGGGGAGTAGAAAATCAAGATAGTTACTGAAACTTAGATTTGAAGTTATTTTTCTCCCACACCATAAATTTCTTACTGTGCGAGAAAACTACCATATGTGTGCAATAAAAAGAAAACCATTCTGTAACTTATTCCCTAAATCATTATACATACTCTAGTCCCACTATAGCTTCTCGCTTAGCATTTACTATACTTGAATTGCTGAAAAAAAATTACCATAAGCAGAACCAAAATACAATAGCCTAATTCTGAACGTTTGAAAAGTAGCAAATTTAAATTGTGGCATTAACTTACAAAATGGTATAATTTCCAGTCTATTACATAATTTATTTTAATTGCCCTCATTGGAATTTAGTAAATAATGAGCATGATGTACAATACATGGCCTTGTAATAATACGCATTATGGTCTTTATGCACTGGTTGCCTTTGTTAACTTCTCACTTCAAATATAACTTGCAGGAGAGAAAGCTTAACCTTTTCTATACTAAGTACAGTATACAAATGGAATTAAAGAACTCAATAATATATGAAACCTTTTTTCAAAATAAAATATTTTTTAAAGTTTTTAAGTTAAGTGTAAGAGCTTTTTAAGTGTAAAATTTCATTTGTATGATATGTAAAAGAAAAAATGAAGGACTAGGCAATATATCAATCAACCAAAGAGATTAAAAGCCTTCTATGTGCCAAGCTCTGGGGACAAAAAGACAAAAATTAAATACCATCTGCTCTCAAGAAAATAACACGTATATTAACTGACATATATAAAACAAGACGAATTTTTTTTGGGGGGGGCCACTAGCAGCTGAAAGGAATCAAGCCACATTTCACATAGAAGGTGGCATGGAGTTGTGCTTTGAAGGAAACAAGGCATTCTAACAGATGGAGGTGAGGAGAGAGGGCATTCCAGGCATTCAGGACACCTGGTGCAAAGACTGGAGACTGGAGATATGCATGTTGAGTGTTGTGTGTGTGAGGCACAGAGAGAAGGCTAGTTTGGCTGGACTGCAGAATATGGGAAAGGGAGTATTCTGAGTTCAAAAGGTAGAATGGGGTCAGTTTATGAAGCAATTTGAAAACTAAACAGCAGAGTTTATAGCTGATCCTAAAGGCAATAGGTAGTCACAAGTTTAATGAGAAACAGATATGGTTATATGGTCAGAACTGTACTTTATGAAAATCATTTGGGAAGCTAAGTGAAAGATGGATTAGAATTCCTAATTCATTGGTCATGCCTGGGGAACTGGAATACTCTTTGCCCCTCACTGTCATTGTGAGGTTCTCCCTCCACCATTATCACTCAGTTAGCTCTCCTTCTTTAAAGTTCATTCAATATAATATATATTTATTACCCAATCAACATTCTGGTAGCTGTTATCTATAGACCTTCTAAGGTCACTTAGACACTCTAAGGAAAGTCTTCTGCCTTCAACATATTAAGGTCCTAGCACACAGTCTTCTTGTCTTCCTCACATGTCAATTAAAAAAAAAATCTTAAGGCAATCACCAAAATGTCCCTCTTTTCACCTCCTCCCCACTTTGTATCACCCAGATGCCTTCTACCAATATTTCCTCCTTCACTCCCATTTCAAATGAAGAGGTCACCTTTCTCCTTGTCAAGGCAAGCCCCTCTACACACAAATGATCTCATTCCATCTGCCTCCTCCCACAGACTGCCTTCTCTATCATCTCAACTCTCTGTCTACTGGCTGCTTGCCTATTGTCTATGTACACACCCATGTTTCAATGTTCACCTGTGTTCACTCCCATCATCGAGAAACCCTCCCTGATTCCTCCAATCACACTATCACCCTATAGTTCTCCTTTTTATGATGAAATTCCATAAGAATGTTGTCTCTAATTGGTGCCTCTACTTCTTCTTCTCTGAGTCTTCATAAGTCTCTGCAATCTAGATTCTGACCTCATTCTTTAACTGAAACTACTCTCTCTGAAGTTATCAATGATCTCCTACTTGCCTTTTCTCAGGCTTCTTTCTTTTGGACCTCTCTGACATCGTAGATCACCCACTTCTCCTTCATACTCTCTTATCCCTAGGTTTTTATGACATGTCTCTCTCATGATTCTCCTCTTACCTCTCTGACCATGTCTTATTAACCCCTTTTGCTTTAGCTTAATCCAGAACACATCTGCAAACCCTGAATATCCCCTGAAACCACCATCTTGGGCTCTCTCTCTCTCTCTCTCTCTCTCTCTCTCTCTCTCTCTCTCTCTCTCTCATTTTGCTTGATGATCTCATCAGCTCCCACTGATTCAATTATCATCTATGCAGACAATTCTCAGATATATTTATCCAGTCTGGTCTCCAGGCTTACATCTCCAGCTGTCCACTGGACATCTAGATGTCTCTCAGACATTTTAAACTTAACATATCCCAAAACGAGCTCATTGTATTGCCCACCTTCCTAATTTCCCTATTTCTGCTGAGAACATTTATATCCTCCTAGTCACCCAGGTTCACAAGTAGGTATCATCTTCTACTCTTCATTCTTATGCCTCAGATCCAATTAGTTGCCAAGTCCTGTTGAATATACCCTCAAAACACTTCTCATATGTGCCTGTTCTTTCTTCTGACCCTGCCACCATCATGGGGCACCATCTAGTCACCTCATACTGTACTATTACAATAGTTTTGTTCTGCTTGGTCTCTTTGACTTGAGTCTGTCTTCATTTCATCTTCCATTCAACTGTCAAACTGATCTTCCTAAAATGTAGACCTGAGCATGTTATCCCTCCTCCCTCTTTCAATAATCCAGTGGCACCCTATCACCCTTAGGATCAAATAGAAAATAGACTGGTCTTTAAAGCCCTTTCATAATTGGGCAGCCAGATTCTGGCTCCTTCCGACTTTTTCAGTCTTCTTATAACTTACTCTCTTTGTATATTCTATGATCCAGTAACATTGGCCTCCTTGCTGTTCCTCAGGCAAGACACTATTTCCCAACTCCATGCACTTTCAGTGGCTATCCCCCAGGCCTGGAATTCTCTTCCTCCTTCTCTCAGCTTCCTGTTTCCTTAGCTTCCTTCAAATATCTTACCTTCTTCAAGAATTCTTTCTTAGTCTCCCTAATGGTAGTTCTTTCCTTCTGATATTACCTCTGATGAATCCTGTATATATCTTGTTTATACATAGCTGTTTGCATGTTTTCTCTTCCTTTAGACTGTCAGCTCCCTGACAGTAGGAACTGTTTTTGTCTCTTTGTATCCCTAGCACTTAGCATAAAGCCTGGCACATAGTAGGCACTTAATAAATGCTTGTTGTTGTTGACCTGAGATAAAGAAACCAATTAGGCGGCCATTGTGATCATCTAGGTGAAAGATATCGAAGGCCTGTGGTTGCCATGTGAGCAGAGAGAAATGGACAGATGAGAGAGACAGAGAGAGATGGAGAAATACAGAGTGGGGAGGAGGGGAGAGAAGAAATGAGATTTGGCAACTGAATTGGACATATACAGTGAGGGAGAGTGAAGGATGAAGAATTGTACCAAGGTTGCAAACCTGGGTGAGTAAAAGGAAACTCTTGATAATAAAGGGGAAGTTTGAAGGGAAAGATAATAAATATAGCATTAATCCTATTGAGTTTGAAATGCCACGGAACATCCAGTTCAAAACATCTAATAGGTAGCTGGAGATACATTAGAAGGCATCATGAAAGAGAATGGGGCTGAATATATGTATATGAGTATATTAATGTGAATGTTATACACATATGTACATATTTACACATATGAGTCATCTGCATAGAGATCATAATTAAACCAAAAGGAGCTGATAAGATTGTAAAGTGAGAAAATATACAGAGAGAATAGATGACCCAGGAAAGAAACATGGTGAACACCTACAATGAGCGGCCATGATATGGATGATGAACCATCAAACAAGACCAAGAGGGACCAACCCAACAGGTGGGAGGATAGTTAAGAGTGAGCAGGTCAGGAAAACTCAGTGTTCAGAGAGCATCCAGGAAGAGCATGGTCAACTGTCAAACAGACATTGAAGCAGACAGGTCAAGGAAGATGAGGATTGAGAAAAGGCCATCAAAATAGATCACATGGTAACCTTAGAGAGTTATCTTTTTCAAGATATCTTTTTCTAGGAGTTTGGCTGATATAAGATGATAGCTGGAGAGGATGGTAGTGTTAATGAAGGTTTTTTGGTTTTATTTTGTTTTTTAAATGGGGGAGACTCAGGCATTTTTGGAGGCAGGAGGTAAGGAGCCAGAGGACAGGGAAAGGTTAAAGAATAGAGGAGCGGGATGATTTAGGGGGCAGTTAACTGAGAAAAAATGGGAGAAAATGAGATAAAAATTACATGTACAAGGGGTTGGTCTTGAGTAAAACAGTCATCTCTTCATCAGAAATTAGAACAAAGAAACCAGAGCCTTCTCCTCCCAACTCTGCCATGTAAAAGTGAAAAAATGTTTCTTCCACCAGTTCATGGCACTGACCACCAAAGCAAGAACACACTAATCATGCTCAGTGCATTATATTAATAATAATAATATTTATAAAACATTTAAAGGTTTGCAAAGCACTTCACATGTACTATCTCACTTACCAAGGCAAATCACAGATGATCACTTACCCACAAAAGAGCAAGAATCCCTTCTAACAAATGATAATGGCTGGCAGTTAGCCAGACATATGGAAAGGAAAGACTCAAGTATGACTGAGAGGATGGTTATGCATACCATTAGCAGAAACAGGAAAGGCAGTAAGAGGTGATTTGAGAGGCAAGAAAAGTTTGGTTTTGGAAATATTAAGTCTAGGGCACATTTCCGTCTTATTGGGTTAAAAAGAATTAATAAGAAACAAGAATTAATAAAAATTTATGTTCTTGAAGTACAAGGACATCAACAGAAATCTCTTCAATCTTCGTCTTTTGTTCTAACCAGATAATCCAAACGTTTGAATCTTTTTTTCTTATTCCAGTACCTAACTGAAATCCAAAAGAGTCAGAAGAGACCTTAGATGTGATCAATGCACGAACCCAGTACTGAATAAAGTGTCTGATACATAGTAGGTGCTTAATAAATGTTAATTGATTGATTAATCCCTTCTACTACGTCCTTATAAGTCATCACACTGCCTTACCTTAAGCATTCCTTATGGTTCAAAGGTTCAAAATGAACTTGATTGAGATTTCCCTACACTTAAAAGAATAATAAGTTCTTTTGCTTAGCTGTGTAGTGTACTCAAACAAAAATAAACACGCTTGAAAAGTGTGTATGTATGTGGGTGGGTGTAATTTGTACTCTAAGCAGCTGTGGCCATTTTTCTCTTTTTATGCTCAAGTCTATATTTGCTATAGGAAGAAAAAGAAAAAAAGGGATAGAATAAAACACTGTGTGAATTCTGCTGGAGAAACACTGAAGAGAAGCACATCACAGTACTTTGATTCGGGCTTGGCTTGGCTCTCCTGATTGTCGCCGTTATTAAAAAGCTGTGAACTGGAAACGTATTTTGGTTCTCCACATGCAAAGGAGCAAACCAACCGTTCTCATTTCCTTCTATCATTCCAACAATGACACTGCAATGGGACTAGAGAGTTCTGGGAACAAACTCAAAGCTATGTGGGCTATTTGGGCATGCAAAGACTTTTATTCACATGGAAGCTAACGCAGGTGGCTTCCTTTTTTTTTTTTTTAAATGCTGGGACTATTTGGAGAAATCTGGGCGAGAAAGAATGAATGTATTAAATCCCTTTCACAACTGCCCATAATAAACAGAAGAAACTTACCTTTGGGTTTCCTCTTTTTGCTTTTCTAATTCTATTGTTCTCCTCTCTTTTTCTTTCTGTTTCAACCTTTCCGCCTCTAAATTCTTCTGTTTTTGGAGCTGTTGCTTGTTATGTATTTCTCTTAGTTCCTAAAAGTGACCAAAAAAACAAACAAACCAGCATTTAAACAAGGTAAGAGTCATTTATAACTGTTTTGTTAGCATGCAGGGTTTCCTACAGGGGAAGGCTGTAATTCTTATGGTCTATTCTTAGAGTCATCCATCCTCAACAAGGCTCATTGCAGCAAGGTGATCTTTTTTATTCAGCTAGGGTGGTACCCATAGATAGATCACAGGACCTGGAGTCAGGGAGACTTGAATTCAAAAGCAGCTCAAGACACTAACCGTGAGACCCTGAGCAACTCGACCTCTGTCTGTCTCAGTTCCCTAAACTTTAAAGTGAGAATCTTCATAGCACCTACCTCTCAGTGATGTGAGCATCAAATGAGCTAATATTTGTAAAGTACTAGCACAATCCTAGGAACGGAATCAGTACTTATGCTCATTTCCTTCTTTCTATTCCTTCTTAATTAATTCTCTCTCATTCCCCACAGATACTTACTACAAACCTCCTCTTCCCTCCTCAAGCATTCCACTGATTTCCCTATCCTGGTGCTCTCAGCTGAAAAAATTGCTTAAATGAGAAAATTAAAACTACTACTTAGTTACTGTAAAACTCAGAAAATTAAGACCACTCTCCATGAACTCCCTCTTATCCCCTTCTCTTCATCACCAAATCCCTTCTCTCTTCTTTTTCCCCAGTCTCAGACAGTAAGTGATCCTGCTTGCCAAGGACAGCTTATCTAAATGTACCTTTGATCTCATAGCTTCCTGTCTTATAGGAAATAGCAACCTCAATCACTCTCCCCCAATCTTCAACCTCTCCTTAGCTACTGATGCCTTCTGTACTGCCTTCAAACATACCCAAGTCTCCTCCACCCTTAAAAAACCTTCTGCAGACCCTACCATCTCATCCAGCTACTGTCCTTTCTCAACCAAACTCCTAGGAAAAAAACTGTCTATATTTTTGTTGCGTCCACTTCTTTCTTCTCTCTCTCCAGTACAGCTTTCAAATGAAACTGCTCTCTCTAAAATTACCAATTAGCTCTTAATTGCCAATTTGATGGTCTTTTCTCAGTCCTCATTCTTCTTAATCTACATTTGACACTGTTAACCATTCTCTCCTCCTGGATACTCTAGCCCAGTTGGTGGTTCAGTGGATAGAACATGGTACTTGGAGTCAGGAAGACCCAAGTTGAAATTTGGCCTCAGATACTTTCTAACTATGTGACCCTGTGCAACTCACTTAACCTCTTTTTGCCTTAGTTTCCTCAACTGTAAAATGAGGATAAGAATGGCATCTACCTCTCAGGTCTATTGTGAAGATCAAATGAGACATCTGTAACAAAAAAGCGCTTAGCACACTGCCTGGCACACAGTAAGTGTGATACAAATGCCTCTTTTCTTACTTGCTAGTCTCTGGGTTTTCATGACATTACTTTCTCCTGCTTTTCCTACTACCCAACTACCCCTTCTCATTATACCTTGCTGCACCATCATCTGTATCATATGCCCCAACAGATGGTGCTTCTCAAAGCTTGGTACTTGGCCCTCTTCTCTTCTCCTGATATGCTCTCATCTGGTGGCTCCATGGATTTATTTGTCATCTCTATGAAGACGTCTTCCAGATGTGTATACATCCAGCCCCAACCTCCTCTGAGCTTCAGCCCTGCACCGCCAACTGCCCGTCTCATACTGGATGTTCCAGGGTCATCTCAGACTCAACGAGTCCTAACAGAACTCATCCTTCCCCTCAAATCTTCTCCTCTTCAAAACTTCCTCTTTTCTGTCAAGAACCACCATACGTGCATCTCCCACGTTTGTAAGCTGGACACTATCTTCAATTTCTCATTGCCTTAGTGCACGTATTCAATTGGTTGTCAAATCCTGCCACTTCTACCTTCACAACACACCTTGCATTCGTCTCCTTCTTATTCACATAGCCACCACTCAAATAACTTTTTAATTGGCCTCACTGTCTATTTCCACTTCAGTCCATCCTCCCAACCCTCCAAGCTACCAGTGACTTTTTAAAAATTGTATATCTGATCACTCTATTTCCCTATTTTGTAAACTCCAATGGCTTCCTAATTCCTCTAGACTCAAATATAAATTCCTCTCCTTTTTAAATCTCTCTTCACAACCTGGCCCCAATCTATCCTTCCAGCTTCATTATACATCCTTCCTCTTTCCACATGAGGCACACCAGAAAAACTGACCTCTCAGTTCCTCCATCTGCCACTTCTGTCCCTTTGCACTGACCATTCCCATGCACTCTCTCTTCATCTCTGATCCACAGAATCTTTCTCTTCCTTCAAGATGGAGTTCAAGTAATTGCTAGTGCCCTCCCTCCAAAACTATTTTTATTTGTTTATATTTATTCCCTTTACATTTATTTGGTATATACTTATATGTGTACTTGTTGTCTCTCCTGTTACAATGTAAGTTCTCTTTGAGGAGAGAGTTTCCATTTTTGTATCTGTAGCCTCCTCACCTAGCACGATGCCAGACACCTAAAGGGTTCTTGAGAAATGTTCACTGATTGGTTGATTATAAGAGAACAAATCAGGCTTGAAAAGCAATTAACTTTTAAAACTATGAGCTTTTGGTGCATTTTAACATATTTTACTTTCAAAGAATTATTCAACCACTAACATTATTTGCTGCTATTTGTTGGAAGAAACTAATTCCACAAAAGCATGAATAGAAGGTATGTCAATTGAACAACTTAAAGGTAGTACACGTTAAATAATTTCTATGCATAAAAAAAGGAAGACCTCACCATTCCTTTTGCAGAAACAAACCAATGGCCCTGAAAATACCACAAAGCTCCCTTCAAAAACCATTTCCATTATTCATCCTTTTTATCCTGCTAAATGAATCTTTTCTTAACTGCACTGGCTTCTCTTTTCTTCTCACATCCTCCATATTGTATTTTTGGAATAACCTCCTATCCTACTTTTTATAAATATATGTTCAGTTTTCTTCAAAACTTTTCCTCAAAACTCTTCCTAACTAAAGAGGTGTGTGTTGTCATCAACAACTCAAGACACAACCAACTCCAGCTTCAAAAATGGAAAAGAGAAATCTATATTTTGATGATCAATAGTTAATATATATTTACTAGCTTTAAGAGCTTGAGTAGTAATTTTCTTGACAGGCTCCTGAAAATTAACCATTTACCAAGTCATTCAATTCAGGTGTTCAAAATATAAATACGAATCAAGTTTCTGATTCAATCTATTTCAAATGCCTTAGTTTTACTAATGGAAAGAAACACTAAAAATAATAATAACAAACACAAATAATAGGAGAAAAATTTATTTGCTTTCCTCACAATAACCCCATGTGGTAGGAAGTGTAGGTATTATCACCCCCATTTTATATTGCATGAAATAGAGGCTGAGACCTGAGGATAAGTAACTTGGTCATGGTCACACAGACAGTAAGTGGAAGAGCCAGGTCTTCTAACTCCATATTCTGTGCTCTTTGTACTCCTCTACTCTGCTTCTTTACCTGGATTATTTACAAAGCAGATGACTCAACACTCAACACTATAAAACAAGATACAAATATTTATTCCCAGGTTAACCTCTTAGAATATCTAACTAAGCAGAATAAGTATCCATTGAGATACGGAAATTTATGAAGACTACAAAGTCTGAAATTTCCCCCAACATTTTACCCTCACTGACCAGGCCATGGCTCATACTCTTCCTTCAAACTCCTATAACTACAGGGATCCTCTTTTGGGTTAGATAACAAAAGGCTGGGGGACTTTCTCCAGGTTAATGTTAAGTGGGATGGGACTAGGGGGAACTTTCTGTCCTTTTTCTTATGTCAGTATCTTGATAGATCTGTGATTTTGTCATTGTGGGTCTTACTTCCAGTAGGATAGATGGCAACCCACTCATTCCTTCTTAGCCTCTTTGGCCCTTGTTTCTGCCCTTCCAAAAACTCATGCACAGGGGATTCATCCACCATGTTAGAAGCCTTCCTCTAGTTCTTTGTGAGGATACCAGTGGCACCAGCTGATCTCCAGTGACTTCTTACCATAAAATTATTTTTTGTTTAAATTTTATTCTTTTTTTTTAGCCATCACTTTCATTTCCAAATGACTCTCTCACCTGACCTACACAGAAAGCTACCTTTTTGTTAAAGAAAACTGGGGGGGGGGGGGGGGGGGAAGGGGAAGAAGCTCAGAAAAAATGTCCAAAATATTATCTGAGTCTGCACCATCTATATTCAGTTTTCTACAGTGTAGATTTTACACCTATACACCTCCCCACCACCTGCAAAGAAGGGAGGTAGTATATTTTCTCATCTCTTCTTCAAAATCACGCCTGGTAATTATTACATGTGGCCTTCTGTTTCATTTTGGGGGTTCTACCTATTTTTATAGCAATCAAGTATATTGTTTTCCTGTTTTGGGCTGACTTCATTCATATCATACATCAGTTCATATTAGTCTTCCCATGCTTCTATGAATTCTTCATACCGACCATTTCCTATGGCACAGCAATATACAAATACATTCATGTCTCACAATTTATTTAGTCATTCTCCAAATGATGGGCAGAATCTACTTCTTTTCCAGTTCTTTGTCACTACCACAAAGAACTGCTATGAATATTATGGTGTATACGGGGCCTTACTCTCTGTCTTTGATCCCCTAGCAACATTTCCCTCACTCTTGCTACAAGACTGGTCAATCTCAGTTTCAACTCATATACGTCTCTGATGGCATCCTTTCTATCAGAGGTGTTAAACATATGGTCCTTGGATGGCACGTGGCCCACAACACCCATGAGTGCAGCCCAAACCAGATTAAAACATAATTTGGAAATATTTAACAAAACAAAAATCCAATAAAATAGATAATATTAATATGTGGTTGTCTAAGTCAATATGAAGCCTATAGGGATCCTTAATTACAGTTTAATAGCTCTATTTCAGTTTGACACCATTTTTTTATGCCATTTCTCCTTCGAAGAAATGAACATTCATCACTGGCCTGGTAATGCCCTTCAATATGCACCTTCTTCATTACTCTCTGGTAACCTACAACTTTCATTTTTAATAATTTAACTTTTAATTTTTTAATTTTAATTTTGACTGTGTTATACCATGACTTGTAGCCACATGGTTTCCTACTGATGCCTATTTAAAAAAAGGCAGGTTGCCTTGTAAGATATATAGAATCTGGCCCTAGTAGGACAAGATAGAAGAGAGATAAATTTAAACTGGGCATCAGGAAGATCAAGGTACATAGCAGCAATATGGGGATGTAGGGCATGCAAGGAGAAAAGAAGGGAAATAAAGATTTAATGTGGCATGGTAGGCTCTGGTCCTATGCCACAGTAGAAGCCCTAGGCTACTGGAGAAAGCATGTAGCTTTCAGCACTGGGAAGGTAAGTTCTGGATGGAGAAGCATCTGGACCCAGTTCCTAAAGAGGAAATGGGGAAGATGGAGCAAAGATGGAGAGGGGAAAAGAAGGGCAGACAGGATGTAATGAAAACAAACATGTCTGCACCTAAAAGTCAGTCCTGTGTTTGGTTACCAAAATTCTGCATTGTAGATGAAAAGTGACATTGAGAAAGAATATTTAAACTTGTCATTACTTTTGTGAATTACAGAAGTTTTAAAATGAGATATGCTATAATAATATGACATGATATAACATGAAATATGTGATATATGATATGATGATATGTGGTTAGACAAAAACATTAACCCATGAGATTTGATTTCAATGGGATAAAATGTTAGGAAAGTAAATCATAAACTAGCTTCTTTAAACTTGTATTTAATTACTTTTTGAGATACTAACTGAAATCCCACTGTCCAATGCCTTTAAAAGTTAAAACTCTGAAATAAGCTTGACCTACTCTACTTTTAATGAAGAATTAGAGGGTACTGAATGAAAGAGAAATGGATGTGCTCAGAACTTTCTTTTTTTCTTAATACAAAGTTTATATTCCATAGTATGAGATCTTTAAAATTCTCAAGGTTTAAAATCCATAATGAGAGCAGTGTACTATAGGGTTGGGATTCAGGCCCTTGATTTACCAGTTACTAGCTGCACTGAGCTTGGGCCCATTTAACCTAAGGTCCTCAAATACCAAAATGCTATGAACTTCCTAATCATGATTTTTCTCATATCCGATCTATTTTCTAATGCCATTTTCTTTTTGGTTTTACCTCAGCCAAAAGCTTTATCACACTGATAAAATCCAAAAGGTAGACTTGTCAAACCAAATAAATGTGAGCTAAAATAAAATACAAATACATATTTTATGGCTGCTTCTCTTTTGACATTAAAGTATGAAGCCCTAAAAACTGAATGTTTTTATAAACTTCTCACCTCATCTTGGGAAAATGTATATATGTGACAGAATTCTTTTAATATATAAAAATATTTGAGGTCAAGTTACTTTGTTACAGGTGTACCACCACTTTAAGAAATACTGAGATAGGGGGCAGCAAGGTGGCCCAGTGGATAGTGCACTGGCCCTAGAGTCAGGAGGACCTAAGTTCAAATCCGACCTTAGACACTTGAAATTTACTAGCTGTGTGACCCTAGGCAAGTCACGTAACCCTGATTGCCTTGCCAAAAAAAAAAAGAAAAAAGAAAAGAAAAGAAAGAAATACTGATATATAAAAATATAAACTTAGCAAAATATTTTATCAAGCAATTATTTGCCTTGTAGATTATTTACTTTACAAAGGCATTCAACTTAGTGAGGTCTTAATGCATTCATGTCTTTATTTTTATATAAAATTAATCATATAGCAGAGCGATAAGATAGAATGGGTAAAGGGAATAAGATTTAAATAATACCTACTATGTGCCAGGCACTATGCAAAGCACTTTACAAATATCTCATTTGATTCTCACAACAACCCAGCAAGGGAGGTTCTGTCATTAACCCCTTTTAACAGCTGAGGAAACTGAGGCAAACAGAGGTTAAATGACTTGCCAAGGGTTACACTGTTAATAAGTGTGTGAGGCCACATTTGAACCCAGGACATCCCTACTCCAGGCCCACTACACCACCAACTGCCTCTAGGCTAGAAGGCAGAGGAAAGTTAAAATTCAGATACTAGGACCATCACCAATTAAGACTCAATTAGAAATAAATATAAAGTCTCTGAAATATTACTATATCAATGGAAATTGTTCTTCAAGCTTATAGAAATCTTAGGAACACATCTATCTCTATCTTTATTGAAGGTTTCCTATTTCCATATTGTATTTTCCAGCATTTAACTATATTTAATGCAGACAACTGCATTAAAGGACCTTTGCTTCTACTGATAGGCAAACAAGTTTTAAATTTCACATCCAAGAAATCCAAAAAGAGGAAGTTGACAGTAGTCCCAAGGATCTACATTCATATTAAAGGCAGTGAAACACAAGTCTATGCTTAACTCAAAATGCCCTAGCCACATGTAACATGATTAGTTCAGTTCTTTGGACGATCAGATTACTGTAAGAATTATCTTCATGATTCAAAGTGAAATGAAAAGACAGAAAGTGTCAGAGAGACTAATCTACAACTCAATTAAATTCAACAAGCATTTATTAAGTACCTACTATAAGCAAGACCCTGGGTAGATGGTGGGGATACATAGATCCAAAGACCAATTAAGAGAAAAAAAAAAAAAGAACAGTCTACCCTAAAGGAATTTACATCCTATAATTAATTGTGTGACTGCAAATAAACAGTGCCCAATTTTTTGTTATACTCTTTGCCTGGTTTTAAGATTTAAATACTCTATCAGTCCTCTATGTACAAAAATAATTACAACAGCTCTTTTTTGTGGTGGCAAAGAACTAAAAAATAAGGGGGAATCTATCATTTGGCAAATAGCTGAATAAGTTTATGGTATATGAATGTGATGGAACATTATCGTGCTGTAAAGAATGATACAATGGACAGTTTCAAAGAAACCTGAAATGACTTGCATGTACTGATGCAGAGTCAAGTGAGAAGAATCAGGGTAACAATTTATACTATAACAGCAATATTGTAAAAACTAACAATTTTGAAACACTAAAGAACTCTGTAATTCCAGAGAACTGACTATGAAGAATGCTATTCATTCATTTATTTATTCTTGACAGAGAGGTGATGGGCTAAATATGAAGAATGAGACATATTTTTCCACATGGCCAATATGTGAATTTGTTTTGCTTGACTATTCACACTTTTAATAAAGGTTTTCTATACTCTACCCCCTGCCCTGGGGAAGGTTGGGAGAGAAAAAAAATGTTTATTGATTGGAAAAATAGTTTTTAAAGATTTAAATAATTTACATAAGCAAAAATTATCTTCATATACCTAGACATACAACTTTAAAAAGTCAAGTCTGCAACACATGGAATATGAATGCCCAAGTTAAAAGCTAGAATTTTAGTGTTTCTCCTTTACTTAAGTACAACAGGATACTTACAAAAACAATTCTATCCCTATATGGCCACACTGTTTTCTTTCTGTTACACATTTAAAATCCTTGGCTTATTTTCAATTCTGTTTCAGTGATGCACATACAAATACAGTGCCAAATCATCCAAATGAAGACAACTTCATTAAATCCAAAAAAGTGACAAACAAATTGAGCGACATTAATTTCTTTATTTATCCAAGAAGAGAGTAGAGCATCGGTGAAAGAATCCAAGGCACACTTTATTACAATGTTTCAATCTCTCCAGATTACATAGTTTTCAACTTCCAAAGCTATTAATTCAATACGTAATTTGCCACACTACCTCTCCAAATTATATTAACTGAAATAAAAATGGAATGAATGAATAAATAAATGAATGATTACTGAGAACCAAGTCTCAATATCTCTCTTGTACTGCTCTCTAGGAATTTAAGTTCTTTCAAAACAACAAATTTTTGGTCAGAAAGTTGTTAAGCAATATCACAATAAATATGCTTTTGGTTCCATCTGTTCTACTCTACAATAAAACATATATTGGTTGTCAATGAGCAACCAATTGAGCACTGTCTTCCAATAACGCATATCAGCTTTATAAGTGAACAAGTCCTCATTAAAACTATAAGTATCTTTCGAGGTGTTTTCCAGTTGAGAGTTCAACTCCATTCCAGAGCTGGAGTACTGGAAAGAAAACTACATCTAAAGCAACAGAATAAAAAGCTTTATAGGGAGAGGCAGCACAGGATAGTGTAATGAATACTAGGCTAGAAATGTCAGGAGAGATTCTAGTCAAAACTCTGTCACAAACCAGTATAATTTCGAGCAAACTGCTTAACTCATTTGGACCTCAATGAGTCATCCAGGCAATGAGAGGATTGAACTAGAATCATCCTTAAGGCGTCCTTCCATTTCTAAAATATTTGTTCTCAAATTCTAATAATTTTAATATTGAAATTTCTATCACTAGTACAGAATGTTGAATGATAAACATTAGTAGGGTAACTGGGCAAAATTCTCTTGCATTAGCTAAGCAAGATAAAATGAAAATTAGTTTAAAAAAATCTTTCATTTGACTTCATGTTTCTCTCCTGAATCTACATAACAAAATGCAATTTTCTTAAGAACTATGAGAAATTTTCCCCGTCATAATAAGCATATATCCACTGTATTTCAAAACTAAAATGCTCTGTAAACTGAATACTCATGATGGTGTGGTTTTTCCTCATCATGAAGAAATCCAAGTTTATATGATGCTATAAATATTCCATATTTACTTCTTGTCTCCTCAATTGCAATATAAACTCACTGTGCAGAGATTGTTTTACTTTCCATCCTTGTATCCCCAGTGCCTAGCACAGTAGAGGTGCTTGATAAATTCATGCTGATTGATAGATAACTGAAGATCATTTAAAGCAATTGCTCAACTATTCTTCAATAGTTGTTCAGTAACTAAAATGTACAGGCTCATGTAGTTTAATTTTTATGACTGAATTTTTGTCTATCTGAAAAACTGAATAATAATAGAAATATGAAGATACAACAGCTGAATCAAAGTATAAACAACATAATATCACATCATAAAGTTTTTCCTTTCTGGGAAGTAACATTGCATAAATACTTAGGTGTAAACATACTGAAAACTGGTTATGGAGATGGGACATTTGTACCCTAAGGTACAAATGAACCTAAGGAATCTTTTTTGGTTACTTGTTTTCTTCGAATTCTAAGAGATCAAGGATCATGACTTACATCATCTTTGTATACTCTTACTATGGTGTTTTCCTTATTAGAAGGTGCTTGATGCATAAGACAAAAATAAAACAGACAAACTGTCCCAATTAATAATTTCTATTAACGAACTGAAATCTATAATACTCCTGATGTTGTAAAAAGCACTAAATTGATGTTCATTACCAAGCTTTCCTATGCAGATTTAGATATATTTAACTTTATAAATATTTTTTACAGGAAATGTTTCGGAAGAATCCTGTCGATGCATTTATTTCTAGGCATTTTAGTAAAAATCATATTTATGTTATCATCTCTTCTAAACTATGTCTAATCTCTAGAGCTCTCAATGATTTCTTAATTGCCAGATCTAATGGCCTCTTCTTATTCCTTAACCTTCTGGACCTCTCTGCAGTGTTTGACATTGCTGACCTTCCTGAATGTTCTCCTCCTGCCTCAGTTCCCTTTGTTGGATCACCATCCATGTCACACTCAATAAAGGCAGGTACAACCCAAGTCTCTGTCCTGGCTCCCCTTCTCTTTTTTCTATATACTCTCTCACTTGATGATCTCATTCACTCCCATAGTTTCAATTATCATCTCTATGCAGATAACTCTAATATCTATGGATGCACTTTTAATCCCTTTCCTGAACTATGGTCTATGTCATCAACGGCCTACTAGACAGATAAACCAGATGTCCTGCAGGCATGTCGAAATCACTATGTCTAAAACAATTCATTATCTTTCGCCCAATCCACCCAACCTACTTCCCCAAGCCCATACTTCTCAAATTCTCAATTTCTATTGAGGATACCATGCCACTAGTCGCCCATGTCTACAACCACAGTGGCATCTTCAACTCCCCTTTCTCACAAAATCCATAGATCCCATCAGTTGGCAAATCTTTTGTTTGTATCCATCCAACATGTCTTGCATATAGTCCCTTCTCTACTTTCATGGATACTATCTTATTCAAGCCCCCATCACCTCTTGCCTAAACTACTGCAATAGCCTCTTACTTGTCTCCCTACATAATCTTTCTCCATCACTCCAATCCATCCTCCAGTCAGCTTTGCCAAAGTCAAAGTGAATTTCCTCCAGTGCAGGTCTAATCATGCCCCGGTGGCACTGCATCACTTCTAGTATCAAATACAAAGTTTTCTGGTTGGCATTTAAAGCTAATTTCCAATCTGGCCCCTTCCTAACCTATTGTCAAATGAGATCATATTTGTAAAGCATAGCGACTGGCACACAGTAGCTGCACAATAAATATTTGTTCTTCTCCTCTCCCCTCCCTTTCCAATCTTCTTTGTTCCAGCACCACCGACTTTGTTCCAGCCACACTGGCCTATTTGTTGTTCTGCATCTACTATGATCCAGCTCCTCTTTCATTCTGTGGGAGCCCTTTCCTGGTCTCCTGGGTGCTAGTGCCTGCTCCTTAAAACTATCTGGCATTCACTTTGTATGTATACACCAATATAGGTACAAGTTATCTCCCTATTAGAATGTAAGATTCTTGAGAGCAGGAACTGTTTGACTTTTGTCTTTGTATCCCCAGCATTTGGCAAAGTGCCTGGCACATCAGGAGCTACTAAGTGCTTAATAAATATTTAAATGATTGATTACTACTGGAGTAAAACTCTAAAACTTATGAAGTAGTCCCTTCAGTTAATTGATTAAATTTAAAAAGAGAATGTTTTTACTTTATATTTCAAAACTATATCAATCTGAAAAAATTATAGCTCTAAAGAAAATGATTAATACAATACAGAATCTAATACATAATTTCTGTCAATCAAATAATGTCTAGGAAGAAATTTTATAAAGTAATTTCTAAATAATTGCCCACATTTGGATAACCTCATAAAGTTTCACAAGTACAGTGAACAAGAACAAAATATATTTTATTACTTCACTACATAAATCTATGAAAAATAAGTACTTTGAAAAAAACTTCTTAATGTAAAATTTTTCTTGAACAAATCAGGACTGTAGGAAAACAGCTTTTCTATACATATACACTGTACTTAAAATAGGAAAAAAAAACTTAGTTATATAAATTCACACTGATTTTTCTTGCTGTCTGCATTTCCTCTTCCTTGTTTTTTCTTTCCTTCATTGTTTCCCTTCGCATGCACTTTTTTTCTCCTGACTTCTCATTCTGCTCTGTGGTTCTTTCTCCAACTCTTTTCTCTTTTCCCTTGGTTGCTAAACATTTTGCCTCTCACTGCCTTCAAAATGAATGAGCCTGCCAAGAACTCAAGAGTCTGAAACCAAGAGCATAAAAGCTTTAATTAAGCAAATAAGCATATTTACTGTAACTTTCATTGTCTTTTTAATATTAACAGGCATAATAGACATTATCAAAGACTAAGATTAATTTATATTTTCAGCACCTTTTTACTGACCAAAAAATGTAGACTTCAAGAAATCAAGGATTCCTAACAACAATACTATGGAAGACAATGGTTAATAATTCCAAAAGTATACTAGAGAAGTCAAATTTGCTTAGAAGAAATAAACAGCATCCAAGTAGAGTTTTAATATAATATATTCTAGTATAACATACTCTGTTATATGGTACCCTGGCATATGTCTGATGGTGTGGCAAGAGCATTGGATTTGGAATCAAGAGAGACACAGAATTGAATCCCACTTCTAACATTCACTGAGTAGATGAATATGGGCAAGTCATGTGACCAGCCAGAGGTACAGTTTCCCGCATTTGAAAATAGGGATAATTAATACCTGTGCCACCAACCTTATGGTTGTTGTGAGGATCAAAAATGCTTTGCAAACCTTAAAGCACTATATAAATGTCAGCAATTGATAATATTACTGTTTTCTATATTTTTAAATGGATATATACATATATAAATATATATATCTAGTGAATACAGTACATTCATACTAACTCTTGTCTGTTTAGAATTTCTTTAAACAGTTCCTAAAATGCAATGCCATTGTCTAAAAGGTTTGCTATACAGATAGACAAAACTAAATCATACAGTACCTTGTCCAGCTTGTAATTCAGGGCTTATACCAACACACATACTACTAGGCAAGACAGTACTAATTGAACCTATAATCGTTACTAGCTTTTGAAAAGAAGGCTTAGCATTTCTTATTAAATGCTATCTTAAACACTGTGCACTCATCTGTGTATGGCAAGCCGAAGCACAGAGCTGGAGATGGTTCAATCAGTCTCAGTCTGAGAAAGATGTGCATTGCCTGAGCAGGGAATGGAGACCTTTAGAAAGGAGTCTAAGTGGTTGACACAGCCCAGGAGAACTGCCAGGCACTGCAGCACTGTCTCTTCCATTGCCACTGACTGGAAGAAAGAAATGCTCAAATGTCAAGTGTTCATGTTAAGACTTGTCCAGTACACAAGGACCAGACACACAAAGACGTAACTTGTAAACATAACGCATGACATGTAGCTTCATTTGATAACTAGATCTCTTTAACTGACATGCTTTCAGGTTTTTAAAATGGAAATTTGTGATTTTATGCTATCGTGCATTATACTTAAGATACACTAATGAAGCATTACACTGTCAGTAGGCTAAATTAAGCAGTTAAAACACTTGTTAAACATGTCAAAAGTGGGCATTTGGTTCCATTGTCTAATAAACACAATATCTTATTCTTTCAATAATGCTAGTACCATGATTTCATCCCTATAACCTGTATACGATATAAGATACATTCAGTATCCCTATGTATCATTCATATGTAGGATAATCATGAAGACAACGTTTCTGGTTAGGGGACAAAGTAAGGAATCTAAACTGCAGATAAAAGAAAATATTCTTTACATTGTACCCTGAGGACCTATGGTCCTTTCCATTCACAGTGAAGCTGAACTCTGTTTTAAAAGTGTTGTCTCCCAATCAGAGGATGAGTACCTTGAGAGAAGGAACCAGTTAACTTTTTCTATTGGTATGCTCAGTGGTTGGCACAGTAATTGGTATATAGCCCTTAATAAATTCTTCTTTCATTCAGCCTTCTATTCAATTAGGATTTATCAATTAGAATTGAGTCAAACTTTTTTGGCTGGATGTTTCATGTATTCAGCACGAGTAAGTTAAAATGTGCTATTTGTATTAAAGATTGAATCAATAGTGAGATACTGAGGACGATATATTAGGAAATTTCTAGCATCTTTGCGTAGGTCTCAAAAGTCCATAAACTTTCTTACTTGCCCCGAGATACTCTTTAAAACAATCACAAAAAAAAAGTTTTTATTTGCTCCTTTCCTCAAATATTTGTCTCAGTAACAAATAAATTCAAAAGAAAAACATATCTAGGGTCCTTTTTATATGGTATAAAATCACATTTATATGTATATATAGACATAAATCAGAGCTACTTAGTCAACATATAAAAGAAGTGTATACCAAAATGGATGGAAATGGAGCCTATTGTGAAAGCAAGTAACAGTTTCTGATTCTGGTCCCCTTTGCTACAAGAACCAAATAGTAACTGAGAAGTCCGAAAAATCTAGGCCACCCCCCCCCCCCATTCTGAACTCAGCTAGCTGACACAGGTCAGCAGAATCATAAACACTTGCTATTTTCCACTCATCCCTATCTTGACAAAAAGAATTATTCTAGACTGACTAGATTAGTTAACATCTAAGCAGTGCTGCTTAAAGACCAGTGGGGGTGGGGAGGGAATCTTTAACTTGCTCACTTTAACTCGGCTTCTTTTAAGAAGCCAAACATACTCCTCAAAACCTGAATGAACTAAATACAGAGAAGTATTATGTATTTCTTCCTAAGTGTTGTTCCTACCTATATGACTATTATACCTTATAATGAAATAAATGATTTATGCAAAAAGTTTTTATTAAATAGTTAAACTGCCCACATTTTATATAATTCCAACTCATGAAAAAGCTATGAGAAATTATTTAACATTTTGGCTCAATTAAACATTTTATTCATTATATGATAGTTTCTCTCTGCCTCTTTTTAAAAACTGCTTCCCTCCTTCCCACTCCCCTGCCCCTCTAGGAAGAAGGCTTTGGATATGGCAAATACCTACTATGAGATTAATTATGAGCAGAGACTGAATAGTTGCTAATGTTTTTTTAGCACAGTACTTTAACATTAGGAACAAGTACAATTGGAATTGCTAATGAGAGGCCAACTGGCATAGTGGACTTGGAGTCAAGAAGAGCTAGGCTTGAATCCTGCCTCTGAAACTTACTAGCTGGACCACAGGCAAGTTGCTTAACCTCTGAGACTCGTGCAACTCTTTAGAAGATAAATCTGATAAGATTTATCAACTAGATTGTAAATAGGCTCCATCTGCCATGGAAATCACAGATCCTAAACATACTGACAAGTGTAATCTGAATTCCTAATGAGAGAAAGCATGGTATGCTGAACAGACTGCTGAACTTAGGAGTTTTGAATCTGTCTCTGATACTTATTAGCCCTG
Source organism: Vombatus ursinus (assembly GCF_900497805.2). NCBI lineage: Eukaryota > Metazoa > Chordata > Mammalia > Diprotodontia > Vombatidae > Vombatus > Vombatus ursinus. The sequence continues at coordinate 14,703,197 of NW_020954587.1, read as the reverse complement.
TGATCACTGAACAGGACATTTTTAATTCCTTTAAATCTCAATCTTTTCATCTATAAAATGTGGATAATACCTGCAGTACGTATCTCACAGAGCTGTTGTAAAGCTCAGATAATGTATATATAATGAATTTAAATAGCTATCTAAATGTCAATTATTATGATTAAGAATAATGTATATACTCAGATATCATTAATAACAAAAATATTAATATGAGGGGATGCCCATCAACTGGGGAATGGCTAAACAAATTGTGGTATATGATTATGACGGAATACTATTGTGCTATAAGAAATGAGGAGCAAGACGTTTTCAGAAAAACCAGGGAAGACATACATGAACTGATGCAAAGTGAAATGAACAGAACCAGGAAAACATTGTACTCAGTAACAGCAATATTGTATAATGATCAACTGTGAATGATTTAGCTACTATCAGCAATACAATGATCCAAGACAATTCCAAAGGACTTATAATGAAAAATGCTATACACCTCCAAAGAAAGAACTGATAGAGTCTGAATGCAGATTGAAGCATAACTTTTTAAACTTTCTTTATTATTCTTTTTTTTTTTGGTCTGTGATTTTTTTTGCAACATGATTAATATGGAAATGTTTTGCATGACTGCGTATGTATAATCAATATAAAATTGTTTGCCTTCTCAAGGTAGGGGAAGGGGAAGGAAGAAGAGAATAAGGAACTCAAAAAAATTTTTAAAACAAATGTTAAAAAATTTTACACATAATTGAGAGAACAAAATTAACATTAAAAATAATAATAATCTTAATGTTGAAAGTATAATAAAGCCATAATTAATATTACTATAACTGGTGAGCAATATGAAAATATTTAATCCATAAAACCAAGAAATTGTAATTGCTAAATATGTAAGATCTGACAATGACAAAGAATTTCTTGATATTTTCCAATATCTCCGAAAAAATAAAAGTGACAAGTAGGACACTTCAACTAAAATTTAATTCTGACTCTCAATGATATTCAATTAAGAAAACTGAGTTATACATGGGACCCTCCACAATGCTTGAATGAGAAGAATTCTTCTTCCTAACTGTGGAAATTGCTTACTGTTCTATGTTTTTGTTCTATGGATCCAGCTGTATCCCCAGCTGTAAATAATTGTCCCTATAATGCTATAATTGCATATGGGCAAACCCAGCCTGTGGTTTTTTTGGTCTAGTCTTTGCCTGCTCAAAAGCATTCTGTCTAGCCATGGCTCTTCCTGCAACAATAGCAATAATAATATCTAGTATTTATATAGCATTTACTATGTGCTAAGTGCTTTACAAATAGTACCTCACTTGCCCATTTGGTACACCCTCTTTTCATACTTCACCTTTTTTGGGGAACCCCAATATCTGGAAACTTCTACACTTGGAACATTCCAAGTTAGAAGCTTCCAGTTTCCTAGCTGATTGGTATCTTCCTGCCTGTGACCTCAAGGGTGTGAAACCAATCAGACCTGTCTGAGCAGGACCACTCCCCCCTCTTTAAACACCTGGGTTACCTTGATCCTGGAACTACCATAACTCTTGAGCTGAGCAACCTGTCTTGAACACAGACCCAGAACTCCTACAGCATCGTTTATATCTTCTCCCTGCCATAGATTGAAGACCATCGTACTCTAGACTTCCTGGTGACCAGGCTGGTTGTATCCCTTCACTAACCCCTTCCTAGTCCTACTTTGAAAGTATTAATACCAAACCCAATGTTAGGGGGGTAAGTGGACTGAATAGCTGTTCTAGCTTGGGGTGTTAGTCTGGTCCTGATGTGAAGGGACTACGGGGTTGCCCAAATAATCTCCCCTTTTTTTGGTGCTGCATCCATTGGAGCTGGGGGTCTCTTATGAAGCCATATAGACTTCCCTTTTAAGCCCTCTCTTAAACAAACCAAATAAAAGGGCCTCTTGCTTCTAGCAATGACTGGCTCATCTAACTATTCTGCAAAGCCTCTTTGGGACCCAACAACAGCCCTTGAAACCAATCCATCCTTGACTCTTCAGTCTCACTCACCCCATCCTCACATTTTCTAATCAGTTATCAAATCATTTGGATCCTACTTCTTCAATACATGTACCATACTCTCCATTCATGCCATTAGCACCAGAGTTCAGGACCTTGGCACCTCTTAGCTGGACTATCATAATGGTCTCCTTTACCAGTATTCCTGAAGACAGCCTCTCCTTTTCAATTAATCCATCACCTAGCTGACAAAATTATATTCCTAAAGCCCAACTATAACCATGTCACATCCCTGCTCCAAAAACCTCAAACACAAACTCCTTTATTTGACATTTTAGAACCTTTACAATCTGGCTCCAATCTGTCCTTCCAGGTAGATTGTATTTTCAGCCAAAGTGACCCTACCTCCCAGTCTCCATACATGACATTTCACCTCCTGTCTTTGTGTTCTTGTACATCTCATGCTTGGAATGTTTTCCCTCCTCACCTCAGCCTCTTAGAATCCTTTGCTTCCAATAAGGCTCACTTCAATATAGGCTACCTCCTATAAAGGGCCTCCATGATTCCCCCAATAGTTAGTACTTCATTTGCTTCAAATACTTTGTATTTATTTTAAACATATTTTATATTCACCCATCTATGTACAGAATTCTGCCCACCTGAGCTGAATGTAACCAACTTGGGGGCAGGGGCTATTCTATTTCTATTTCTAATACTAGAATCTAGTATTTCTTGGCACATGGTTTGGATCTGTGGACTCACTGGCATAGCAAACTACTAGTGATAAAACTGGGGCAGCTAGGTGGTACAGTTGATAGAGTGCTAGGTCTGGAGTCAGGAGGACCTGAGTTCAAACTTGGCCTCAGACATTTACTAGCTGTGTGACCCTGGGCAAGTCACTTAACCCTGTTTGCCTCTGTTCCTCATCTATAAAATGAGCTGGAGAAGGAAATGGCAAACCACTCAAGCATCTTTGCCAAGAAAACCCCAAATGGGGTCATGAAGAGTTAGAAATGACTGAAGAACAACGTGATAAAAACTCCAGTCAATTCAGACTAGCAACTGTTCTGCAACCAAGAGCCTTAGAGGGCTGCCTATAGCACTGGGCGATTAAGTGTCTTGCTAGACAACCAGTATGTGTCAGAAGTAGGACTTCAATCCAGTTGTTTCTAAGTCTAAGGATAACTTTCCATAAACAATGACATTCACCTGGCACATACTTGGGACTTAATAAAAAGCTTGGTGGATTGAATGGAGATGATCCTGGCCATATCACTTACTATCTCCATTCCTCACTTTTCATATCGGTAAAGCTACAAAAGCTGTGGGCACGGGCATGGGGAAAGGGGCCAGAGCCGATGTCAAGGACTGGCCTAGCTAAGTCTCGCCATCCATCTACAGAGGGTTGGCTGTCTGGTCTTTATGAGGACAGTCTACACCTGAGGCACAGAAGGCTTGTTTTGGCACCATTGGAAAGATTACCCTGATACCTGACAGTACAGATTCTTGAAATGTTGAGGTAAGAATGCTGAGGATCTCATTGAGTACTCACAGGAATAATAAGGGTGAATAATTAGTAATCATATCATACAAAGTGCTCCCAAGATGCTAAAACACAACAGAAGTGTACCCCAGTGGTACAGTTAGAATTTATAAACATTGTATTCGTAATGTAGAAGTTTCTATTGAGGAAACTTAAAAATGAATGATTTAAGTTAAAGGTTTAGACAGGGCAAATAGTTTCAATTATGCCTGCTTTCAGATGTCTAGAATAATTAAATACAGAGAGGATAATCATCAATAGGTCAATCACTTGTTGATAAATTTTGGCCATGGCAACCCATCAAACAAAACTACACAATGGGCTTCAGAACTCTGCATCCCCTTTTACTTTTACAGTGATGGTGACAGAATGGTAAGAGAGGGGTGGGAGCATGCATGCACAGAGGTATTGAGAATAACATAGGTTTTAGATTGTCTTAAACTCCAAACACAAGAACTTTGTCAGTGACCAAATATTACTCAAATGGAAATATTACTAGAGAAACTAAATCATAATAATCTTTAAATTCTCACTATAAGAAAAGATCAAAGATGTTCCTTAGAGGTGCAAATAAAGGAGTTGGTGGAATGAGTTTTATTTTGTAACCTAAGGCAACTTGAAACATCATTTCTTGGGATATTGATCATTTTGTATTGCAGTGCCAATGATAAACATTTGCAAAAAGATCACCAGGAAGAGAAGTGCGGCTCATGAGTCAACCTGATAAGGTAGAGACATTCTATGAAGAACCTGACGTGGCTTCCTGAGTTAAATCAAATATGCTTTACTATTCAGTGACTTCAATGTAAAGGTAAGTATAGGGCAAAACATATGTCAGGAAACATGCTTCAGGAGTAAGAAACGAAAGACCAAAGGCTAGTACAATATATAGAAGCCTTACAAACATTCATCACAAGTACTTTGGGAAGAGATACAGAAAGCAATGAGTAAGAAACATACCAAATAGCAATGCAAAAAATGACCTTAATTATATTTTAACAGATAGAAACAGATAGAAAATGACTGATTACTAATGAGGGTCATTTCCAAATCATCTGTTTGTGTTTAGTCAGACCACCAATTCACTAGAACAGAGATAAAAATCAACACTGACATTAGAACAAATATTAAAAATTAAGGTGAACTATGGCCATCAGTTGGGAGATATTCCAACCTAAACGATTTAAATGAGCTTTCTATGGCAGCAAATAGGAAATGGATAAAAGAACAGATATGAAAACAATTATCATATTTTCTTCTCAAGGAAATTTCATTGATATAAATCAATCATCACAATGAGGAAAGTAAAGAAACCTAGAAACTGTTCTGGACCAGCAAAGGCTTAAGAATTCACCCCCCACCCAAGCAGTAAGTTATAGAAAGTAAGGGCAATACCAGTTTAGAATATATAAATATATATATATATATATACACATTTGAATTTGTAAAATTTTATGGAGAAAAATTATCATTGTGAATAGAATTATTTCACAAAGGTGATTGGTGCCACATTGGACAGAGCTCTGCCCTTGGAGTCGGGAAGACTTAAATTTGAATACTGCCTGTGTAATCCTGGGCAAGTCTCATCAATAAAATGGGGATAAGAATAGCAGCTCCCTCATAGGGTTGTTGTGTGGATCAAATGAGATAATACATGTAAAGTGTACTGCAAACCTGAAGATGCTAGATAAATTTATAGTTGGCTATTCTTGATATATACTATAAAATGGCTAGATGCAATGGAGAGAAAAACAAATTTACAGAAAGCCTGGCAAGAGAACCAACTAAGCAAAATCTTCCCAAAGACATTTAAGGATGAAATTAGAAGGAAGAAAAAGAACAGTTGAAAAATGGAAAAGATCTGTCAAGGCTTCTATAATAAACCCTTTTTTCCTCCATCAGTAATAGTGGAGCCATCACCCTAGGATTCTAAAGCATCATAGTCCTCAATGTAATGCCCGAGGAAGTAAAAATGGCACTAATGAAACAAAGATAGGAAGAACACATGTAAACCAAGTGTACATAGAGGTGGTGTATACTGGAGGTGACAAAACTAAAAATTTGCTGACCTCTAATGAATATCTTAAGATATCTGAAAGGAAAATATCAAATGCTTAGGGAAAAAAATCACAGATGTCATTATTACCTCTCCCCCAAAAAAAGTGAATGAGAAAACTATCAATAATTACTGACTGACATACCTACTTTCTCATATCTACATAATATAAAAATAACCTAAAAAGACACTGAAGGCAAGCTTTAATGAAGTTTTGAAAAGGGCAAACAGGCTCTGGCAGAAGATATTCTATAGCAGACCACACCTTGGTTGACTGAAAGGAGTAAAGAACACAATATCCAACTATGCATTTTGTTTGGTTACTTTAAAAAACCCATATTAGATTCAGTAACACAGAATACTGTCTTAAAGGTGCTTCTCCAACAAGGTGTCTCCCATACAATTGTATAACAGCAAAGATAGCTTTGCTTGATAACTCTTTTATTATTATTATAAATGATAAAGGCATAAAACAGGTAGATTGATGCTCAGCAAAAGTATTTGCCATTATCATGGAAGATGATAGCACAGAGTTCAAATGGCAGAAAGATTCCCTATTGATGGTTAGGGCCTTGCAGATGTTCATGTTTGCAGACAACTTTGTGTGTTAACTGTATCAACCCTGAAACACTGTAGAGAACCTACTAAATGAAATCTATAATCACTAAAAAATAACTTGGTTTAACTGTCCACAATGGAAAAATCAAGTAGATGAAGACAGTCTCATGTTCAGATTATAATATCCAAAGGAATGGCAAACCCATAGAACTGGCATATATATTTTGACAAACACTGGATAGAAAACAAGTTGGGTCCCAAATTAAGCAGGAATTGGAGAGCAATCTGGATTGCCTTTAAGAAATTACCTAGTCTTGGGGCAGCTAGGTGGCACAGTGGATAGAGCACCGGCTCTGAAGTCAGGAGGACCTGAGTTCAAATCCGGCCTCAGACCAAACACTTGACACTTACTAGCTGTGTGACCCTGGGCAAGTCACTTAACCCCATTTGCCTAAAAAAAAAAAAAAAAAAAAAGAAATTACCTAGTCTTTTAATGATCCTAAGTTTCTTGCTGAGACACACACTCATCTTTTTAAACCATCAATATTTTTCTAGTGCTGCTGCATGGCTGTGAGTCATGAAATACCAAATCTCCAAAGAACTAAAGTCATGGATCACCCAAAGACACTGGAGAGATACGACATAGGATGTGTGAGAATGAGGTGTGGATGGGTTACAATCTTGGAGTGAATACTCATATTAATGAGATCATAGCTTTAGTATTGAAGACAAAAAGAATGTGGGGCTGGGGGTGGGAAGCTAGATTGCTTTTATAGAGAAAACAGATTAATTTTATCTAAAAAGTGGGTGTATAGTGTAAAAAGCTCTGGTTAAAAAAAAAATTTGAGATCAACCTTAGTTGATGTATATGACAGTTTCACACTGAAATCAATATCAATTCCCTTCATATGCAGAACAGATTATCTCCATTTAAGAGTTGAGTGCTAACAGGAGGAGTGACAGAAGGGTTATGGCAGCTGGCTCAATCTCCATATCAATTTAATCCCTAGTTTCTTCTAAATATGTTTCTATAAGAGCCCTCGGGGACATCATTTCTTTGTTTGCACCTTCCTTTTATTGAGTTATGTCTCCAGATAACCCAAGCAACAGAACAAATCTTTATTTTCATGTTTTTAAGAAGTTGGCCATTTTCTTACTAGACTATTAAATACACTCAGCTCTCAAAGAAATATCTTCTCATTTAACTTTAAGGAACAAGTGAAAGTCACAATGAGATTTAGGACTAGAATTATGCATTGCTTATTTTTAGGGAGATGGCAAAGTTGTAGTCATATCTCTAGGATATGTGATTTCAGTGACAAAAGAAAATCCCAGAGAAGGAAATTCCCTCAGTCAATGTAGGTCAGCACCTTCTCTGAAACTGAGGGTCTTAGAGAACTGCCTAGAGCAATAAGAGGTTAAAGTAACTTACCAAAGATTACAAAGACAGTCAGAGTCAGAGGTGTGATTTGAACTCAGGTTGTCTTGGCTCAGAGGCCAGTTTTTTTTTTTTTCACAGCATTTACATAACTATTATATATATAGTCATAGACTACACCTGTATATATGGAATCTTTCACATAAGGACGCAAAAGAAACAAGGGAAGACGCACAAGAACTTAGCCACATTACATTTCCCTTAAAGTCTATTTATTTGAATCTGTATAGTTCAGAAAGTATGTAAATGTTTTTGAAGGGTCACACTAGGCCTCAAACTCAGATATCTATGCAGGCCTTGACTGAGAATTGCAAAATTGAAAGAACATGAAGGACAAATTAAAAAGCATGTAAGGTTTGTCTTTCATAAGAGAAAACAGAATGATAGTTATTTGCTGCTGACTAATTTTGTGTCTGAATCAAGTATGAAAGCTTTGAAATATATTTGTGAAAAAATCTAAGATTTGGGTTATTTAAAAGAATAGAAATATTTGCAGTAATACTTCCAGTTAGATTCAAATTATATTTAAAATCACAACCTCTACTTACTTCTTCATAGGAAATCAATCAAGACTATATTGCAAAATTGGCAATATAAAACCAATTGGTATTCTTAAAGTGACTTAAAATAATGTTGAATTGAAGGAGAATATCAGAAAGAGGCTGTTTTTAAATTACTATTGCTTTCATCAGTCTTTAGTAGAGTCTGCTATTTCTTGAAGTGCAAATACAACAAACCGCACAGCATTTGTACCACAAAGAAACAAGCAATGACCACATGCCAAACAACAAAACAAAGACCTAAACTCAGAAATCGTCATGAAGTTATGATGTAGCACAAAAAATCTTGGTAAAGAATAGAAAACAAAGCCACTTTATAATGGCATTTTAAAAACACTAATGGGGAGAATTCAAATTGCATATGAAAAGTCAACATGATATGGGCACTAAAAGATAGAGGTGGATAACTCCTAAACTGTGTCAGGATCATATTGAGATTACTGATTCATACTTTACCTGAGACTAGACTACTCAATCAGTCCTACTTTAAAATGCAAGGGAATCTTCAAATCTCTCTTTCTCCTCTCCACTCCACTCGTCTTTTTCACCCCCTCCTCCTTCATTCCCTTCCTCTGTCTTCTCCTTCTGTCTTTCCCTCCCTACCTGTTCTCCCTGTCCCTCTTTCTCTGTCTCTCTCTCCTTCCCTCTCTCTCTTTCACTGTCTCTCTCTCTCTCTCTCTCTCTCTCTCTCTCACTCACAGTATCTGTCTCTTTCTCTCTTCCTCCACATCCTTTCCAATAGGAAAAAAAATGGAATTTGTACTTCTCCCTTCTCTATAAACTTTTAAGGCTTTTGCAAAAGTTGACAAATCAGGTTAATTAATTTTACTGCCCAGGATTAAAACACAAAGCGATTGTCAGATAAATCAGAAAAAGGAAGAGCACACATATACAAACATATAACAATTACCTTTAGCTGATTATTGAAAATATCAATCTCCTGTAGTTTTGATCTAGTTTCTTTCTCAACCTCATCCAGCTGGTCTCTCAGCTGCTGACGAGCAAGCTCTTTTGCTTCTAAGGCTCTTTTAAGTGTAAGAAGTGAATCTCCTGTTAAAAAAAAAAAAAAAGTGAATTGAACAAAACCCAAGATAATAATCAGTAAACAAATAGCTCTTAATGTCTTTTTTTTGACATTTCAAAAAACGCTGGCCAATTAGGATGAATGAAAACTTTTAAAACAAAACACCTACTGTGCAAACTGTTTTGTTGAACTTGTTTTAATTGGTCATTGAGTAACTGTTTTTCAGGAATCAGCCTTCCAAGCATCTGCTGAGATTCCTAGAAAAAAAAAAAACAATACAATAATGGGGTAAGAAAAATTACCATGTCCTCATGTCAATTACCAGGCAAGGCATAAAAGACAGTTTTCTCTGTCTTAGAGACTGTCCTCATAAACTCAGCTATTCAAATAGGAAATAAAAAAGTACTTTCTGAGGTTAATCCTCATTGTTGAAACAGAATCTTGAGTCAGAGAGGTTCCTGCTTTATTTCAAAGGAAACTCTAGTTTACCAACTGCTTTTACACTGGAATATGGTTGAGATAGTTGTGGCTTCTCTGAAGTTGCATTTATTAACTGCTGCTTTAATGGTAGTCAATACTTTTAACTCCCATCAAGTAACAACCAAAAGAAAGCTGAATTAATGATTTCAAGAATTCAGCAGGATGGAATGTGCACATTAAGAGAGATTGCACCTTTTGTAAGTTGGTTGAATAACTGAAGCAAAATGTTTATATTTAATCAGACTAAATCTTAGGTCTTTCAATGTTCTGTAGTTAGAAAACAAATCAAAGAATGTTCTTTTTATCAACTAGAACGTTAGTGGTCAAAACATCCAACAACGCTTTTTTTTTTGCCCAAATAGAGATAAGGTTTTGACATAATCACAAAAATATACAATTTAAATTCTAGTCAACCTTTTTGTGATTGAAGGAAAACATTTCCTATTGATTGATTAAGTGCCTATGTGTATCAAGGAAAATTAACGGTAACTTTTTGGGCAACCTGATATACGATGTATTTAGAACTCTAATCTGTGCTATAAGTATCTGCCGTGATTTCCAGACAATACAGAAAACAAGACAAAAGTTCGAAGTCACCAAGAGGTACTATTTTCTGTTCAAATTATAAAAAGTTTCATATTTAATCAATTCTTGTTCCTATAGAAAGGTGAGTAAAATTTCTACCCATCTTTCCTGCCTCTAAATCAGGTGTTCTTAACTATAAATTTCAGAGAGTTTGTGAAGTTGGATGGGGAAAAAAAAAACGTTTATTTTAATATAATTGTTTTCCTTTACAATCCTATGTATTTAATTCTATGCAATTAAAAACATTATTAAGAGAAGGGGTCCAGAGGATTCACCAAGTTGCCCAAGGGATTTATGACAAAAAAGGTTAAGAACCCCTACTCTAAATGAAGATTAATCTTTGGCTAAGAGCCATGCAACACTCTCAAAGTTTCTTTTCTTTTCTTTTTTTTTTTTTTGGCTAGGCAATGGGGTTAAGTGACTTGCCCAGGGTCACATAGCTAGTGAGTGTTATGTGTCTGAGGCCGGATTTGAACTCATGCGCTCCTGAATCCAGGGCTGGTGCTCCATCCACTGCGCCACCTAGCTGCGCCCAAAGTTTCTTTTCAAATCCATGATTACTAAGAATAACATGGCTTGTCCTACTGAAATCACCTTGCTGACTTTTAAGCTTTTAAACATGATTTTTAAAGACATGGTCTTTCCTTACAGTCTCTAATTCTGAATTCGTGTTTACTAAAGCATGATAGGTTCAGGCATTTGCATGATTACCATACATCTTGGGGTTTGGGGTACACTCATGAGGTTAAGAAAATATACTTTAACAAGCCTTTGTAAATAAAATATTCTGTGTCAAGTCATGTAGGCAAATCTGCCCAGTTGAATAGACTGGTGTCGATTTTTAGATATAGAATGATGCCAATTTTTAAATAATGATAATATACTTGTACAATGGGCATTTGTCAAGAGATAGTCACTAGTGGAAAATTAAAAAATAGTCATCACCCCTAAATTTCCTAACTATGTGTTCACCAGCAGTTAAGGAAAAATATAACAATGGAGGAAACTCACATTAATATGTATATAATAATCATAATAACAATAACAATACTAGACATTTAAGGTCTGAAAAGAGCTTTCAGAGATATAATTTCATTTTATTCCTATAAAAAAACAACACTGTGAGGTAAAACAGGTGAGGCAGGTAATAAGTTTTTCAGGACCATTTAACAGATGAAAAAATCAAGGCTAAAAGATTAAGTGACGTACATGGTCACAAAGCTACTACATGTCAGAGGCAGGATTTGAACCCAATTTTCTTCTAACTGGAGATCTGGAACAATTCCCTCTGAATAAAGCTGATTTATTTTCATATACAATTTCCATATAAAATAAAGGCACTTTAAAAGGCATTCTATGTGAATCATTTTCAGATCCTTTTTCTGATTAAAGCTATGCAATTGCTGGAAATATCAAGACACAAGGAATATAGATAGATCTTCAAGAAAATCACGTTGGTTTCTTGGTATTTCTTCAACTGACAATTCTAGAAAGTTGCCTAGACATATTATGGTGCATATCCATTTCAAAATAAGGTCAACTGAAATTAATTTGGTCTTTCTAAACCATCAAGTAACTTACAGAAAAATACTAATGTGTGAAAGTGTGAATCAATCTCTCTCTCTCCCTCTCTCTCTCTCTCTCTGAGGGAAGAAGAAAAACCTCTAGAACGATGCTATTCTCTTAGATGTCAAGATGACAAGTAAGAGGAAGCAATACAACCTAGGACCCCATAAAAATTTAGCAAAGGCACCAACCAGATGAATTCTGGTCAGGAACACCAAGAAAAAGTCACAGTAAGTCACTTTTCTAGCCCAAGGCAGCTTAGAATGTTATATGACGAGGAGTGTTCTCAGTGCCCAGAAAATGAAAGAGACAATAGAGTTGGCCATCAGAATTCACTGAAAATTAGAATTGGCTGACTTTATTAGACATCAAAAAATAATAAAGTCCAAAAAATGAAAAAAAAATGTGAAATGTCTCATCAAAACAACTAAGCTGGAAAATAGACTGAGGAGAAAAAAATTTAAGAATCGTTGGACTAACGGGGAAGCATAACCCAAAAAAAACCTCCAAAAATCTACATAGCATATTTCAAGAAATAATAAAGAAAATGCCCAGATGTCTAAAAACCAAAGGGAAAAGTAGAAACTGAAAGAATCTACATGTCACTTCCTAAAAGCACCCAAAAAGTGGAACATAATAGCCAAAATCCAGAACTCTCAGGCCAAGGAAAAATATTTTAAGCAGCCAAAAAAAGAATTCAAGTACCAAGGAGCCACAGTCAAGATCACACAAAATTTATCAGCCAACACTATAAAGAAGCAGAGAGCTTGGAACATGATATTACAGAAGGCAAAGATCTAAGCTTGTAAACAATAATAACCTACCCAGCAAAACTAAGTAAAATCCTACAGGGGAAAAAAATGGATCTTTAACAAAAAAGAACTTCCAAGCATTTATGATGAAAAACAGAACAAAACAAAAACAGAATTGAGTAAAAATTCTGAGAGGAGTCAATACAAATATAAAAATTTAATACTGTAAGAAGTCATAAGGGACTAAAACGAGGGTAGACTGCTTAAACTCTTATATGGAGAGATTCAGGTAGCCCCTAAAAACTCAATAGAGGGAGTCTAATGAAACAAAGGCCCTGGAAATGATTTTATGTTGTGATTATCTCAAAAGAAGAACAGAAATGGTAAGGAAGAGATACTCACTGGGAGAAGGAAAGAAGAGAGAAGAATGAGGAAAATTACCATAGATAAATGGGGTATACACAAGTAGAAGTCTATATGACAAAGAGACAGTAGTGCGGAGTGGTTCACACTTGAACCTCACTCTCATCTAAACTGGTTAAAGGAGGAAAGAATATACATACACAGTATAGAAATATATGTTACCCAACAGGTAGATAATAGGAAAAGAGGATAAAGAAAAGGGGAACAATAAGAAGGAGCTTAGATTAAGAGAATGATTGGTCAGAAGCAAAACAAACTATTAAACAGTGGCAGGGAAAAAAGATAAGGAAAAGCATAATAGCATAAAGAGAAATCTACAATTAACAATCATAATGTGAATGTGAATGGGGTGATCTTAAAAAAAAGGAATAGGATATCAGAATGGAAAAAAAGTTAGAATCAAACAATATGTTGTTTACAAGAAACACACTGAAAGAAGAATGAAAGAAGGAAGGAAGGAAATAAGCATTTATTGTCTACTATGTGTAAGGCACTATGCAAAGTGTTTTACATATATTACCTCATTTGATCCTCATAACAACAGAGTTAAAGAGCCGGAGCAGAATCTATTATGCTTCAGCTGAAGTTTTAAAAAAAAAAATAAACCATGAGTAGCAATCATGATTTCAGACAAAGTAATAGCAAAAATAGATGAAACAGGGAAACTACACCTAGCTAAAAGGTACCATAGAAAGGAAATATCAGTACTAAGCATACACATCAAATGGCATAGCATCTAAATTCTTTAAAAGTAAAGTTACAGGAAGATAAGTTACAGGAAGAAATGGTAAAACTATAATAGTAGAGGACCTCAATTTACTCCTCTTAAATCTACATAAATCTAACAAAAAAAATGAGGAGGCCAGATTCGCATTTTAGAAAAGTTAGATATGACAGACCTCTGGAGAATACTGAATGGGAATAGAAAGCAATATGCCTATTTCTCAGCTGGATATGTTTCAGGATAAACATAAAATAAATGAAGAAAAGCAGAAATATTGACAACAAATGGTCTTTGAAGCAAAGATTAAAAATTATTTGAAAACTAAATAACTTAATCCTAAAAAATAAGTAGGTCAAAGAATAAATCATAGAAATAATCAATTTCTTTAAAGATAATGATGACAATGAGACAGTGTATCAAAATTTATGGGATGCAGTCACAGCACTACTTAGGGTAAAATTTCTATCCCACAATGCTTTTATTAATAAAAGAGAAAGAGCATATTAACAAATTAGGCATGCAATTAAAAAAACACTAGAAAACTAAAACCACCCAATTAAACATAAAAACAGAAAATAATAAAACTGAAAGCAAAAAATCCCATTAAATTAATAAATCAAGTGAGTATATGAGTTTAAAAAAATAAAATAATCCATTAACTAATATGATTTTTTGAAAGGAAAAAATAAATTATCAGCATCAAAACTAAGAAAAGTGAATTCACATCCAAAGAATATGAAATGAAAGCAATATTAGGAGCTATTTCACCCAACTACAATTAACAATCTAAATGAAATGGATGAATATTTGCAAAAATATAAATTACCCAGGTTAACAGAAAAGGAAACTAAACACTTAAATAATTCTATGTTAGAAAAAGAAATTGAACAAGTCATAAATGAACTCCCAAAGAGGGAAAAACCAGGATCAGGTGGATTCAAGTCCAAACATTTAAATAATAATTAGTTTCAGGGCAGCTAGGTAGTGCAGTAGATAGAGTACCAGCCTTGAAGTCAGGAGGACCAGAGTTCAAATCCGGCCTCAGACCAAACACTTGACACTTACTAGCTGTGTGACCCTGGGCAAGTCACTGAACTCCAATTGCCTAAAAATAATAATTAAAAAAATGTAAAAAATAATTAGCTTCAATACCACATAAATTATTTTTAAAAATAAGTAAAAAAGGGACCTTACAAAAGTCCTTCCATGACATAAATATAATCTTGATACCTAAACCAGAGAGTCAAAACAGAGGAAAAAAACACTATAGACCAATGGATATTGATGCAAACATTTTAAATAAAATGTCAGCAAGGACACTATAATAATATATCACAAAGATCACACCAGGCTCTACTTCTACAGGTATGCAGGGCTTTCACTGTTTAGTTTCACTGTTAGTGAAATTATAAACATAACTGACCATATTGATAACAAAAAGGATCATATGATTCCTTCAATAGATGCAGAAAAAAAACTTTGGCAAAATAAATTTATTCCCATTAAAAACACTAGACACTGAGTAATTATGGGACTTGTCCAAGATAAATATTGGGGTGTTCTGACACTCAGTCTGGTAACTCCAAGCACTTGAACACTTAAAATTAAAAAGAGTTTCTAACTGCTTTTTAAATTAAAGGTATAGGTATATATAACTCATTTAGGAATTTACTCATAAGCCCTAATGAGCAATGCTTTATTGAAACAGATCATGGCAATCTACCTATTTATTGCCATACCCATAGGAAGCTTTTCAGTTTAAGAAGGCCTTTCCTTATGTTAAATCACAGGATATCAAGTCAGCCAGAATACTTTAGCTAGTGAATTTTTGTTTTGAATTTCCAAGTGCTACTGAAAGAAGTTCTTCAAGCCCTTTTTCTCTAGGATTCTAGCCTCAAGATAACATCATTACTACCCTGAATACTTCATCTCTATGTACATTCCAACCATTTAGTTATTGTCTTGATGACAGAAGTACAGGAGATTTCCTAGGTCTGTTGAAACAAGAGTAAAACATTTGCTAGCAAGCAAAGTATGAATAACATACAAAGTGGCAGGTTAAAAGGTACTGCACTGGCCATGCCCCCAATATCTCAATCTGAATGAGGATATGCTCAAAGACAGGAAACCTGAAGAACATTTATGTGCCTGCCTTGCTTTAAACATGAGATCGATGTGAACCCTGAATCAAAGGACTAAGGAAAGGTTTAGGGGTGGGAGAGTAGCAGTAATGAATATTAATGAATGTTATCCTGCCAAATCATAGAGAGAATGCAAATGAACACTGGCTCTCTTCCTTCTCTACTAGAGGGTCCTAAACTGAGTATGTGAGATCAGAATAAGGACTCATTACAATGGTGGGGTACTATCAATCTAAATAGCACCAGAGGAGACCATACTTTATGACCATATCTAAATGGAGCAAGGTTATGGTTGTCTCATAATGTAGTGTAGTAGTGGAGGAGATAAATCCAGTATTTCTTTTAGATGTCCTACTCAAATTTCAATTAGGATTATAATAGTAAAATAGCTGACACTTATTTAACACTTTAAGGTTTATAAAGTAGTTTACATATATTATTACATTTGATTCGATCATTTGATTATTACCTGGATATTATTATCTGATTATTACAGGACATCATGTTATCAGTGTCCTAGATTATAAATTACTATGAGCTGTGAACATGCTACATCTGTATCTATTTAACCATATTATATAGTTGATAAAATCAATCAACTGGCCACCAAGTATTTATTGATTTAGCCTATATTCCAGGCTACAAATAACTGAGATCCTTTAAGATGAAATGTAAGGCATCAGCTATATGAATTTGGTGTCTGCTGGACCACAACATTTACTCACCATGACTGGTTCTGAAAAATAAAGTATTCAGTGGTCAGATGGGGCCAGATATTGAATGAAAAGTCATAAAATTCAGTTTCTAAATGGGCAGATTTGCTCACCTGTAATTGCTGCTGTAGGTGGGTGATTTCGGCAATTCTAAGTTCTCTGGATTTGTTTGTGCTTTCAATTTCTTGCCTTTGCATGGCTAATCGACACCTGATATCTTGAAGTTTTCCTTCAAGTTGATGTTTTTTATCATTCTTCAACAAAAGACACAGTGAGACAGCATTATAATAATAAGGCATTTCAAGTTTCAAGAAGTTTAATGATCATGAAATAAAAATATTAAAATCCAAAAATTCTAGAAAATACCCAAGAAACAAGGGCTAAGTTACTGATTACAGATAGTTTTCCCACAGTGCAATCCACATGCCAAACAAAAGTGATCTGGTTAAGGTTCCCCAAGCATGGCCTTCCATGCCTCTGCCCAGCCTGTCCCCCGTCCTTAGAAGGCTCTCCCTCCTGATCTCCACCTTTTGGAATCCCTAGCTTTCTTCAAGCTCAGCACGTGGCACCTCCTTTAAAAAATTCTTCCTAATTCACCCAGCTGTTTTTGCATCTGCCTTCCAAATCACCTTGTATTTCTTTCACACACATTCTATATTTACTTACCTATCAACATAACACATCTCCCCAGCAGAACATAAGCCTCTCAGCGCTGAGCCAATAAACACTTGGTGATTAAAGCAGCACATGACTGACTGACACAAATCCCGCTACCAGTTTTAGGGCTATGTCTCAGGGCAATTACCAAAGCGTGACAGAATTTCACTTACAAGAGCTTCCAATTCAAACTCCAAAGTCTTTTTCTTTGCCTTCAGGACAACTATGTCTTCTTGCTCTTTGTTCCTTTGACTCAATAGCTCCTGCCGCCGATTCCGTTCCCACTCGAGTTGTCGTTGTCTTTCAAGTTCTCTTTTTGCAGCCTACGTCGCAGAGAAAAGAAAGGAGAGAGGGAAGAGAAAGAAACACAGAAACAGAAAGCCAGACAGAAACAGAAACAGAGACAGAGAGGTAAAGGGAAAGAATGGGAGAGAGGGAGAGAATGGAAGGGGTGAAGGGAGAGAGACAGAGGAAGGGGAGGATAAAAAGGAGGGACGGGGAAGAGGAGAAAAGAAGGAAAAGGGAAAGAAAGAGGAAGAGGGAAAAAAGGGGGGAAAAAGAGAGATTTGTTTTGTTTCCTATGATGTTATTTCATGATACAAACTCCATTTTCAGAGTTGAAGTCATTTTTAGCCAAGTATTCAAATTTGGCGAAAATGTCACATACAAATTTTGTGAATATGTAGAAAACGCACAAAGATGTAGTACAGCAAGGGAAAAAAGGCATTTCTCTTTTGAATATTGAATATACATTATTTTTCCATTGTAAGGAAATGAAACAGATATAAAATATCGAATAAAGCTACATTTGCATACAATTAGAGGTTACTGGCATTGTATTTTGCTTAGGCCTCAGTAAGATATAAAGTCTTCATACATTTTATATATTTGATACTAAGCAAAGACAACATTTCTCTTCCTGATGTAGTTGACAGTAAGGGAAAAAACTAAATTTATTACAAGTTTGAAAGAGTCCCTTAACCAAAATTATTCTTAACTGAAACTCTACCTTTTCACCAAACTTTCAAGACTATTTGATATTGGCTCAGATAACAGCATCACAGATTTAGAGCTAGAAGGACATCTAATCCAACCTTTTCATTTGGCAGAAAAGGAAACTGAGTCCCAGAGAAATTAAGTGAGGGAGGTAAGAAGTGGTAAAAACCCTCTCTCACTCAAAATCCAGCAATTCTTTCCACAGGGCAAATCCACATGAAAATATCCTATACTTACTCTCAGGAAAGGAACTTGATACTTGAAAGCTAAGATCCACCATTTATTTTGTATGTATGACTATGTATATATATATACAACATATGTACATCCATGCTATATCTACTGAACTATAATTTTATCACTGCAGATACTACTTTCACTGACACATTTTAAGTCTTCCTAGATTTTTTATGGGTTGTTGGTTCCAATATATTAATTACCTGATGACCAACCCTGTCTAGAAATGGGCTTCTCCAATCTTAAGTTGATTCTCTGATATCACAGTATATCACCAGACTAGATCAAATGAGATAATATTAAGGGATTAGCACAGCACCTAGCACCTAGGTGCTTAATAATGCTTGTTCCCTTCCCTACTCAAAGCATCACTGCCGTATTTTAGTAAAGGACAAAGATACATACTTATTTTATATGTATGTGTATGTATATGTATATGTATATATGTATGTATGTATGTATGTATAAATAAATCCTACTCTGCTGCCTCATAATAGTGTGGAAATAATTCTAGGTTCACAGGTGCTATACTTGTGAAGTACAAGCTATGTGAGGTCCTCCTAACCTAATCAGCATATGGCCCTGGTTGTAGACTGTCATTCAAGGACCCATATAAACTATATTCAGAGAAGCTCATCACTGGAAAATTAACCAGGTAATGAATTCTTTTTGGTTATGGCAGAAAACCACCTACAAAGATATTAAAGGATACCATTCACTATCAGTGAATGAAATAATTTATCTTCAAAGTAACAAAATACTATGAAAACAAGGAAAAAAATTGGCTTCATGACTCCAGAAGCTGGTATCAAGAGAGGAATCAGAATCATTTGGGATTTTTTTAAATAGGTGAAATACATGATGACTTTAAATTTTATTTCATCTATACAAGACAAGCAACATTGATGGGCAATTCAATAGCCACTTACCTCACGTCTTTCAATTTCTTTCCTCCTCTCTTCTTCCCTCTGACGTTCCAGTTCCCGCTGTTTTTCCAGTTGTTTTTCCAGCTCCACCTGCCTTTTTCGTTCCTGTTCCTGACGTTCTCGCTCTTTCCTTTCCTGCTCGGCCCGTTCGAGTTGTGCCAGGCGCTCCTGCTCTTTACGCTGCTGTTCTAATAGAGCCTGTCTTCTCTTTTCAAGTTCCAGATTACCTCGTTCAAAGTTTTCACGTTTTTTATCTTCAAATGTCACTTTAAAGTAAAAAACACAATAATTTTGAAAATACAGTTTTTAATTTAACATACTGGTTTAAAGAAAGAGAAAGTCACTAACCTGGCAATATGGAATATACATCAGAACTATGAAACAGTAGGTCCTGATTAACAAAATTAACTAATGACAGTACAGCAGAAGTTACTTCAGATATTTTGGGTTTTTGCTATTAATTCAAAATTTCACAACCACCTAAGAAGCTCTTTAATATGCTCATATCATAAGAACGAGAAAGGATATCTAAGAGATACTTTTGAAACATCTATGTGGAATCGAGCTTTGGACTTGAGGTCACAAAGCCCTAAGTCCAAAACCTATCTCAGACTTAGGACTTTCTGACCACAAGTCCAAAGCCTATCTCAGACATTAATTGTGTGACCATGAGCAAGTCATAGATAGCTAGGTGGTGTATTACCTGGAATGCCAGACCTGGAGTCAGAAAGATCTGGGTTCAAATTTGGCATCAGGCATTTACTACTTCTGTGACTCTGAGCATTTATAAAATGAGTTAGAGAAGGAAATTGCAAACTACTCCAGTATCTTTGCCAAGAAAATTTCAAGCGAGGTCACAAAGAGTCAGACATGACTGAAATGACTGAAGAACAAGGAAGTCACTTAAAGTGATTTGAGTCCCAACCTCAGTTTCCCCATTTGTAAAATAAGGATACCACCTGCTTCACAGAACTGTTGTGAAAATTAAATGAGACAACATATGTAAGGGGCTTTGCAAAACCTTAAGATGCTATATGAATGTTAGCTATTATTACTATTTTCTGGTTTAATCTACTTTTACAGATGGAAAAAAAAAAAAAAACAGCTGAGGAGACCAGAAAGGTTAAATGATTTCTCTCATGCCACAAAGGTAGTAACAGTAGTAGTGCTGGGATCTGAACCTTAGTCCTCTGACTCCAGAGGTTCCACTATCCTCTATTACCTCATCTCTCAACTCCCTAAGCAATTTTTCACACTTCCCTACTGAATTTGCTATCCTTCTCACCAGTGGCTCTTCTAAACATTTTCATCTATTCTCAAGTCTATACACAGCAATGCTCTCCCTTGCATGTAAAGCACTTAGATGTGTCTGGTGCTTAGTGATGCTTGTTCCCTCCCTCCCCTTTCTAAACCCCCCACTCACCCGAGGACCTTATTTCACACTTTACCAAAAACAGAGGTCATTTGACAAGAGCTCCGTTTTTCCCCCTCTTCTTCATTTCACATCATTCAGACATCTTTCTCCACAATCTCTTCCTTCACCCCTGTCTCACATAAAGAGCTGTCCCTTCTCCTTGCCAAGGTATAGCCCTCAAAATGCACCCTAAATCTCATTCCCTCCCTTCTGCACCAGCAGACTGGCCCATTTATCATCCCCACTTCTAATCTTCAACCTCTCCCTATCAGTTCCCTGATGTCTACAAACACACCACTGTCTCTCCCATCCTTAAGAAACCTTTACTTGATCTGATCATCCCTGCGAGCTAGCATACTATATCTGTCCTCCTTTTCTTGGTTACATTGCTTTAAAAATTTGTCTACACTAGGTTCCTCCACTTCCTAACATTTTAAGCCCTCCACAAACTGCCCTCTGACCACCTCATTCACTTGAAATTGCTCTCTCCAAAGTCACCAATGTCTTAATTGTCAGATCTAATGGCCTTTTCTCAATCTTCATCTTTATTAACTCATTTGTAGTATTTGGCACTGTTGACTACTTCTGGATACTCTCTCCTCACTGGGTTTTCTTGACCCTACTCTTTCCTGGTACCCTCTGACTGATCCTTTTCTGTTGAATCTTCATCCAAATCATCCTCACTAATCATGGGTTTCCCCCAAGGCTCTATCCATACAAGGTTCAGTTACCATCCCTAAGCACATGATTCCCAGATCTACAGATCCAGCTCCAATTTCTCTCCTTAGCTTTAGAACTGCATCATCAAATGTCTTTTGAACATCTCAAACTAGATGTGTCCTGAAGGCACCTCAAATTCAACATATCCAAAACAGAACTCATATTTCCTTCCAAACCTCCCCTTTTTCTTAACTTTCCTATTACTGTCTAGGGCACCAGTTACATAGGCTTCCAACCTTGGCATCATCCTTGACTCCTCATTCACCTTCCTCCCACATATTGTACATGCACATCTCTCATCTAGATCCCTCTCTCTCCACTAACATAGCCTCGACCCTAGTTGAGTCCCTTATCAACTCTTGCCTAGACCACCACAATAGCCTTCTAATTGTTCTCCCTGCCTCAAGTCTCTTCCCACTACCATCAATCCTTGATTCATCTGCCAAAGTGATTTTCCTAAAGAACAGTGATCTCCAGTAGCTCCCTACCATCTCAAAGATGTTTGGCTTTTGAAGACCTTCATAAGCTAACCCCTTCTTACCTTTCCAGTATAATGATAATGATGATAATAGTAACAACAACAACAACAATGATAACGTATACTTTATTCTTCTCAATATACCCCATGATCAAGCTACATTGGTCTACTTGCTACTTCTCATACATGATCCTCCATCTCTTGACTCCCTGCCTTTGACTACCACACCTAAAACGTTCTCCCTCCTCCTGTCTTCCCGGTCTTCTTCAAGATAACTCAAATACTAACTTCTGGAAAAAGACTTTCCCAGACTCTCCTTATTCCCAAACCCACCAGTGCCTTCTCCTTTAAATTACCTTCTATTTATACTGCACATATCTTGTATGAACATAAGTAGTTTCATGTTGTTGCCTTTATTAGAGTGTGAAATCCTTGAGAGTAGACACCACATTTTTGTCTTTGTAGCCACAATACTTAACACAATTCTGGGCACATAGTCAGCTCTGAATGAATGCTTATTAACTGATTCTCACACATAAAAAATTAAATAAGTGTTTACTGATCTATTATGATGTGTACCTCAATCAGGGTCTAGATCTTCTACATCCTTTTAAAAACTGTACATGCTGTAATCAATGGTAAAACCACTGGCATATCTTAAGAAACTCAGAAATTTCAAAGACTCCAAAGATTCCGATTATTATAGCTGAGCTTGATGGAAAATTTTCAGATAAGTTGTTTAATTCCAATTACTTTTTTAAAAACTGGTTTGACATGTGATTTCATCAGCGTAGGGAACGCATCAAGTAGGAAAAACCCTACAGTAATAAGGATTGACAATTTGTCTATAAACAATGATCTTAGGGAGTTGCCTACAGTTTTTGAGACATTAGGTGATTTGTCCAAGGTCACACCTACTAACATGTCAAAAGCAGGACTAGAACCAAGACCTTCCTTATTTCAAGGCTGGCCCTCTACCCACTATACCACATTACATATCTGAGTGCTTTACCTCACAAAAATTAAAACTGGAAGCATTTACATTTTATTTACAGCATTCAACAGTTCAATATTTAATAGAGGGTGCTTAGGTTCACAATTATTCTAAATGTGCTATCTAGTGATCAACATGCTATTGGCATACTACACTGATATTACATGTTACGAAATCAAAGAACAAAAGGAAATTGTAGCTAAATGAAAGGAAGGCTCACAGGTTCTCCTTGAAGAAGTCAATAAAAGAGCTGGCAGATCTTGCACCCAAAGGCAATAAACATCACTTCAAGTAACCCTTAGCCATTTCGTCTTGCAGTGCTTATAATGAGCACTAACAAAAAAGCCACTATGAAGATAATTGCAACTTGAGCTTGAAAATGTGCTGCAGAGAATGGAGAGGTAAAGAAAATCTATGTAGAATTTGACAAGATCCTTCAAAACAAGCCAATGCATACTTTACTACTAGGCAACATAAATCCAAATATGGGCACAGAGAAGGATAGAAAAAAAAATTAGAAAATACAGTTTATGTTTAAGAAATGGAAAAGACCAAAAGTTACAGACAGTAAGTATAGCAGGGCTCTACCTCTATGTATCACGAATACTCTCTCCAGGCTCAAGAGTTGGGACATTCTGGGCAAGGTAAACACTGAACATTATCAACAAGTAACTGACTACATTTTAACAAACAGGAACAGGAAAAGATTGTTAACTCAAAAAGGATTCCTATGAGAGTTAGCTGTCTGGTTCAATCACTCTACTACTTGGTAAGAGCAACAGTCAGTCTCCTGTCAGAAGAATGAATATAAGAAGATGTCACCACATATAATTGTTATGGCTTTAAGCTGACCTATTCAAATGAGCCATCTGTGTCAAAAATATGAAATGGAAATAGGAAAAGATATTGATATTGTTAATTTAATAATGTTAACTACTGTGAAGCAGTTAACACAATTAGAAGGCCAAAAGAGCTCAGATATCATTTTATACACCAAATGCTTGCTCTCCCTGCTACATGGATAGACACAGCAGCTAAAGCGAACAGCAACTTACAGTGTAAACCCGTTTATAAAACACCATAGAAGATCACTCCAGCAAAATTAAAGAAAAGCTATTTTCTATAATCTTTTCCAATCCCCAAAATTCACGATAAAGTAATTATATACCAGATATGGACCAATTACAGTTGAATACATAAAAAAGGAAGACAATCTCCATACAAGGTTAAACTTCATGAATTAACATGGAATAATTTTAATAGAGGTTTTTTATTCAGTGTGCCCTATTCCTGAAACCCATTACCATGACCACAAGCAAGTCTGTAGGCTTATAGTTCTGGTCCTGGTAGGGAATACCCACGGCAGTGCCTTGGCATGAACACACATCCCACCAACTCTCCAAGAAGTGACACACACGTATTTTATTCAGCCCTTTCAAGAGACACAGACAGATAGAGAAAGACTGAAACAGAGAAAGAGAGGGAGAGAGACTGGAAAAGTAAACTGACTTGGGCAGAATAGAACACATGCATGATGCTCAGAGGCAATGAAGACTGGACCTGAGGGAGCCACTTCCCACTTCTCCCCTCCCCTAGTCGGGTTCGGACCCAGACATAAGATGAAGATTTGAGTGTTTAATTTATATGGTAAGGACTTGCACACCTCCCCATGCAATCAGCATTTCAATATTAAGTTAGAAACCATCTGGAGCGGTTCTGAAGGATAGGGAAACTGGGAAATAGGGGAAGTGGGGAGTCCTCTGTTCCTTGAAATTACTTTGGGCAATGGCTTAGGCCTGGCTGATCCCTATCTCCCAACATGAGAAGACGAAGACTGTGCAACAGCTCTCCCTCAGAGGCTTATGCAACAGAGGAAAGGAAAGAGGACAAATGTGAATGAGTGACATTAATATAAGAGAAAAGGCAAGTATAAAAATTAGATTATATGAAGATAAACCCAGGGAGAAGATCACATAACTAGAGGGAAGAATTGAGCAAAACTTCAGAAAGAAAACAAAGATCATTGAACAAATATTGCAACATGAAGGAAAATGAACCAATATTACCCCCATGAAAATAAAATCTTATGAACTCCCTAGACATCATGGAACAAGAAAAAGAAGAAATAAAATTCTTAAAATAAGAAACTAAAATGACGTTAGGGTCAGAGTACTCAAGGCAAAATTAAAAAACAATGAGCAGAATAGAAAAAAAATCAAACACAAGAGGAAACAAAATCAATCACAAGCATTTATTGAGCTAAGTGATGGTGATACAAAGACAAAAGTGAAACATAAGTATATACAGTATACAAAAAAGAAAATAGTAGGTAGTTTTAAGAAGGGAATACTAATGGGGAAAAAGGAAAGGCTTCATTGTAGAAGATGATATTTGAGCTGAATTTTATAGAGCATTCCACACATGGGGAACAGCCAGTGCAATGCATGGAAACAAGAGATAGAATATCATGTAGCAAAAAGGACAGTTTGGATAGAACAAAGAGCAGGTGAAAGAGAAAATGTGAAAGAGGACTAGAAAGGTTCAGTTTAGGAAGAGTTTTAAATGCTAAACAGAAGTAGTTATATTTTATCCTAGAAGTACTAGGGAGACACTGAACTTTAACTGGATGTGTGGAGGTGACATGGTCAAGCACACACTTCAGAAAAGTATATTTGTGTTAGTTCCCTATATTTCTTGTATATCAGATCCTTATCAGAAATATGTAAAGATTTTTTTTCTCACTTAACAGCTTTTGTTGTTATGCTAGCTGTGCTGATTTTATTTGTACAGAAAATTTTCACTTTCATGAAATCAAACTAGGCTATTTTATCTTTTATAGGGAGTGTGTACCTTGTTTTATTGGTAATTCCCCCCTAACCATAGCTATAAAAGTACCCATTATTATTTCCTTCAAAATTGTTTATAGTATGACTTTTTATATTCAGGGCACATCCATTTTAAGCTTGTTATGTATGGTGTTAGCTTTTGGTCTAAAATTAATTTTTGCCAAACTACTTTTCCAAGCAATTCTTATCAAAATAGGGAGTCCGTCCACAAATAACGTATAATTTCAAGTTTATCAGACATTAGGAGGTTCTTCAGTTTGACTGGGTCTGACTCTTCCTTGTATAGTGTGTTTTTCTCTTTTAACTTAGGTCAAACAGTTTTGATATTACTATTGCCTTATAATATAATTAGGTTTGGAAGCACCATTTGCCTTCTTTTCCAATTTTCCTTTTGAGAATCTTAGAACTTTTCCTCTTAGTAAATTTTGTTAATAATTTGTCTAGCTCTATAAATTATTCCATTGGTAATTTGATTGGTATAGCACTAAATTTGTAAGTTAATTTAAATAGTATCATTATTTTAAATACATTGACATAGCCCAACCATGAGCAATGTGATTTCCTTTAAAAATGTTATGTAATTGTATTTATATGCCCTGAATTGTATTTATATGTCTTGGCAAATTAACTCCCATATATTTTATGCATTTTGTAGCTACTTTGAATGAGACATTTTTTTTGTAGCATAATAGATCTAGAGCTAGAAGGGGCATTTAAGACTATATAGTCCAATCCCCTCATTTTACAGACAAGAAAATAGAGGCTCAGGAAATTAAATGACTTCTCAAGGTCACCTAGATATTAAGCACCAGGAGCAAAATTTGAACTCAGATCCTCTGATTTCAGAGCCAGATCAAATCAATAAATATTTATTAAAGCTATTAGTATATGCCAAGCACTGGGGATATAAAGGCAAAAATCACAATCTTTGCCCTCAAGGAGATTACCTTCTAATGAGGGAGACAAGATATAAACAACTAGATAGATAAAAGATACATATAGAGTAGATGACAGTGACTCAGCAGTAAGCCATTAGCAGGTAGGGGTGGGGGTGGGAGAGACCTCTTCCAGAAGGAAGGATTTGAAGGAAGTTAGAAAAACTAAGAGGTAGTGATTGGGTGGCGGGGGTCATCACAGCATTCCAAGTACAAGGGACAGACAAGTGCACAGGCACAGAGAAAGGAAATGGCATGTAATGTGAAGACCTGCAAGCAGGCCAGAGTTCATGAACCACAGAGTTCATGGAACAGAGTGCAGTATAAAAGATACTTATATAGATAAGTATCTATCTGTATCTATGTCCCTATCTATATCTATGAGTCATCTGCATAGAGTTAAATCCATGAGAGCTGATGAAACCACCAGGGGAAACAGATTAGGGAGAAAGGAGAAGAAAGCTCAGGACAGAGCCTCGGGAGACATCCAAGATCAGTAGTCATGACAGATCAAGAACTAGCAATGGAGATTAAAAAGGAACAGTGAGACAGGGGAACTAGGAGAAAGCAGTGTTGGAAAACTAGTGAGATTAAGAAGCAGGTATCTGAACCTGCAGAGATTTACAGGTAGCCAACAGCTGCTGAATCCAGTAGCAATCTACTGGAATTTCAACCAGGAGAAAGCTCACAGGTTGTTCAGACCTAAAAGTCAGGAACTTGCAAAGCAAAGACCAGGAGGCAAATGATCAGACTTCACCCTAGATTGGATACTTTCTTGGAGCAATGAGAGCTTGAAGGCCCCAGCTTAAGATTCTCTGAGATCCTGGAATAATACAATGCTCCCAGAGACCAGCAACATGACGCAAAAGAACATGAGCTCAGCAGAAACATTCTCCCTAGAAGTGCACAGAGCCCAGCCTTAACATAAAGTCTGAAGTCAGGAAGTAAGCATGAAGAATAAGCAAAACAAAACAAAACAAAAATGCCGTGATGAGACATTGTGAGATATGGTGACAGGGAGGCAAAAATATAAAGGCTTACAACCAAGAATAACTTAACACAGCAAAATTAAGCAAAAAATCTTACAGGGCAAAAAATGGCCTTTAATGAAACAGAAAACTTCCAAGCATTCCTGATGAAAAGACCAGAGCTGATAGATCATAGAACCTTTGAAATATAAAGGAGTCAAGAGAATCGTAAAAAGGTAAACATAAGTGAGTAATGATAAGGAACTAAACGAGAATATACTGTATGCCTTCTAATTTTAGGAGATAATACATGTGTGTCTCCTGAAACCCATTATCATCACTGAATAGAGGGAAAGGGCGCAGTTCTGTTCCATTATGATAATCTTAAAAGAAGAAAGAAAAGGGAGAGGAAAAGGAATACAATGGAGAGAGAAAAGGGAGAGGAAGGTTGGGGAAAACTATCTCACATAATTGGCACACACAAATAAGGAGGAAGAAATGGGGAGGGTGGGTGACACTTTAATCTCACTCTCATCTGACCTGGTCAATGGAGGGGAAAATACATTCACACAGCTGAGTAAAGATATGCATTTTCCCTCAAAAGGGAAATAGGAGGTGGAAGAAAAAGGAAAGAGAAAAAGGGAAGATTAAAGGAAGGGTTAATAGTAAGCAAAACAAATTCTAACTATAGGAGATGGATCACAAAGAGAATTTTAAAAGGAAAAGCTAAGAATTTTTTATTGGGCACTAGATGAGGTCAAGGAAACAAAAGTATATTGTATCCAACTTAAACCGCTGGTGCTGAGTACCTCTGTTGGCACCTTCTTCTTTATAAAGAGGGACCAGGGAAAGTAAGGGAAGGAAAAGGTAATAGAATACAATGGATGGAAACACAGAATTAATTATCATAATTGTGAATGTCAATGAAATTAATTTATCCATAAAATGTAAGACAACAGAAATTATTACAAAGCAGAATCCAACAATATGCTGTTCTCAAAAAACACAATCGAAATACAAAGATTCAGAGTTTAACAAAAAAGAGGCTAGTAAAATCTGTTATGCTTCAGCTTAAGTAAAAAGAAATGGAGGGGGAGCAATCAAGGCAACACAAAAAAAATATACTTAATTAAAAGAAATAGAAATGGAAACTACATTTTCCTGAAATGTACCATAGACAATGAATTAATATGAATACCAAATGTATAAGAACCAAATGGAATAGCATCTAAATACTTAAAGGAAAAGTTAAGCAAATTACACCCTTTCAGAACAAGGTAAAGCTACCCACTAAAAGAACAAAGAAGAAGTTAAGTATCTTCTTTTAGAAAACTTTTAGAAAAGTTAGATATGATAGACTTCTGGAGGATATTGAACAGAAAGGAGGATACATGTTTCTCAGCTATGCAAGGCACCTTTATTCAATAAACTCAGTGCCTGACTGACAGTCTTTCTCTTCTCTTCAATTTTGGCCCTCATACTAGGAGACTTCAAAATACATACATACATACATACTGATACTCAAAAATCCTAACCTTCCAGTTCCTCAACTTACTCATTTCCCACGACTTATTTCAGCTACAGACAGAGATGGTTATATTATTGATCTTGACATTACCCTGAAAGAAATCACTTCCACATTCCAGAACTGAGAAATTCCCATATCACATCACAATCTGCTGTCATTCCACCCCTCCCTCAGCCTTATCTCACTATGTCATCTGCAAATCCTCACAGTGATCTCCAATTCTTTGATACCTTAGTTCTTTCCCTGGCCATCATACCAGAGTGACTTTCACTCCTCTCTTACTCACAGTGATTCCTTGGTGAACCCATTATAGCACTTGCTGTCTTCTTTCCTTGAGTACTCACTTATCTTATTGCCCATCTACCCCTGCCAAGCCCAAGTTTTAGATTACTCACACTGTCCACCACTTTCATTCTTATTCACACGCTGCTCAACAAAGCTGAAGAAAATCACTAAATTGTGCTGACTGGGTCCTCTACAAATTTATGTTACATAATCTCAATTGGGCCCTCACTGAAACAAGGCAATCCTTTTATACCTCCCTAATCAACTCACTATCCCACTCATCATGGCAGATTTCATTTCTAAACTTTTCCATCCCTCCTCAAACATCCCATGCTTCCCCTCCCCTCCCTTCTCCCTTACCTAATAATCGTGGCCTTTTGCCAAGAACTCTCTTTTCTCCTTGCTTTCTCATCTCATATCACTCAGCTGTCTACTGTTACTATCTCCCCGCCTTCATCCCTTTCACACATAAAGAGGTGGCCCTTCTCCTTGTGAAGGTTGACTCGCCTCTACCTGGACAAGGATCCCATTACTTGCTGCAAACAAACATGGCCATTTCTCCTCAATGCTCAAAAAATCCTCACTTGATCTGTCCATCCCCACTAGTTATCTTTTCATCTTGGAAAGACAAGGACGGAGCCAGAATGTTGAAGCTTTTCAATACTTGGATAAGATAAGTATTTCCTTGTTTAGGCAACAGGGAATTAATGAAAGGTGGTTGTTCTCTAAAAGGTGCTTATCTTCCTAATTTCCAAATCTGTAGATGACATGCAAATAGCAGCCCAATCTATTTCTACCAACCCTATTTCTATTATAAGATTCTTCATGGCAAGAACTGCAAATTCTTTATCCTTGAACGTTTCCTAGTTTCAGCCTAAGACATACAGTCAAACTATAAGTAAAAGGAGATTAGTATACTAACACCCTAAAATAGCGACCGCTTACAATCTCTCACACTTTTCCTTCATATTCCAAAGTTTCCCTCTTGACCACTCTCATTTTAAAAAAAAATTGTTTTCATCCCTACATCACAACATACTTTTAAAGATAATGTAACACAATTAAAACATAAAGACCAACTCACCAGGTAATTTCTTTTCCAGCGGTTGCTGTTCCTCTTCTAACACTGGTTCCTCTGGTAACCTTTGGTCTACAGATACAGAGCTTATGACAGATATGCCACTGCCAGAGCGAACCCTTCTGCAAGAACAAAAAACCATTTGTCATTATTTCTTTCCAAGATTAACTGTTCAGAATTAATCTTTTTTTAAAAGTGTGAAACAGTAAAATATACAAGATCACCAAGGAAGCCAATTATATTGAAATACAGTTATCAAAATGTTAGGGGAAAAAAGAAAAACAAGTTAAGGGTCCTAGGTCCCAGGGGAAGAACCATTGGACTAGATACACTTTTAAGTTCCTTCCAGATTTAGCTCTGTGCTCATATGATCTTGTCTATAATGGTGGAAAGGCTTTAATCTCAATAATTAACTGGGTCTGCTTTCCTAGGGCCATCAATGCAATGTAGAGGCTAAGGTGATGAATTCTCTAGCCATCAAACCCATGAAATGAAGAAAAATACAAAAATGACTCTCAGTCTAGTTTATCTCCCACTGTTTTTCTTTCTTCAATGATGGTTGTAGAGAAGAAGATAGATATCAGTCCTATTTTAAATATTGGAGAATTGTGACATAGAGTGAAAAGGTTATTTATACAAATTGAATCAGGACAAAATCTGCCTGACATACTAGAACTTAATTCTCATGACCACGGATATTCACACTAATCGGCTGTATGATACATATTATGCAGCAAATTCCATGTATAATTGAGGAAAAGTCATAGTTTGGGTAACATTTGCTCTACTCACTTCTCAGGTGATGAGGGAAAAAATGTACACTATACAGTCACAAAATTTATCAAATCACAGCTCTAAACCTGAATAAAAAGTTTGAATTTTAATGAAAATGGAATTACAAACACTGAATCAGTGCTTTATCAGTCTACTGATATGCCTTACTATTTGATACATTATCAGTGTAGCACTAATAAGGAAGAGGGCCAAAAACATCACAGGAGAAATATTTCTTCCAGTATATTTAGAAATGTTACTTTTAAAAAACAAAATGTTAACTCTCAAAGGATTATTAGAATCAGATATTTTTCAGAGATTCTAATTCTCACTGTGTTTTACTCCACCCTTTGTACTAATTTATGCAACGAATGTAGTAAAAGAATTAACCTACATTTTGGAGGAAAGCAAACACCAGTAAAGAGCTTCTTACTTATTTTTTTGGTAAGAAATACAGTAGGAAAATTACAGTAAAAGAACAAAGGTATTTTGGAGAACAAGATTATTATGGATTAATGTAGGACCTACAACAACTAGGATTTATTATAAATTTGCATTCTCTTGCCACAACAAATTATAATGATGATGAAAATAGTAATAACAGCTCACATTTATATAGTTGATGTTTGTTTAACCTAATTTACCCTGGGTAAATCATTCTACCTCTCTGAGCTTTACTTTTCTCATCTGTAAAATAAGGATTCCTCCCAGGTTCTGGTGAGGATTAGATGAGATCACATGTACAATGCTTTACAAACCTTAAAGCATTACAAAAATGCTAGTTATCATCACATGGTGCTTTAAGGTTTATAAAATACTTTGTCTAGGTCATCTCATTTGATCCTCCTAAGAACACAGTGAGGTAGGAACTGTTTAATGTCTCCATTTTACAGATGAGGAAACTGAGACTGACAGAGGTTAAGTGATTTGCACATGGTCAATTCGATTCAGCAAACATTTTTGAGCACTTGTAATATGCTGAAGACACAGGGACTGAAATGAAATAGTCCTTTCCATCAAGAAGCTTACATTCTACTGGAGGGAAACAACATGTGTACAGATAATACAAACAGAAAGGTACTTCAAGAAGGAGAGAGTCCTGACAACAGTGGAAAGCAGAAAAGGCCCTATAAGCTGGCTCTAAGTGGCACTTAAGTTGAGCCTTGAAGGGAAGTAGGGGTTCCAAGAAAAAACAGAAGGGAAAGCATTTCAGGAACTTCTAAACAAAATTAGTAGTGGAACAATTATAATGAAAGTGCATTACAGTGAAATTCCTATGCAAAGGCACAGAGATGGGAGACGGAATGTCATGTATGAGAAACAGCAAGAAGTCCGATTTGGTAGGACTGCAGAGAATGTAAAGGGGAAATCTCAAATCAGCCTGGAAAGAAAAGCTGGAGCCAGACTGTGAAGGGCTTTATATGACAAAGAAGTTTGTATTCTATCTTAGAAACAATAGGAAGCCACCAGAGCTCTTTGAACAGAGGAGAGACATGGTTAGGACTGTGATTTAGGAATATCAAATTTGGCAGCTCGGTGGAATTGGATTAAAGAAGGGAGAGGTTGAATGCTGGTAGATCAGGTAGGAACCCATCACAGCTGAGAGGTGATGAAGGTTTGACCTATGGTGGCTATTGTATGAATGGAGAGAAGACCGGGGCTCAAAAGAGATGAGGGCTTGAGATAGATTAAGAGACAAAGAGAGAGATTTGGAAGAGATATGCATGGTGATAAAACTATGGGAGTTCAAGAGATCATCAAGAAAGAGAATGTAGCAAGAAAAGAAGACCCAAAATAGCTTGAAAGGGGTAAGACATGGATGTCACACGGCTAGTCAGTGTCTGAAGTAGGGTTTGCACTCAGTGCCTACTAACTTCAAGTCCAGGACCCTGTCAATTACTCCATGCTGACTCCAGACAGTACAGAAAGTCTCAGGAAGGTCAAGGAGGATGAGAACTGAGAAAACACCATTGAAAGCAGTAATTATTAAAAATATTCTTAAGTGGCAAAGTCTGAAACACAGGAAGAGAGTCATATTGTTCTTACCTAAATGAAGGAGGAATATATTCTGGAGGCAGTACTGGTGGTAGGGGTTGGCCAGACATAGCCACATCAATTAAGTGCATCGCCAGAATAAATTCTTCTGCTGTTAGTTTTCCATCTTGATCAATATCTGAAAGATTCCTATTGAACAAAATATTAAAGGTGTCCTCGTTAGAATCTTTTATTAAAATTCAATGACTTTATTAGAATGACCAAAAAAAGCCCTTTATTTTTGCCTTCAATACCAACAAGTGAAATTAAAACTCAATGTATTTAGGTCTTGCATTTTGAATATTCTCAAATACCATATTCTCAAATATTTGAACATATTCCCCAACAAAGGAGCTCCTAAAGATTCAAATGTCTTTTCTCCTACTCGTTTCTATGCCTTTCTTCTTGAAGAAAAAATGTCAGGCTACTGAGAGACAACATGGTATAGTAGACAGAGATGTGTACTGGGAGTCAGATCAATCTAGTATCAAATCCTACCATGGACACTTACCAGATAGGTGGCCATGAGCATGTCAAACAACCTATGTTTCAGCTTCATCATGTTAAAAATTGGGACAGCTGCTTACTAACCTCATGGGGCTATTGTAAGGCAAAAAAAAAAAATGTGTGTGTATATTATAAATGTCTATATGTGCATATATATATGTATACACAACAAAAGAAATGTTTATGTGTGTGTATATACATTAAATACCATATACTTTGTACAGATACATATACAGAATACATATATCTCTTTATATATTATACATAATATAACTATAATATATTTTATGTAATATATAATGTATATGAGTCTTGTGTGTATATCATGTGTGTCTATATATATAATATAAATACAATGTGTATTATATATAAAATGTGTGTATAATTATATTTTTTGTATATATGCATGTATGTGTATCTCTCTCTTTTTCACCTTACAATTAGCTCCCTGTGGCTGGTAAGCCACTGTTATTATCTCTTTTTCACACATGATGAAGCTGATAGACACAAACACACACACATATATAAAATCTCTTTTATATATCCATGTATATAAAGTGCCTTACAAACATTAAAGCACTAAGTAGTAGTCAGTCATGAATACTATTATTGTTACTAGTATTGCATTCAAGCCTTTGGTGGCTTTGGCAGGCCAAATCCTGACCCAAATTTTCTAACTTTTTTTTTTGGTCATCCATTTCTTTAACTTTATTCCCCTTCAAAATATTTTACTTCCCAGCCAAACTGGCTCACTTATTTCCTAAATTCAGCATTCTATCTTCTCTCTCCATGGCTTTACAAAGGCTTTCCCCCTTGCTTCCAATGTAACCCCTCAACCCCACCTCTCAAAATTCTTAGTTTCCTTCAAGGTTCAACTCAAGCACCATGTCCTATGGAAGTCTTTCATTTCTCCACCACCCCCAATGTTGCTGCTCTCTAGCTCATCAAATTATCTTTCTCTTCATTTATCTGTGCAAATATTGTACATGTCCAGTAGAATGCAAGTTCCTTAATGGCAAGGGCTATTGTTCATTGTGGCTCGAGTGCCTTTACACAGCAGGCACTCAAATGCTTACTAAAACTGAAATGAATTCACTAATGACCAGTGTCCATACTGACATAGTTGGGAGGAGTGGTCAAGTTCTTAATAGAATCTACCTCTTTATCCTATACCATAGGTATTGGCCTATAAGGTATACTGTCTTCATAGTGATCATTTTTGTTTATGCTCATCATGAATACTGCAAGGTGGGATGAACAATTGTACCATAAAATGATGTTTGTAACTTTGAGTGTCCAAATGGATCAGTTGAATTCCTCTAAGTGAGGAATTTCCTCTAAGTGAGGAAATGCTTATGAAAATTTCTATTTAACTGAAACTCCTTTATTAATCAATAAGTATTTATTAAGTACCTACTATGTGCCATCCACAGTGCCTCTGTGGGTAAAAGTACAAAGAACAGAACATTCTTACAATGAGCTTACATTATAAGACAGGACAAGTTCATTAAAAGTATATATTGCATAAATATAAAGTTAATAAATACAAAAATATATAAATATAAAGTTAATAAACTACAAAGTAGTTTAGCAGGGAGGGCCCTAGCAGTTGGGGAGATCAGGAAACATTTCATGCATAAAATGGTGCTTGAACTGCATCAAAAAGGTAGAGAGAGACTTTGTGAGGTGGAAGTAAGAAGAAAGTGTATGACAGGCATGGGGGACAACCAAAGCAAAGGTAGATGGAATGTTATGTGTGAGGACCATATTGAAATCCAATTCATCTTGACTGCAATGTGTTGGAAGGGAAGCAATATCCAAGGAGGCTAGAAAGATAGTTTGAAACCAGAATGTATAGACTTTAAAAACTAAACAGAAGAGTTTCTATTTTGTTGAAGAGGCAATAGGAATCCACTGGAGTAGGTGGAGGAGAGTCAGATGGTCAGAAAAATAACTCTGGCAGCAGCGTGTAGGATGGACTGTAGTGGTGAGGGACTCAGATGCAGAGACTAAGTAAAAGACTGTTGCAACAACCAAGGCAAAAGCTCACGGGGATCTGAACTAAGATGGTAGCTGAAGGAATGGAGAGAAGAGGTTGAACTTGAGAGATGTTGTGAAGGTAGAAACATCAAGATTTGACAACTAACTGGATATGTGAGGTGAGGAGCCTAGAATAATGCCAAGATTAGAAACCTTAGAGATTTGAAGGATGGCGATACTTCTGACAGAAATAGCAAAGTGTGAGAAAGGGGAGAAATATCATGAGTTCAATTTTAGATATACTCAGTTTAAAATATTTCCAGGATATTCAGTTTGAAATGTCCAAAGGCAACTAATGACACTTCTATGTCTTCTAGTTTCAGTAAGGATGAATATAAATATTGATACAGTTCAAATCTTCTAGTAACATATCAACTTGTTAATTCATGAACAAGGAGTCACATATAGAGTATCAATAGTTAATGTTTATAGCTAGCCTAAAAATTATATGATTCTGGGCATAGTTAGCCTCTTTTTCTGCTATTTTATCACAGTCACTCCAAAAACAGAAGGGTCATACAATCATAAAATTACAGATCTAGATAGTATAGAGCTGGAAGAGATTTCAGGTCAAATAGTCTCATTCCCCCTCATTTTATTTTTAAAACATTTAATCTTATTCATTTCTGAAAATAATGCCTCTCCTCCCAAGCCCAGTGAGCTCTTTTAACAACAACCAAACACAGTTCAGCAAAACTAAGTAATGCAACAATTATGTCTGACTGTACTGACTATACACAAAATACCCCATACCCATAGTCCCATTTCTATAATGAAGTAAAGTTGGTGCATTTTTTTAATGCTTTTCCTGGTCCAAGCTCAGTTGTTATCATAATTACAAGCATTCAGTTTCATTTCTTTTTTACACATACATTACTGCAATGATTGTGTATGTTTTCTTCTGAATCAATTCATATAACTTTTCCAATGTTTCTCTGAATTCAACCAATCCATTGTTTCTTGAAGGGTACAGAGTACATTCCACTATACTACTGTTCCATAATTTGTTTAGCCATTCCCTAATTGACGGCCATCTACTTTTGCCTTCCAGGTCATTGTAACTACGAATATTTTGGTGTATATGTGACCCTTCTGCCTCTGACATCTTTAAGGTATATGCCAAGCAATGGGATCTCTGAGTCAAAGGGTACAGATATTTCAATTTGCTTTTTTTTTTTTTAAGCACAGTTCCAAATTGCCTTACAGAGCACTTATTCCAATTCATGATTCTACCAGTAGTGTTAAGAGTACGTCTTCCTATAGCTCCTCCAATATAGGCTATTTCTGACTTTTGTCATCATTGCCAGTTGTTGATTTTCATCTCTTATTATTGATGACTGGAGCATTCTTTCATATAGTTATTAATGGTTTGCAATCTTCTTTTGAGGATTGTTTGTTCTTATCCTTTGGCATTTATCTATTGGTGAATAACTTCTTCTTCCAAGCCTCTCCTGCTGCTCAGCCCAGCATACTGTTCACTATACCAAAGTCCTTTCTCAGGAATGTTAAGGGACCTAAAGAAAGGTATGCAGCAAGTGGGCTCCCTATAGAGGATTTATGTGTGAAGGAGATGAACAAGAATCACACAGGCTGGAGGACTCCTTCTGCCACTGGAAGGCTGATCCACTATGATGCTCTAAAATGGAGCACATGGATGCCTTAAAATTATATTTATAATGTCATGACCATTTGTTAATTTTTAGAAGTGAAATTTCACAATGACTACAGATTGATTATTATAGTAAAGCAACTTTCCACTGCAGTTCCAAGAGTCTAACTGACAAAACAACTGAAGAATGATACACAGCAAATGCCAGGTTTATGTTAATGGATGAATAAATTCAAACAAGGAGAATGCTACATTGGAACACTGAACTATCTCCATGCCATCAATCAAGAACACTTTGCTTCACTTTCCAGTTGCTTCTGGAACCCCAAAATGATTTTAAAATCACATTAGGTTTTCATTATATGTAAACTTTGTAGTTAATTTGTCCCCAGGCACCCATTTTAAAGTGAGGCAGAACCATTTATGAAAAGGTATGCCTTTGCCTTCTCTCCCCAAATGCCTTCCGGCTCTAACACCAGCACTGCTTTAGCTAAGGCAGGTAAGTAGGCAAGAAAGACACAGCCCTCCCTGCATAACTGGTATGATATATTTTAAAGTTATATTTGGTAGAAGAATGATACCATAATATTTTTATATCTCTTTGGAATAGAGGCAAGAATGTTGTAATATAATTCTAAGAGCGTGCCCCTACAAAGCCTAGATGGAGCCTGGGCCGCAGTAGCTCTCAACAAGCTAAGAGTCCCCATATACATAAATAAGTAGCTCAGATTTCTCAGACTTGGGTATATAATGCCTATAATGTGATTAATAGCAGGTGCCTTTAGTTTTTACCATTCATACCATCAAGAGGCAGGTGAATGGAGTTTGACACAAACTAGAACACACCAAATTAATGTCCACTGTAGGAAATAAACACATGATATATAAAAATGACCTATTCAGCACATAAGCTCACAGGATAGATTCCATTTCCATGTATAAGTCACCACAGGAACTATATATTTCAATCATCCCCAATGCACTGGTTTAACATCCACTTGAAAAACAAGATAATGATAAGAAACCAAAAACAATATTTGAAATTCAGCACACTCAGTCTCTCTCTAAACCTAACAAAAGGTAAATCTAAAATATTTGTGAGATTAACTCTGTCTATAATAAAAACACTTTTAATTTCTTACCATATTGTAGCCAGCTGAGTCTGTGGTAAACTTGATTGCATAAGAATAGTTCTTGCTTGGGGACCTAACAGATACAGGAAAAAGTTAACAGGATGAATCAGTAGGTATTCACTTTAGGCAAAAATCAGTGTTCTGTATATTGATACTGTT
Organism: Vombatus ursinus; assembly: GCF_900497805.2. Lineage (NCBI taxonomy): Eukaryota > Metazoa > Chordata > Mammalia > Diprotodontia > Vombatidae > Vombatus > Vombatus ursinus. Next base: position 14,664,340 of record NW_020954587.1, on the reverse strand, counting down.
CAGTCTTGTGTATTAGAATTAGTCTTGTGTATTGTGAATTAGAATTATAATGATTTTAGTATATATACTAAGAAACAGAACAGAAAAGAAATCAAATATCAGTAAAATGGAATAAGTGACTACCAAAGAAGAATGGACATATTAGTTCTAAAAGTTTAGAATTTAAAATTTTAATCTATCTCTTCCTTGATCAAAACTCTTACATTACATTATCTAAATATAGTGTCCTATTATTCCATCTCTCCCTATACCTTACTCCTCCTAAACCCATTCTTTAGCTTGATCAAGATTTCCAATTCCTCTACCCCAACTTTCCAATACTTTCTCAGTCCATTACTCCAGCTCTGATTTCACTTTTCTCTCTTTCCAATCACAACTCTACAGTTAACCAATTCAACTCCAGACTGTACTCCTTTCTCAAATTCTTTGGCCTCTTGTTCTATTAATAGTCATCCCTTACCAAACCCCAGCCCTGGATTATAACCAACCATCTGTCTCCTCCATTCCTACTGCTGAAAAATAGAGACAAAATCACACATACTGGAAAAAAAAAAATCATACTGACTGGAACACCATAAATTTGTTATGTCATTTCAATTAGGCCCTCATTACTGCTAGACAATCCTAATATTTCTAATTGATTAACTATTTCACGACCATAGAAGCTACTTCGATCCTTTTCTTCTTTCATCAAAGTTCTCACACTTCCACCTCTCCATACCCTCTCAGGTAACCACCTCCCTCTTACTTTACTGGGAAAAGTGAGGCCATTCTTCTTTTTCCCTTCTCTTCATCTCAAAATTTCTTGATATTCTCTACTCTCTCCTCCTTTCTCTTCAGTCTCTTATACTATGGAGACCCTTCTCCTTGTCATGATCAGCCCCTCTGTACATGCTCCTGGTGCAATTCCTTTTCATCTTTTCCAACAGAGCATCCACTCTTTCACTCAAATCTTTCCTACCTGTTTTATCACTGTCTTCAAATATACTGTCTTCACCTCTTTAAAAAACCCTCCCCTAGATCTTACTCAAGCTATCATCCTCCCCATCTCCTCTATTTCTCAGACAAATGTCTAGAAAAAGATGCCTGCCTTGTCTCTATCATTTCTCCTTTAATTTAATCTTTTGTAATTTGGCCTTTAATCTCATCATCCAACTCAAACTTTTCTCTCCAAAGTTGTCAATGATCTCTTAACTACTAAATCTCTTGGTCTTTTCTCAGTCCTCATTCTTCTTGACCCATTTGCTTCATTTTACACAGCTGACTATCCTACCCTCCTGGATGGATACTTTCTCCCTTCTGAGTTTTCATGATTCTACTGTCTCCTGGTTATCCTACTTGTCTTGACCATTCTTTCTCCAATCTCATTTGCTGACTCATTGTCATTATCACTCAGGGTCCAAATTTCTTTCCTGGGCCCTTTCTTCTCTCTGAGGCCTCATCAGCTACCAAACATTTAATTATTATCTCTATGCAGATGTCCATGCATCCTGCTCTAATCTCTCCCCTGAACTTCAGTCTCACATCAACATTTGGATATTTCACATTGGATTTCCCAGAGATATCTCAAACGCACCATGTGGAAAAAAAAAGAACTCACTACCTTTGCATCAAAACCCCTATTCCAAATTTATTTCTGTTGAAGACACCACCATCCTTCCTTCACCTCAAATATCTAAGCAGTGACCAAATTTCAACATTTTTACCTCACAGTATCTCCCCTATCTGATTACTGTCTTTCAAATAGCCACCACAATAGTTCAGGCCTGCAACATCTCTTTCCTGGACAACTGCAATTGCCTCCTAACTGGTCTCTCTGCTTCAAGTCTTTCCCATTCCAATCCAGTTTACACATTACTATGAAACTAATTTTCCTTAAGTTCAGATCTTGCCAGATCACTCTCACCAGGACTACCGCAATGGTTTCCTTATTGATTCCCCTACCTAAAGTCTGTATCCACACTAATCAACTCTCCATACAACTGCCAAAGTGATTTTCCTTAATTACATCTCTGAACACATAATCACCCTACTTGATAAACTATAGTGATTTCTTATTGCCTCTGGGACCAAATATAAGCTTTGTTTAGTTTTTAAAGTCCTTAACAACCTGGCCCCAACCTATCTTTCTACCTTCACTGTACCCTTTCTGTACTCTGATCCATCCAAACTGGTCTTCTTTCTGTTTCTTGAGACACACAGTCTCCATCTCCATGCCTCTGCTCTGGTACATCACACATGCGAGAAATAATCCCTTACTTCTTTTGAGAAATCAGTTCAGGTACCACCTTGTACATGAAGCTTTTCCCTATATTCTCTCCATATTTATTCCATAAACATTTATACATGTTTATATGTTATACACACATATACATACATGTGCATTTATATATGTGTATACATATACACATAGACATAGATACATTGTTTCTCTAATTAGAATGACTGCAGGCATCATTTCATTCTTGGTATTTGTATACCCAGAAGATGTCACATAATAAGCACTTAATAAATGCTTGATAGTGATAAGGGATAGATAATTGATCTAGATACTCAGAAATCCCTTATTTACAAAATTAAGGTTTCTTTCCTATAGTGTGCTTATAAATGTTTAATAGCCAGCTCTCAAATAGCACACGGTTTTTAAGAACTTCACTCCTTATTAGTTATTAATTTGCTGGTTCTTCTTACCTACTCACTAAAATTACAGGGTTGGTTCTTCTTTTTTTCCTAAAGCAAAGTAAATGTAAGTTTGGATGCATAAGTAGATTAGTATGGGTATACTAGAGGAAGAAGAGAAGTAAAAAGACATCTTAAGAGTCTATCAGAGACTGGTCCAGTGATTTTGGAGAACAAGTTGGAACTATGTCTAAAGGGCTATATTACTTTGCATACCCTTTGACCCATCAATACCACTACTAGGTCTGTACACCAAAGAGATCAAAGAAAAAAGGTTTTTTGTTTTTTTTTGTGGTAGCAAAGCACTGGAAATTGAGGGGATGGCCATTAATTGGGGAATAGTTGAATAAGTTATTGCATATGATTGTGATGGAATATTGTTGTGCTGTGAGAAATGACAAACAGAGACGGTTTCAGAAAAACCTGGGAAGACTTGTATGAGCTGATGCAAGGTGAAGTGAGCAAAGCCAGGAGAACACTGTACACAGTAATACAATAATACAACAATAATTCACAATTCCAAAGGACTCATGATAAAAAATGCTATCCACTTCCAGAGAAAGAACTGTACTTAGAGTTATAAGTACAGATTGAAATAAATTTCTTTTTTCTTTCTTTCATAATATGACTAATGTGGAAATATATTTTGCATAACTTTACAGGTATAATGGGTATTGTATTTCTTGACTCCTCAATGGGGGAGAGAGAGAATTCAGAACTGAAAAAAAATTAAAAAAAAAAAAGGACTCTACCACCTCTGCCACAGTAGTACAAATGGGTGAATGTGCTAAGAGTAGTATCACCAGAAAGAAAGCAAAGAGGTCAGAGGTGAAACATATTGTGGAGGTAGGATATGAAAGGACTTGGTGGTTTATGAGATCTATAAGGTAAGGCAAAGGAAAAAGTCAAAAAAGAATACTTCAAATATGGGCTACAGGGTAAACTCATGCTACTGACAGAAATAATGAAGTTTAAGAGTATGCTTTCAGGGAAAGCTAATAAGCTTAATTTTAGACATGTTGAGATTGAGGTATATCCATGTAGAGATGGCCTACAGGCAGTTGGTGATTCAGGTATGATGCTCAGAAACAAGATTAGAGCTAGTTATCTAGATTTGAGAGTCATCTGCCTAGAAATGACAGGCAAAGCTCTGGAAATGATTTAGACTTCAAAGAGGAAAGAATGTAAAGAAAAGAGAATCAAGGACAAAACCTTAAAGGATCAGAAAGAGGATGAGAAGACAACAAAGCAGAACAAGAAGGAGCCATGAGGCAACTGGTAAGAAGAGAATAAGAAGAGAACTAAGGAGAAGATAGGGTTTCAAAAAGGAAGGGATATTTAAAAGTCTCATGCTGAACAGGATGAGGACTGAAAAAAGGTCATTGGATTTGATGATTAAGACTAATTGAATAGGTTTGCCACTGACATACTGTAAAGTCAGAAGGACACCCATACTCACATATATTTTGCTTTAGGGAAAGGAACTCATAAGGAATACCTAACAAAAGCTATCAAATTAATGACTCCTAAGGACTAAAGTTCTTACAAAAATGTTTTCCCCTTGTCAAGAACATGTTAAATTATTTAATACTAGTTAAGAAATAACTAAATATGCTTTTATTGGATCACAAGATTTTGGATTTAGAGCTGGAAGGTCCCTTAGAGTTCATTCAAATAAAAATACCTCAATTTATAGGAAACTGAGGCTCTGGGGGATTAAATGACTGGTCTAAGCTACCACTAAGTATTAAGTGGTAGATTTCAGATTTTAACCTAAGTTCTCTGATTCCATATTTGATATTTTTTCAGTGAATCATGCTGCTTTTCCATTTTTAAAAATCTATTTCCTTTATATTTAACGTCATAACTAGATAATTCTTTTTCTCTAAGCATTTCTATGACTGATAAAAATTTACTTTAAAAATACATTAATAGTATACTTTAAAAGGTTTCTGGATAAGACTGGAATTCTTCTGTAATCAAAATGAGATAGCTAGCACACGTAAAGCACTTGGAAAACTTTAATAAAGGTTTCAAAATCTTAAAAAAAGTTTCCTAAAAAAAATGAAAATATGCTAAAGCTATTATTATTATAGTTTCTTCTACCCCAAATAATAGAGCTTTTCCCATGGAGAACCTATTATGGGGTACAGAAGCAAATTAGCTAAGCATTCCAGTAGATAAACAGAAACAAGGTAGATAGAGAAGGAAAGTATTATTCAAGAATATGCAAATTAAGAAAAGTGCTTTAGCAAAGTTGTTTTGTTTTTATTTAATTCTGTTGGAAGTGTTTAAACAGAAAATTTAGTGTTTTCATGATACAGCAAAGGATGAAACTTAAAAACCAGATCACATTTTTCAAAATTACTTTTCATATATTAACCCATCTGAATACCTGTTAGATGTCCACTCATTGTTTTGTCGTGGCTATTGAACAGTTGCCTATATTTCAGTCTTGATGACTGAGGAACGGCCCATTCTGCCACAGGAGAGGCACTAAGAGAAGAATTTAAAAAGATAAAAATTAGTAGCAAGAATTTGTCTATGTCTATGATTTCCCTTTGCTTAAATTAACTGCCTTAAAAAAAAAAGCAGTAGCTTTCATTTCTTATTTATTCTCATATCTATTAATTTTCTATTTCAATATGCATATTTACCAAAAAGATAATCTATTCACCTTTTAACACAGACATAAATTCAGTCCAAATGGCTGTTCCAACTTACGGGCTCTATTTACTATATGCTGAAGGCTAGTCAAAAGGGATAGAAAATTGCTAAAAAGCAAAAGTGATAACATAGTGGTTGTTAATCCTATACCATTTCTATCACTCTAAAGTAAGGAGTGTCAACCTCTTAAGGCACTTAGGTCTTAATTTTTCACATACCAAAAATAAAAATATAGTTTTTTATTAAAGTGAAATGATAAGATGCTGTCATTCTGAGAGGTTTAAATTCCAACCAAGAGATACACAGTGGATCTCAGATGACAATGCTACAGGGAACTCCAGATAAGGAAAATCCCTCTACCAAGGTAGATCAGCCCCTTCCCTGCAATTTAAAGAGTCTTAGAGAACTGCCTAGTGCACTGAGAGGTTAATCGACTTGCCCAGAATGTGTCAGAGGCAAGGCAGTCTGGCTTCAAGGCTGGCTCCAAGCAGCATTGAAGACCTTTACAGACGAGGAACCAAATGACCTAATACTCACAAGGAAAACTGATGGCACAAAAAAAGATGGATGGCAACCCAATGATAAGCATTCTCTTGCCAATATGCCTTGACGCAGATACGAAGAAAATTCCTTTCCAGGACTTAATTTGGATCTAGATCTATTCAGGGATTAGTTGCTTAAATGATACTACCCATAGAATGACAAAATACTCTTGATAATGACACTTTTGAATTAGGAGCTGAACATAGACTACCAAGAAAATTAATCTAAAGTAACCTTTTATTTAAGCATAATGATGACATATCACTGTAGATGTGGGTTACAATTATTATTTCATCAAGACGTTTCTCTTCATTATACTACTAATGGCTAATTTCCATGTTACTCTGCAAAAGTTAAAACAACCAGAAGCTTAGCCTATCAATTTTAATTTCTGTTCTCTATATTAGATTTTTGTATATAACAGCGAATATCCTAGTATCTGAAAAATGTCTTTGTAAATTCAACTCTCCAAATTACAAAGTAATAGATATTTTTTCTAATACAACAATAAAGCGCTTTATAATAGTGACTATAAGGCACAAACATATGTTCATTCATATTGAATAATTAATTTCTGAAAGGTGACAAAAATTTACAATAAATTCTTTAAATGGGGAAAAAAACTTACAAGGAAGACTCCACCTGTGAATTCTGCTGTAATAATTCCCTCATTTTAAATAACTTAATATTCTGCTAATTTATATTCTTACTTTCTTATCAGAAGTTAATTTATCTTTATATTGCACTAACAGAGTAGAGGGAGTGTTACATATGAGTAAGGCGCCAGATTATACTTATCAAGTCAAGTGCTGTTCTGCAGCCTCCCTAAGACATAACTTTTCTAAACTAGTCATGAATTATGATTATTTGCAAGGAATTTAAACTATTCATATCAAAAAGATGACATCTTGAGGTGAGCTAGTTCTAACTGCACTAATATTTAGTACCATCATTTACATAACAAAAATCCCTCTAGGTTTTGAAGACCCCTGTGCATGGGACAGAAAACATTTTGTAAAGTCTCAAAGAACTAGAACCATAAATTTACTTAAAATTTAGAAACATAGTCAATATTGAGAAAGAAAAGGCAGTAAATGAAAACAAAAACTCACATAAAAGATTCAGTTAAAAAAACAAACAAACAACTTCCAAGTTAGTTCATGGGGTCAGAGTCCACTGTGCCCAACTTCTTACATCTACTAATATATAAACTTGAAATAAGAAGATAGATTTTCTTGTGTGGCTTTCATTATCATCATAACAGGCATACCGTAAATCAATGGCACTACACAACTTCTGCAAAGTTCTTCAAAACATATTTTTAAAATTATGTTCAACAAATTCTTCTGTAGACAAATAGAAGGCAAATGAAACAAACCATTTTATAAAGATTTTTAATTTAAAAAGAGTTTCTGGTTCACAATCAACCAAAGACTGAACTAAGTGGAACCTTCCTTTTAATGTCTAAAGACACAAAAAAACTATGAGAAAATTCTGAAGAATGCTTAAAAACAAAATCCTCTATTGTAATAGCAATTAAACACCTTTGTCTAGCATCTTTATATGGAAATTTCATTTTCTACTTTAAAATGTCTAATTCTAAGTAGGTAAATTGATTTTTTCATTGTATTTCTTTGTAATCCTGTGTATTTTATTTTATGCATTTAAAAACATTGTTAGTAGTCCACAGGCTTCACCAGAATACCAAATGAGTCCATGACACAAAAATAGTTATGTCTGTGCTGGAAGATGGACAGCATACAAAACCGTTCTTTAATGGAAATATCTTTGTAGGTGATACACGTAATGAATGAAGAAATACTATGCTGTTAGGAAAAATATATTTGGTAATCAAAGCACACAAGAAATAACAAAACCTGTTTTTCCTCAATTAATTCTCAGCATGAGCCAACATTTATAGAACACCAATGATATTTTGCATAGTTACAGAAATTATGTGATAAGAAAATAATAAAGACTGTTAACTCACTTTAAAATGTAGGTGTTAAATAGTTAATGAATTTATTATTTAATTAGGCCATTCATTAGTGTAATCAAAAGGCAAACAAACTTACCTAGCCACATCAAATGATTGTGCCTTCTGTAGTTTTGTATTTAACTGTGAACCTGGACCAGATCTATTAAAAGAAGAACTCTTTGGCAACGTGGCTGCAATAAGAAATAAATAGGAAAATCATACTCTGCAGTCTTCAAATACAAGCCAGAAATCAATCATTCTTCATCCCTCTTCCATAGAACACCCTTAAAGACACAAGAAAGCTGACTAAATTCCTTCCACTTTCTCTCCTTACTCTCTCCACCCTTATAATTCCTGATTTACACTAAAAAAGTCCTGAAGCAAACAATCATCCTTCCTTCCATGGAAAGTGCTGCTACCTCAATCATTCAGATTAACATTATTCAAGTTAATTACAGAATTATTTAACTGCTTAAAGAAAAACACAGGACAATATTTTATTGACTGAAAGCACATGAAGTAGAAGTTAGTTATGTAATTTCTCTATGTAAATGTACAATTAGTGTATCAGTTTTAGCTCATATTCACACAGACTGGTTTGCTTTGTATTAAAAAAAACTCCATTTCATATCTACAGACTGCACACCCCAACCCTATCAGCTGTTTTTAAAATGTGCAGCATTTCCAGGCAGAAAATTTGCAAACCCATAATCACTACTGGAAAAATAAGTGAAAAGGAATGCCTTATTGACGTTGATTCGGTAACACCTTCATATAACAAAGTCAAATGAGAAACCATTTTGTAAGCACCTAATATGTTCCAAGTACTGTATGAAGTATTAGGGATACAAAGAAAGATAAAACAGTCCCTGTTCTCAAGGAGCTCATGGTCTAATGGCAAAAACAACATGCAAACAACTAAGCACCAAAAAATATATACACAGGAAAGCTGTCCCAGAGGGAAGGAGCTCAGTTTAAGGAGGACCTCTTCTTGCAGAAGGTAAGACTTTAGCTGAGCCTTGAGGGAAAACAGGGAGGCCACCAGGAAAGGCAGGAGATGAAGATGAAGAAGGAGAGTATTCTAAGCAAGGGGAATAGCCAGTTAAAATGCTCCCCGTTGGGAGATGGAGTGCAGCATACAAGAAGGAGAAAGGAAGGCAGTTATCACTGCATTACATAGGAAGGGGCTATATTTCATCCTGGAGGTATGTGAATTATTTAGTTGTAATTTAGGGGAACATCAAGACCACTGTGGTAAGTTCAAAAGTGACTGTATAATACTTATGTCTAATTACAAAAAAGTCAAGTGAACTGTTAACATTAATTTAATGATAGGACTTGGTATATCATGACACTTTTGCATTTATGCAGATACATCTATAGTTACTTGTTTCAACATATCTACACAAACAGATTCATATATTAATGTGCTGTTAGATTAAACAAATATTTATGTATATATGTATATATATGTGTGTGTGTATATGTGTGTGTGTATACACACACACATACACACACACAGTATACATATAAGTACAAACACACACATACACACACACAAGATTCTCAGGATCAAAGCTCCAAAATGAAATAAACAAATTTGAGGTTATTTCAGTTTATGTCTCCATTTAAGTGTAAACCACCATGTGAATTAAACTTTCTTACTTATATTTCCATCATAGAAAACTACTTTTAATGGAGAAATACATTTTTCCTACACATACTTTCTCATCTTGTAGGCTGTTTGGTTTGTCAGTGACAAGGTTAATCCTTCTTAAATTATGATAAGAGCAGTTGAAAAAAATGAATAAACATTTGGATAAAATATAATAATGTACACAAAAAGTTTTGTATACCTTAAAATACTATATACATATTACTTATTAATATTGTTAATAATTATAAAAGCCGCAATTAATGCTTTAATTATTTGGTTTTTTTTTAATCAAGCCATTGCAAGAGATTTGTTTTCAGGGCTATTCATATTTGGTTCATATCTGTTGATAGTGGTACCCAGCTGTAATTTGCTCTCACAAACCTGAACCTCTCTGGCATATCATGTATTAGCTGTTTTGTTTTGTTTTGTTTTTTATTCTGCTAAAGGAAGAAATTATGTGAATCAACACAATGTTTCTCTCTGAACCCAAATATAACTAAATTACAATCAAGTGAGAGGCAGTGTTGCTTAGTAGATAGAGAGCTGGCCCAGCAACCAGGAAGACCCGGGTTCATGTTTACCCTCCAACACATATTGGCTATGTGACTCTGGGCAAGTCACTTATCCTCTTGCTTATATAGGCAAAGCTCTGAGGCAGAAAAGATGCCTATAGTCAGTGGTGATGGGAGGCAAGTCCTCTAAATCCCTCCAGTGAAAACACAGGTCCATGTCCTAACTCCTAAAAATTAAATAGCACTGAAAGTTTAACAGAAAGAACATTCAATATAAGCAAATATTATAAAAAAGTTATGAAAACTGGGCTTAAGTTATAATACTACATATAATAAATAAATAAGTTACATAATAATATATATATATATATATATATAATAAATATAATAAGTTACATACCAGGATGAGCAAAAGCAGGCAGAGATTGTATGACAGAAGGAGCGCCATTAGCCAGGGGAGGAACTGCTGTGGTAGGAACAGAAGATACGAGAGGTGGGGACATTCCTACTACTGGAATCGATGCCATTGGTACTGGAGCAACAGCTGTGAGAGATGGCATGTTGGCAATGCCTCCTATACCTAATGAACAGAAGACATTTAAATTAAATCCAGGTGAATCATTTACAACACAAGATTCCATTAGGCCAAGCATAAAAGGTTTTTTTCCTATGGTACCATGACAAATTTAGGTTTCGTATAAATAGTAAAATTACCAAAATGATTATTTGTTGAAAGCTTTTCAGTTCAACAACAAACATTCAACAGCAACGACATGCAAATTTCTGGGAATACAAAGATAAATGACACAGAAGTCTTCCCTTCATGGAGCTTATATTCTCTCTGGTGGATGGTGTATACAATTTGGCCACATAAGTAAAAAATACATTTAGGAAGGATGTGGAATGACTGGACAAAGGATATTTGAGAAGGAAGAAAAATACTTTCAGTTGCAGGAGATGAGGAAGGGGAAAGCTGGGAAGGCTGCATGGAAAAGTTATACAAAGTAATTAAGCCCTGAAGAAGCTAAAGATTCTGAAAGGCAGAAACAAAAAATGGGCACATTCCAAGTTTTGAGCCAGGACTGCAAATATGAAGGCACCAGGTCTGAAGACAGCATGCTAGAGAAGAGGGATAGCTAGCAGTACAGTTAGCCTGGATGTAGAGGGCATCAAGAGGAGCATTAATTCTCTATCCCACTCCCCACAACAGATGATCCAAAACTGTTTTCTCCCCAAGCGCATCCCCTCCCCTCCCACTCTTATCTAAGATACTCACCTCATTCTTGACCAAAAAAATCAAGCCTATCCACTAAAAATTCTTTCCTCTCTCCTTCTCTTGACATTCCCCACAATTTCCTCCTTTACTCCAGTCTCAAATGAAGAGGTGACCCTTCTCTTCACCAGGGCCAATCCCTCTAAAGGCATCCCTGAACCCATCCTCTTCTGTCTTTTGAAGCCAGTGCCTCCACTATCACATTCTTTCTTTCTCTTTAACCTCTAAACCCTCTGGTTCCTTCCCTGCAAGCCCAAGTCTCCCCTATCCTCAAAAGGCCCTCGCTAGATCCCAATAGCCCTAAGCATCATACTATATCTCTTCATCCTTTCTTAGCCACATTCCTTGAAAAAGCTCTCTAATGTATACTTCCACTTCCTCTACTTTTCAAATCCCCAAACCTAGCATCAGATCTCATCACTCATACTAAGCTGCTCTCTTTAGTTACCAATGGTCTCCAAATCACCAAATCTAATGGCCTTTCCTCAGTCTTCAGCCTGTTTCTGAGGCACTTGATCCCGTTGGTCATATTTTTCTCCTGGGTTCTCTCCATACCTGTCTGACCACTCCTCCCCATCTCCTCTACTGATTCATTATTCATGCCACATCCACTAACTCTGGGTATAGCCTAAGGCTCTGTCCTGAAGGCCTCTTCTCCTTTCTCTAGACACTCTCTCCCTTGGTGGCAGCTCAAAATGAGTTCAATTATCATCTCCATACATATGACTCAAAGGACTATAGTCTAGCCCAAGTTTTCTTCTGAGCTGTTGTCATTCCCCCTCCCCCTCTGTCCTGCACCTCCAAAGCTTGTTCTCATCCTTAAAATGATCTCCAGTCCCTCTGCCCGCAGTTCTCTCCCAGACCATCACACTGTCCTTACTATATTTTCTCCTTTCTTTATGCTGACACCTTAGTGAACCAGTTCAACTCTGTACTGACCTCTTCTCTGAGTCATTTGCCTCCTTATCCTACTGACCTTCTTGCCCTGTGAAGCCTCAGCCTGTACTAAACCCACAATCTACTGCCTACATTTCTACTCATGTACTATTGAATGAAACTGGAGAAAAAACACTAAGTCATGCTGAGTCCACTACAAATTTATGTTACATAAACTCAACTGGGTCCTCACTCTGACAAGATAATTCTTTTATACCTCCCTAATCAATTCACTGTCCTACTTACCACAGTGGCTTTTCCAAACCTTTTCATCCCTCCTCAAACTTCCCATGCCACGCCCCCCGAAACCCCACCCCTTGGCTCAGGACCTTGCCTCACATTTCACTGAAAGAGTTAAAGTTGTTTGCCAGGAGCTCCTTCTACTTCCTCCTAATCTCACCTCACCTCACTTAGATGCTTTCAGTCACTGTGTCCTCTTTTGTCCCTGTCTCATATGAAGAGATAATTCCTCTCACCAAGGCTAACCCCTCTACATATACAAATGATCTGGTCTTTTCTAACAGATTGCCCCTTCTACTATCTCTACTCTCCCACTAATCTTCATTCAGTTTATTGGCTACTTTCTGACTGTCTATAAACAAACCAATGTCTTCCCTAGCCTCAAAAAGATCCTTACTTGATCCTTCCATCCCCTGTCCTCTCTTTTGTGGCTAAACCTCTTGAGAAGGCCATGGCATTCCTTCTTCCTCTCTTCTTAACTCTCTGCATTCTGGTTTCTAATCTCATCATTCAACTTAAACTTTGCTCTCCACAGTTACCAATGATCTCTTAATTGCCAAATCTAATAACCTTTTCTCAATCGTCATCTTTGAATGCTCTGCAGCCTTTTACATCACTAATCACTCTCTTCTCCTTGATACTCTCTAGATTTGTCCTCCTACTTATCTGACTACTCCTCAGTCTCCTCTGATGGATCATCATACAAGTCATATCCACTCATTGTAGGTGTTTTACCATACCCCTCCCCATTCTGTCCAGGGCTGCCTTCTCTTTAGACACTATTTCACTTAGGGATCTCATCGGCTACCACAGATTCCATTTTCACTTCTATGCAGATGATTCTCAGATCTACTTATCCAGAGAGCACCATTATTCTCCCAGTCACCTAATATTCACAATCTCAATATCATCCTCAACTACTCACTTTCACTCACTCCCTATATCCAATTTGTTGCCAAGTTCTGTACATTTTACCTCCATTACATTATTTTGTATGCTACTCCTCTAATTTTAGTCACATTTTGCAGAGACTAAAAACCATGCAATTGATCAAAAAACAAGGTCTACAGTTTTATTTTTTGAGTGATTTAAAAACATTTTCATAGAAATTTTTATTTTCAGATGAGCTTTCTGTATTTTATCAATAAAGAACAGTAATGAAAGTCATTATTAATAGCAGAGACCAAGCCTGTGAAAAACTATGTGCACCTAAATTTGTTTGTAGAAAGTCCATTTATAGTTATTTATTGAAAAGTTTCCTTTTTCTGTATTTTCGATGGTTCAGATGCTTGGCAAAGCAAGATAAGCAACAGGATAATGCAGCAAGAGACTCAAGAGAAAAGGACAATATAGAGTCATCAAGGTGTCACAATGGGGAAAGTGGAGGAGTATAGTCAATGCAGGGATGATAGCCTGGGGAAAAACAGAAGGCTTCAGAGACTCGAGGTGCTACCAGTGGGGCATAGAGAAGGGCTTCTATTTCACATTTTTTATTGTTTCAGAAAGTTCAAAAACTCTCTCAATTATGTTTAAACTGAATATTACAAATCTTAAAAAAAATCTAAATAGTATAAAAAACCAGAATGGAAAAAGTCAGACAGATGTCAGATCATGTCGCCATTGTCCTATAATCAGTTATGTGAAACCAAAATAGGAATAAAGAATCAAGGGACAGCTAGGTGGTACAGTGGATAGAGCTCCAGCCTTGGAGTCAGGAGGAACTGAGTTCAGATTCAGCCTCAGACACTTGACACTTACTACCTGTGCAAGTCGCTTAACCCTGACTGACTCACCCAAACAAAAAAAAAAATCATAGGAGCACAGACTTAGAGCTGGAAGGGACTGTATGAGGATGATCAGATCAATTACGTTTTGTAATAACATCATTCACAACTTACAACCAAAATTCAATTTAATATTTAGCTAATCAACCATTTATAACCTTGTTCTTTTTGGAACTTTCTCCTTTCGTCTCACTTCCTAAAACTGGAGGAGTTTCCCCCCCCAGAACAAAACGCTATAAAGCAGGCCTGCACAACCTGTGGCCCACAGGGCACCTATGGCCTACAGGCACAAGGCGGCCAGCAAAAAACGTAGAGGACGTTTACCTCCACATTTCCTCGTGGGCTGCCTGAAATCCTTTGGCAGGCCACAGGTTGCGCAGGCCTGCTATAAAGTATGCTGACTTAGATTATCGTACTGATTCCGTATTTCTGAGAATGAGAACTCATTTTTTAATTAAAAGACTTTTTAACTCCTACATGTTAACAGTACTACTATTGATATCTATTGAGTAAATATATGACAAAAAGCTACTAAGAAATTATGAATGCTTTTAAACAATTTTATTCACTACAAAAGCTTCTATGTACATGTGAAAAATTATAATGCAACTATGAACAAGACATTTATTCAAAGTACAGATGTTTTCTTTTTTTTTTAAGAGTCCTCTAATGAGAAAGATTGGCACTGACTTGCATCATTAAGATTGAGATGTCTGGTTTAAGTGATAAATTTCAACCTCATATCTACGTCCACATATGAATTCCCAGATCCCACTGCTGTAGAACGGAGTGGGAAAATGAGAAACTAACTTTACACGAATACGGAAGTGGCTTTAAAAAGCAATTATGCTGGCAGAGCCAAGATGCTGGATCAGAGGCAACTCAACTGAACTCTCTCAACATTCCCCTTCAAACAACTTCAAAATAATGTCTAAAAGCAGATTTTGGAGTGGCAGAGCCAAAAAAAAAAAAAAAAGGTCAGTGGAAGATATTTTTCTGACCTAGGAAAACTTAGGAGGTTGGCAGGAAAAGTTTGTGACATCGGGACAGAAGCCTCTCCAGAGCCCCCACATGAGGCCACAGCCACAGCAGCAGCAGCTTCAGGAGCTCTAAGCACAGAGATGGAAGGGGGCTGAACAACTAGTCAGAAAGAGATTACAGAGGGGGCAGCTAGGATAGAGTACGGGCCCTGGATTCAGGAAGACCTGAGTTCAAATCTGACCTCAGACGCTTGACGCTTACTAGCTGTGTGACCCTGGGCAAGTCACTTAACCCCAATTGCCTCACCAAAGAAAGAAAGAAAGAAAGAAAGAAAGAAAGAAAGAAAGAAAGAAAGAAAGAAAGAAAGATAGATTACAGAGGGGGCAGCTAGGTGGCACAAGTGGCTAAAGCACCAGCCCTGAAGTCAGGAGAACCTGAGTTCAAATCCAGCCTCAGACACTTACTAGATGTGTGACCCTGGGCAAGTCACTTAATCCCAACTGCCTCAAAAAAGAGAGAGATATATCACAGGGCATGGTTTATTGGCACTAGATACAGCTGAGACTGACTGACAACCCTGTTGCCCATATACAGTTCCGAGTCATAATTCTAGGGCAGAGAGGAGTGGTAGGATTTGGTCACAAGGCAAACAGAGTGCTTGCAGCAGCAGGGGATCAAAGAACTTTTCTAGGTAAAGAACAAAGTCTTTTGGTCAGGAGAGCAGCGGCCATAGCTCTTCAAGCATCACACCACCTTGGAAGCACCAAAAACTTGCAGAGGCCCAGAACTAGCTCTGAAAATAGCAACACAAAAAAGCCTGAAGCTTGAAACAGTGCCTCTCCAATCCCAGGTGAGCAGAGACCAACTTTAACATAAAGTTCAAAGTCAAGAAATAGAATGGGAAAATGAGGAAAAAAAGAAAAAAAGAATTTGATCATAAAAAGCTACTACAGTGGCAGGGAAGACCATGACATACACTCAAAAGACAACAATGTGAAAACAGCTATAAACAAAACAACAATGTGAAAAAGAGCTACATGCAAAACTTCGAAGAAAAATGCCAACTGGATTCAATCCAAACAAGAATTCCTGGAAAAGTTAAAGAAAGAGATAAGAGTGGTAGAGGAAAAATTAGGGAAAGAAATGAGAGTGACACAAGAAAGTTATGAAAAAAGAATTAACAAGCTTGGTAAAAGACAAAGACACACACACACACAAAGGAAGAAAATAACACCTTAAAAACAAAAGTGCCCTAATGGTAAAAAGAGGCACAGAAAATTCATGGAGAAAAGAACTCCTTAAAAAGCAGAATGGAACAAATGGAAAATGTGGTACAAAGGCTCACTGAAGAAAATAATTCTTATTACCCTTTGACCCAGCAATAGCACTTCTAGGGCAGTATTCCAAAGAGATCACACAAATGGGGAAAGGACCCACACGTACAAAAATATTTATAGCAGCTCTTTTTGTGGTGGCAAAAAACTGGAAATTGAGGGAAGGCCCATACACTGGGGAATGGCTGAACAAGTTATGGTATAGGAATGTAATGGAAAACTATTGATCTATAAGAAATGATGAGCAGGCAGACTTCAGAAAAACCCAGAAAAACTTGTATGGACTGATGCTGAGAGAAGTCAGCAGAATCAGGACAACGTTGTACAACAGTAACAGTCACATTGTGTAATGACTGACTTTGATAGACTTAGTCCTTTCTCAGTAATGCAAGGATCTAAGACATCTCCAAAGGTTTCATGATGGAAAATGCTGTCCACATCCAGAGAAAGAACTATGGCGTTTGAATGCAGATTGAAGCATACTATTTGCTCTTTGTTTTTTCTGTTGTGTTTTGTTTCCTCTTTCTGATGGTTCCTCCTATTGGTTCTAATTCTTCCCTGCAACATCACTAATGTGAAAATATGTTTAATAGGAATGTATATGTATAGCCTATATCAGATTGCATGCCATCTTGAGGGGGGGGAGGAGAGGGAGAAAAATTTAAAACTCAAAAAAACTGTTGATAAATCAAAATAAATTAATAAAAAAAAAAGAAAGAAAGAATTCCCTAAAAATTAGAACTGGGCAACTGGAAGGCTAATGACTCCACAAGACATAAAGAAACAATAAAACTGGAGCAGCTAGGTGGCACAGTGGATAGAGCTTCAGCCTTGGAGTCAGGAGGACCTGAGTTCAAATCCGGCCTCAGACACTTGACACTTACTAGCTGTGTGACCCGGGGCAAGTCACTTAACCCCAGGGGTAGAGAAGGAGGAAGAGAAATGATAATAGAGAGGATGGATTTAGGGAGGCAGTGGTTCGAAACAAAACAGACTTTTGAGGAAGGACGGCATAAAAAAGAAAGAGAAGAAGAAACAAAAGAAAACGAGATGGAGGGAAATACACAATAATCATAATTGTGATTAGGAATGGGATGAGCTCACCTATAAAACAGAATCAGATAACAGAATGGATTAGAAACCAAAATACAACAATATGTTTTTCACAAGAGACACACTTGGAACAGAAACACACACTCAAGAGTTAAAATAAAGGGCTGGAACAGAATCTAATATGCTTCAGCTAAAGTAAAAAAAAAAAATCAGGGATAACAATCATGATTTCAGACAAAGCAAAAGCAAAAATAGATCAATTTAAAAAAGATAATCAGGGAAATTACATTTTGCTAAAGGTACCATAGACAATGAAGCAGTATCAAAAAAATTTATGCTAGTTTCTCTAATAAAGGCCTCATTTTTCAAATACATTGTGCATAGAACCGAGTCAAATTTATAATAATAAGCCATTTCCCAACTGGCAAATGGTCAAAGGATATGAACAGACAGTTTTCAGACAAAGAAGTCGAAGCTATCTATAATCATAATGAGAAAAATGCTCTAATCACTATTAATTAGAGAAATGCAAATTAAAACAACTCTCTAATACCATCTCATACCTATCAGAAATGACAAATGCTAGAAGAGTTGAGAGAAAAATCAGTACACTAATAAACTGTTAGTAGTTGCAAACTGGTCCAACCAATTTGGACAACAATTTGGAACAAGGCCAAAAGGGATATAAAACTGTGCCTACCTTTGATTCAAGAATTACTACTACTGGATCTGTATCCCAAAGAGACAAAAGGGAAAAGACATATATGTAGTACTTATAGCAGCTCTTTTTTGTGGTGGCAAAGAATTGGAACTGGAGGGGACGCTCATCATTTGGGGAATGGCTGAACAAGTTGTGGCACATGATTGTGATGGAAGACTACTGTGTTGTGGGAAATGTGGAGGGGGGTGGTTTCACAAAAACATGACATGACCTATATGAACTGATGCAAAGTGAAGTGAGAAGAACCAGGAGGTCATTGTGCACAGTAACAGCAATGTTGTGATGATCAACTATGAAAAACTCGTCTACTCTGATTAATAAAATGGTTCAAGACAATTCCAAAGGACTCAGGATGAAAAAATGCTACCCACTTTCAGAGCAGGAAGTGATAAGCTGAGTGCCAGCTGAAGTAAAATTTTCTCACTTTCTTCATTTTTCTTGCTTTTTTGTTGAAATGTGGCTAATATGGAAATGTTTTGCAGGATTTCATATGTATAACTGACATCATATTGCTTGCCTTCTTCACTGGGTGGGGAAGGTAGGAGAGGGGGAGAAAATTTGGAACTCAAAATTTAAAAAAGAAAAGAATGTTTAAAAATGATAATAAAAGTTTAAAAATAAAGAAAAAACCAATTACATTGCTAACTAGCATGAACCTGCAAATCATAAAATACAGTATTCCCGCAATGCTCCAATGATCAAAGGTGATATTACGATCATCAGGAGAATTAAAGATGCTACAGAATAAGAAGTAAAAAGGCAGTGTGTGACAAATGGAGATCAAGAATTCAATGAAATAAAGAGAGAGACATCTGTGAAAAGTATATCAAGAGAATGAAAGCTTTTTCTGTTAATGCATTTATTTTTGTTGTAATGTTAACTAGTATGAACATGCTTTCGAATTGCTTGTGAGACCATCCATGACAGATCCACTTTTTTCCAGAACAGATAAAATATCCCCTGAATTACCATATTACACTCAAGAGAAAACAAAGGTATCATTTTTGTTTCTAAACATTAAAAGAAACAGAGAAATAACATAAAAGTTAAGTCATCTTCAGACTTACCAAATGTGGGTGCACCAGAAATAGCAACAGGTTGCTGTTTCATGACAGGAGGAAGTGCAGCAGGTAGCTGATAACCTTGTAGCTTCAGTTTGATAAGTTTCATTGCTATAGAAAATTCTATCTGATCCATTCTCCCATCATTGTTCATGTCAGCTAGTGCCCTGAAATTCAATGCCATGAACCTTTTTTAAGAACTGGAACCTTAAAGAATCTTTTTAAAGCACTAAAAACTGAACCCCTGAATCCTTTAACTCTCTGCAAAGTACCCCAAACTTCCAAATTGTAAAAATCAAGCTGATTAGTTAACTTATAAATGGCTTATTTAAATCTGTAGTACTGTCAAGGTACTTCTTTAAAAAAAAAACCTTTAACTTTTCTCAATTAAGGAGTGTTTTCAAAATGTTAAAATATATAACCTTTGAAAACTGTTACTCTATCACTGTGTTTGAAATTTTTTTTAAAACTAAAAACAAAAACAACTTAACATATCACTCCAACTATAAGATTTGCACTTCGGGCATCACAAAGAATTTAAATGTAGACAATGTATTTCCAAAGAAATTTGGCCCAAACTGTACAAACTCCCTGTGCGGTTCTGCAAATCTCACCATAGGACACTTTTTTAACTGACAAGTTGATGCTTCCACAGCTAGTGCAGCTAACTTCTCTTTAGACTCTAGACCTTTGTGTCTTAACAACACAGCGACTGTGCTGTTGCAAATGGTACTCCAACATAAATTGTCCAAGTACAGCAAGAAAATGGAGTTTCATGTAAAATAGCTTTTTTTCAAAGAATAATGAACAAAAGGAATAAAAGGGAGCACCTGCAGAGATTATGAAAACAGTACAGTGGTTGCCACTAGTTTCTGCAATTGGAAACCACATTATACAGGACGTCCCAAAAGTCTTAGTATATATTTGGGCTTTACTAAGACTTTTAGGACACCCTATACAATGAAAAACTCAAAATATTAATGATCTCACTACTTAAAACATTTGTTTGTTTTTTATAGGATTACTCATTCAGATTTGGTATTCTTTGGCCCTGCAAGAAACTTAAGATTTAGCTAGCCATTAAAAATAATTTTATTTGAAACATTTTACTTAAAACATAAAAAACACACATACCTCTGAGTAACATGGATTTCTAATGAGAAAATCTGGCTGCCACTTAGTAGTTACGAAGCCTTGAGCAAGTAACTTAAACCTTTCTGAGCTTTAGTATCCTCAGAACAGAGATAAAGACATTTGTTCCTGGGCTCATTGTGAGACTCAAGTGAGAAAATGTATGTTGATTGCTTTGTAAATATCAAATGTGATAAATAATACAAGCTGCTATTATTGGTGACAATAACAGCAATAAAAATGCCAAGAAAAGGAATATTTTAGGGATGAAAATGTCAAAACAACATACATATTACTTAAAAGAAAAAAATTCAGTTGCATAGACTTCTCTTGGTATTATGATTACAGTTAACTTATCAAAGTTAATACTTATCAAAAACAAGAATTGCCTGGGCATCTTGCCATAGGAATCCAGCAATATAAATCAAATTTGAAGTTCAGATTAAAAACTGGGATAACATAATTACAAATGTGATATCCCCTAATGATTAACATTTTCCCAAAATTGAAGGAGCATAGACAACAAAAGTTAAAACTCAGTAATATCTTGTAACATTAAGAAAGGTGAGCCCCTTAAAAAGAAAAAAGATGGCTACCCATTTACATGGCTATTTTTACTTCCTTTCTGCTCAAGATAAGAGATCCCGAACTTTATTAAGACAATGACTAATCCTCAGGGACCATGCCAGAACGTCAGGGAAATAATAGGATTCAAGTACTGCAAGAATTGGTGCTGTGAGGAAGCTTGGCTAGGCAACAAAGATTTGAAAGACTGATTAACATCACCAGTATTTAAGCTTCCAACTACCACTTGGTGGAATCTGATTAGCTTGGCAAAAAAAAAAAGTTTTAAAAGGCTGGGAAATAGGCACATGGGAATTCATAGAAGATTCTGAGTGACTCACTCATGTTTAAAAAAAAAAAGAATTGCAAAAATCAAAACAGAACAAACCTCAACTGTACAGGGCTAGAAATTTTTTTCTTTCCTAACTCTTCTTCTTAAGAAGAATCTAGAGAATATTCCAATAAATATTTGGGAAAGTTGAACATTGACTTACTAGCATTTCAAGTATCTATGTGAATATTAAAACCATTTTCTTTTTTCTGTCAAAATAACATAATGTTTTTGGATTACTAAGAGAAATCACTGAGCTAATCTTCAGTGTTGGGAAAGACCTGCAGACGATACAAAACAGATCTCAAAACATAACTGACGATGTTCTCTGCATTTAAATTAAATGTAAGGTAAAATCCCTTAGGAACTTAAAAAAAAGTGTATATAAGTCTGGCCTCAAGTATGCAGCTATGTAAGAAAATGCTGGTGGATAATTTTATTTTTCATGTTAATTTGAAATGTCATTAATACCACATTAGCTTGGAATTCCACAACTAAATAAGAAAAGCATTGCTCATGGCAGAAGGCAATAAACTAAATGCTGAGATTCTCTAGGCCCCAAAATACATTTTCAAGTACAAAATATTTCAGATTTTTTGAGTGAGGAAACAAACAGCTAATCTTGCTCAAATTATTTTGCTTGCATGCTAAAGTACTGCCCTCTATCTGACCTTGGTTTACAGAATGTTATTTCTAGCAGCAAGGGATTTACACTGGTGCTCTGGTGAAACCATATGCACTACTATTTTTAACTATATAAAGGGGAAAACTATCTTTGAATTCAGGCAAAATAGTGAATTTTCTAATCTGTATGTTAACTCAGTAACACATTACACAAAATACATCTGTACAAAATTATTAACTAAAATATGGTATACTTTTGCTACACTTTGCTAAGCTTATGTAGTGGAAATGCTAATACAACCCCTGAATCTTAGAAAGAGAAAAAAAAGACTTAAATGATCATTTATTTTAGAAATCAGGAAGCCAAGAGACAAAGAAGTTAAACAACTTGTCCAAGGTTACACAGCTAGTCAGCAGAATAGCAGAAGCAGAACCAGGATGACAGGTAAGATTCACAGATCAGGGCTAGAAGGGACCTCAGAAAGCATCTAGTCCAAACATCTCATTTTACTTATGAGAGAACCAAGGTCTAGGGAACTTTAATTCTCAAGGTCACACAGATCATGAGCCATCTTTAAAGGTCTGGGCCTCATCCTCTGATGCCAGAGCCTCTATTCTTTCCCATATTCCACCCTGTCTCCCCAGAATCCAGGTTTCTCGATTCCTAGTCTAGGCTCATGCCAACATATACTGCACTACTTACTGCCTTTCAAAGAAAATCTATTTCTAAGTTCAGATTATGTTACTATGGGACTATATAACTGGAGAGTTAGTTACTTCTTTAAGAGATTTTAAAGTTAAAGTAGTTAAAGGATAAATAAATACTTTGGTACTTAAAACAAAAAACCTATAGCTATCTGGAAAACTCATTCCAAAAGGACTCATTCCTGCAAAAGACAACAATATGAGCCATTTATTATTTTTTCAAAGAAATTGGCTCCAACCAATAAAGAACCTTTTCAATGCATAGATCAAGAAGAGCAGGCAGTACCTTTATTCTTAAAAATGACTGTCTTAATAGTGAATTTTAAGACACAGGATATTCAATTGAATTTTGGTTTTAGGAGTCTTAACTTCCATTCTCCAGCACTGTCCTAACTTCCCATATAGAATATACAATGTAAATATCACCAAAAACAAAGGAAAACTTTTTTTTACATATATCAGCATACATTTTCAACTTACCATATCTGTGCTAAAACAGGTTGAGGTAACCCAGATTGAAAAAAAAAGTTTCTGGCTTGATCACCTGTAAATTAAAGGAAGATTGTTTCAAAAGAAATTAAAGTCATCAGAAAATGATTAAAGCAAAACTATCCAAAATTGAAATGCAAATTTAAGAAAGATGCTGAAATCTGTATAAAGACTGAACTTATTTTCTCCTAATACATAAGGGAAAAGAAGAAGATCAAAATAAAAATCAAGCTGATTTCATACAGGCATAGGTGATTTTATTGCACTTCACAATACTATGATTATTTTTGTTTTTTTTTAAACAAATTGAAAGTTTGTGGCAACACTGCTGTCGAACAAGTCTATCAGTGCCATTTTTCCAATAACACATGCTCACATTGTGTCTCTGGGTCATATGTTCATAACTCTTGCAATATTTCAAACTTTTTCATTATTATTATATTGTGATCAGTGATCTTTGATGTTACTATTATAATTGTTTCGGGGTACCCCAAACCACACCTATATAAGATGGTAAACTTAATCAATAAATGTTGTGTGTTTTCTGACTGCTCCACCAACCAGCCATTCCCCCATCTCTCTCCCTCTCCTCAGGCCTCCCAATTCTCTGAGACACAACAATACAGAAGAACATTACATAAACTTAGTTGATAAAGCAGGGGAAGGGCTTGAGAAGACTGACTCCAATTTTGAAAGAAGTTCTACTGTGGGTAAAATGCTATCAAACAACATCACATGCCACAGAGAAATCTTTGCTGAAAGGAAGAGTCAATTGATGTGACAAACTTCATTTTCACATTTTAAGAAATTGCCACAACCACCCTAACCTTCAGTGACCAGCAGCTTGATCAGTCAGCAGCCATCAACATCGAGGCAAGACCTTCTACCAGCAAAAAGATTATGACTCACTGAAGGCTTAGATAATGGTTATAATTTTTTAGTAATACAGTATTTTTTAATTAAGGTATATACACATTGGTTTTTTAGATATAACACTACTGCACATTTAATAGACCATGGCATAATGTAAACATAACTTTTATACACACTGGGAAACCATAAAATTTGTGTGACTTGCTATACTGTGATATTTGCTTTATTGTAGTAGTCTGGAAACAAATCTGCAATACCTCTGAGGTATGCCTATACTCACTCATAAAGTGACTTGGAAAAGGTTTACCTAACATGGTTATACTAGTTAATTCCACGTCAAAGATAATTTACCATTAAAATGCAGCTCTTTGTATCTTCTTAGAGAAGAACAAGACAAATGTGCTTCCTCTTGTTTTAGAGTTTGTAAGCCAGACAAAAATCAAATTTAATACATACTTTTTGTGCAAAAAGGAAATATATATATATATATATATATATATATATATATAATCTCCAAATAATCCCTGACACAAAAACAGGAATTGATGGAAAAATTGGAAAAGTTTAGCAAAAAATAAGCTCAGACCAACAGCTTTTGCAACATAACCCAAAAGTTACAAATGGATGCTCAACTAAAATATAAAAAATTACATAATAAAACAATTAAAGGAGAATGGACAGAAGTACCTTTCACACTTATAACTAAGGAGAAAATCCTTAACTACTCAAAGGATAGAAGAGAACACAAAAGGTAAAATTATTTGATTACATGATGTTGAAAGGCTTTTGCATGAAGAACAATACAACAAGGAAATTGTTAATTGGGGAAAAAATATTTGCATCATATTTCTCTGATAAAATCTAATATCCAAGATATAGAGAGAAGTAACACAAATATAATAGCCACTCTTAATAGCTAAGTAGTCAAAAAACATGAACAAACAGTTCTGAGAAGAATTGTAAACTATTTTTGACATTTAATATTACTCCAAATCGCGAATGAATTAGAAATAAAATCAATTATGAAATTTTACTGCACTATTTTTTTAACTCTTTGTCACAAAAGAAGGTTCTCTGGGCGTAAACAGGGATAGGGAATATTAGGGTACGAATGTGATAAAAAACAAAAAGCTATCAATAAAATTGAGAGAAAGAGAGAGACAGAGACAGAAAAACAGATAAACAGAGACAAAGACAGAAACAGAGAATGAGAATATTTTTCCCCATCCTCAATTCTACACACTTAAAATTTAGGGTACTTTTTGATGTAGCGAAATCTTCCAGTATAGTGAATAATTAGAACAGTTAACATAGTGAATAACTATATATCCAGCATAGGAAATAACTATAATAATTAATCTTCCCCATTTTTATTAAGCCAACACCAGTTGAGTATTTAAATAATCAATGTAAATTAAAGGTACAAAGATGGGAAATTTAAGCAGAATAGCAAAGTGGTATCAATAATAAAAAGAGATGATCAACCCCTATCAGTAAATTGCATCATGGAAATGGCAAGCCAAAAACACTCGGAAGGAAGCACTTACTCGCCTCCCGTTACTTACCTCCCACTCCACTTCAATCACCACAAGGGGGGTTAGACTTCACCAATTTAGAAATGTTCAACTTCTTGTCAGACAAAAATGTTGAACAAAAATGTTCAAAAGTTTATTTTTGCACTTATGACTCCAGTCCCCTGAGTCCTTCCCTGATCTCCAAGTCTATTAGTCATGTTCAGTCTAACTTTCCAGTCTTACTCAGTCTTGACCCAATGGCCAGCCATTTCAACAATTGCAATCCTTGTAATCTTTTACTGATTCCCATCACATTAGGCAAAACAAATATCTGAAAATGTCTTTCCTTAGATGTTCTACTTTACCCTTCCCCTCTCCCTCTCAGTAAATACCTTCATCTCTTTATTTACTAAGAAAATAGAAGACATCTGGTATGAATATACTCAATTCCTCTCCTTGATCTCTCTCAATGCTGTCACCCATCCTAACTTCTCTAGTTATTAAGAAATAGCCCTTCTTCTTTTTTCCAAGGCTGATCCTTTGACCTGTTCCTTCAAACCCCTTCCCTAAAAGGCCTTGATCCATAAATTATTTCTCTTATGCATTTTCAACTTCCTCTCTACTGGCATATCAGGGTTAGCCTACAGGAAATCTCAAGTCTAAACACTGCGAAACAAACTAACAGGCAAAAATACCCACCAAAAATGAACAAAAAAGACCCAAAAACAAAAACTTTCACTTGACTCTCTCTACTCCTAGTTTCACAGCCAAACTCCTAGAAAGAATAGCCCATATTCACTGCTTCCACTTATTCACCACCCACACATTTTTCAAACCCTTTTGATTTTGCTCTGGTCCCCATTTGTCTCTTTGAACGTTAAGACTTCATAATTAAATCAATTAGTCTTTTTACTATACTTGTATTCCTTGACCTCTCTGCATAAGCTGACACCTCCTTCTTAATAGCCTCTCCATACACTTCGGTTATACTATACTCTCACGACTCTTCTTCAACTTCAATGCCCACTTCTTCTGTCTCCTTTCTCATCTTCTCCCACTCAATACAGTGTGGTGGTCCCCCAAGTTTTTGTCCTTGCTCCTTTTCTTTTCTCTTTTTACATGCCTTCCCCTTGGTATCATATCCATTCCCATGACTTCAATTAAGAGTTCTAAGTAAACAACTCTCAGATCTACATATTCATTCCAATCTCTCCTTAAGAGTTCTAATCCTGTAACTCTTACTGCCTGAATATTCATTTAGTCTGCAAACATTAATTACTTATGTGCAACACGCAAGATATCGATGGAGACACAAAATTTAGCTATGACATAGCTCCTATTCTCCATGAAATTTATGACCTAAAAGGGGAAGAAGATACAACTAAAAATGGCTATACTACACAACATTATGAGATAAGTACCTTAAAATGCTTCCAAATAAGATGTTACATTAATGTCTGGGGGAGGCAGTCATAATAAAGACTTCATGGGGACAACAGTACTTAAATTACACTTTAAAGGATGGATGGCAATTCAATAAGTGATGAAATGAAAAGTGACCATCCAAGGAACAGTGAAAAAAGATGCATAGCACATTTGAGAGGCAGAGTTATCCAGATTTGTTCTAACTGTAATGTTGTGCAGGAGCTCAAAACTCAAGATGTCCAAAGCTAAATTTTTCTTTCCTGAAAAACCTGCTATTCTCTCTACCTTCTCCATTTCTGTTGCTAGCAATCTTCCCAATTCCCCTGGTTCAAAAATCTAAGTGATGTTTGACTTTTTCCTTTCTCACTAAATCAAATTATACTGAGGCCTGCTGATTCTGCTTCTATAACATTTAGCTTTATCTTTCTAGTCTCATTAACCAAATTCATTGTGTCCTACCTTAGACTACTGAAATAGACTCCCAACTATCCTCTCTTCCTTCAGTATATGCCCACTCTAATACATCATTCCACTGCTTTCATTGTTCTCATTCATCTACTCAAAATATTTAAGTGGCTCCCACTGCCTATTGAATAAAATATAAATTCTTAATCATAGCATCTAAGGTCCTCCATAATCTGGCTACTAACCACCTTTCCAAACTGCTTCACGTTCCATATTTTATATTATTCTATAATACTTACTGCAAGGTATAGGCTGTTCCTCATAATTATGCTATACTCATTCCTGTGTTTTTGTTCATACTTCACACCTCCATGTCTGAAATTGCTCCGCCCCATCTAACTCAGTATTTATCACATTGTTCCTTTCATCAGTTATTTATATTCACATATTTTACCCTCAATTAGAAGCAAGTTCCTTGCCTTACTATCTTTGTATTACTGGTATCTAATGCACAGAAATCAATGAATAAATGTGTTTTGAATTAAGGGCAGAGAAAAGCCAGGCAAAATGATTTAGTGGATTGGAAATTGTCATATCCCAGAGCTTTAAATAAATTTTTTTTCACAAACAAAAACACCATCAAAAAATAAAAATAAAATATAAAAATACTGTATACAACTACCAGTAATAAACCCAGATGTTGGCTTGAGACTATGGAACTGCTGATCATGCTTTGCTCTTTCTTCTACAGTTATGGCCCAAATATCCAGGCTGCCTGTAAGTTGATAAGGAAAAAAAAACAAAAACAAAAACAAAAACAGAGAGAAATGTTACTTAACTGTACTATTTCTCTGACCTTCTGAATTGCTTTAAAAACCTCAAAAGATTTATGATTTCAACAATGTGGGCATACCCTCTACTGATACAAATCATAACTTTTCTCATGCCTTTTACTTAGAAGTCTTTATTAGTTACTGTGGAAAAAAGTTCATTGCCTAGAGACCAATCTTTTAGTGATGATGATCCTCTTAAAGCCTGGCTTGGATGGTCATCAGATGACAGTCATCATGAGCTCCTTGCTCAAAACCATTCTAGCTCTATTGGATCTGCCAGGGCTTATGCTCTGCTCACAAGGCCTTCTAGAACCCAAGATCACATAACATACCATGACTAGGCATAAGAGAGTAGGGTGTATGGCAGGAAAATTCTATAAGTAGTTCTCAAGAAGTTGAATAAAGGAGGAATTTATCTTGGAAAATTAAGCATTTATAAAACTTTCATATAAAAGTAGTCAAATTAATCAAAAGGTTCCACAATCCTGGCAGGACTGCGTGAAGCACAGAAATTTAATCAGCTCTCCCTGCTTTCATTCAAACTTGTTAGTCTATTTTATTTAAATAAACCTGCATACAATCTACTGTATTTGTTGCAATTTTATGTGCTTTATCTGGTGCCAGCTGCTGTCAGAACTGGCATTCGGCTTCTAAATAATTTTAAGCCAAGAGAAGGAGCATTTAGAGTCTGCTTTGGCTTCAGCTGCTGACTAATGCCTTCTCAAATCAAATCTCTTATACTGGTCACTGGGATGACCCATACAAAAGAAGGCTCCATCATAGTTTATATTAATTATACTTACAGCAACCAAATGTCTCAGATTTTCAAAGGAAGTTCTAATTCCAAATTATCCCATCCCATGTGTCATACCCATTTTTCAAATATTCTGATCCATTGTTAATAAAAATCACCCAAAAATGATTTGATAGGCCACATATCCTGATTATTGGTTTGGAATATCTGGTCATTATGCTTATATTGAGTCAATGCCTTGGTAATGAGCCTTCTCTAAGATAACTTCTAACCAATAGAAAAGACAGAGGATAACAGAAAGTTTCCAAAATTTCAGAAGGTTTTCAAAATCCCTGAAATATAAGGCATAAGGAGAAGCTGACAGATTAAAAAGTATTTTAAATTATAAAACACAAAATAAAAAATGCTTAAGATTCTAGAAATCACACATCCCTCTCCTCTACCCTAGAAGATGATCAATACTCTATGCCTTGATTGCTTACAGGATGAAATATATAAAATCTGGCTCTAAAAGGTATGGAACCTTGGGCAAGTCACTCAAATTCCCTAGGTCACAGTTTCGTCAGCTGTAAAATAAGAGGACTACAGTAGATAGCCTCAGTGGTTTCTTTTGGCTTTAGATCTAAAATAATAACAACAACAACATTTATACAGTATTTTAAGATTAAAAACCCACTTTACATATATCATCTTATTTGATCCTCACAACAACCCTGTGAAATAGGCGTTATTATTATCCCCATTTTACACATGAGAAAACTGAGTATGAGAGAGGTGAAGTGTCTTGCCTAGGGTCACACACCTAGGAAATATCTCTGGATTTAAGCTCAAGTACTCCTTGTTCGAAATTCCTGACTCCATTCACTATTCTTATCATTCCATAACTTTATTATTCTAACTCCCCACTCCACCCCCCCCACACACACATTCTTTCCCTTCATACACTTCATAATCTATCCAAGCTGTAGTACTAGTGGCTTCCTGATCTCATTTTGTTCTAGACCATCTTCCATGACTACATTCCTTTCTACATCACCACCTGCTAAAATCTTCCTTTCCATTCAATTCCCAGTTCAAGTACTATCTTTTTCATGAAATTTTCCCAAATAGTACTCCATCCTCAAATCTTCTTTTAAGACACAGGATTTTTGCACAGCCTTAAAAACGTTCTACCTTTTTCCTTACTTGTCTTTAATCTCCCTTATTATAAGCATCTTGAGGGAAATGACTGAGTAGGTTAAAAGAATGTTATTTTTATTCTCAGCACATAGAACAGTCAGTTCGTTGTACATAGTAGGCACTTCGTAAATGTATGTTAAACCGAAGTGATTGCAGGATATGAGGAAGGCAGCTAAGTTTCACAGTAGATTGAGCACTGGGTCTGGAGTCAGAAAGCCCTAAATTCAAATCATACCTTGGACACTTAGTAACTGTATGATGCTGAGTAAGTTACTTAACCTCTGTCTGTATCAGTTTCCTCAACTGGAAAATAGGGATTATAATATCACCTGCCTTAAGAGGTTGTTGTGAGGATCAAATGAACTAATAGTAGGCACTTCATAAATTTCTTCCCTTCTAATCTCCCTTTCTTCCTTCCTTCGCATGAAGTTTTATTGGCACAGACTCCTGTAACTAGGTAAAAAAAAACTTTTGGAAAAAAAGCCTAAAGAATAAAAACAATAATCCTATTGCTTTTTTTAAATACATAACCAAACACCAGTATGCTAGGCACCTCATAGAAATATTTACAACCCCAAAGGATCCAGAATTTATGATTTCATACTAGATATTAAGACAGATTGTTTTCCCAATGGGCTATTACAGTGATCTGACATTAATCTAATAGTGAATCACTGGAGGAAGGAAAGTTTTCATTTTCTATTTTTGGGGCCACATATTATGAGGATCCTGGATGCATTCTATTCACATTAGAATGTTTGAAAGAAACAGATCAAAACAGAAAAAGGAAAAAAGAATTATTAATTAATTATTAAAGAAAAATCTGAAAACTTACCACCAAAAGATGTTGGAAATTGAGCCATGGTTCTGTTGCTTTTAACTCGCTAGTAGAAGCCTGTAATGAAAAATGCAACTATTAAGTTTATGTAGACACATATTTTAATATACCTTATAAATAAAATTTACTGCTATTTAGGCACTCTGACAAATAGAACACAGCATGTATTTTACAGAAATTTTAAGAAAAGTATAATAATGGATACTATTATTCATTTAGGATGGGATGATATATTCCCCATGTGTTATTACTATTTGTTTACCATTCACTCATTGTCTTTATGGAAGCACTGTGAACAGAAACCCTTAAGTTTCTTGGAAAGATTTTACACCATCAAATACATTACTCATGAGACAGGCAATATTTTCTGAACAAGTAAAGGGCCACACAGCTGAAGAGCTGCCAGTGTGAGAAGTCTCCCTCAACAGACATTAAAGTCTTTTAGTACCTCTATTCACCTCTAAAACATGGTAGTGAGGGGCAGCTAGGTGGTGCAGCAGATAGAGCACCAGCCCTGGAGTCAGGACGACTGAGTTCAAATCTGATCTCAGACCAGATACTTGACACTTACTAGCTGTGTGACCCTGGGCAAGTCACTTAACCCCAATTGCCTCACCCAAAAGAAAAAAACCAAAAACAAAAAAAAACCAAAAACCAAAAACATGGTAGTGTCTTAAATGTTATGGAAGTGACATTTTATTACTTTAAATAAAACTTGGTACACATCATTACATTCAAACTTCAATATCCTTATGATAGAAAAAGTAGGGCAGAAATTAATATTCCCATTTTCTAGCCTGGCCTGAGGTTACAAACCAAGTTAGTAGAAAAGCAAAGCCTTGAATCTAAGTCACTAAATTCCTTTTTTGGGGGGGGTAGGCAATGGAGTTAAGTGACTTGACCAGGGTCACACAGCTAGTAAGTGTTATATGTATGAAGCCGCATTTGAACTCAGGTCTTCCTGAATCCAGGGCCAGTGCTTTATACACTGCACCACCTAGCTACTCCTCACTAAATTCTTAATATACAGGGTTCATTTATATTGTTACGCCTCAAAGTCTGCCAGAACTAAGATAATTTCTAATAAACTGCATAGTGATTTGGAAGTGTCACTGAAAAAATACTTAAAGTTCTAATTCTTTTAGGAAATTATTTTTACTAGTCTTAAAATTCAGTCTTTACATTCTTGTATTTTGAAAGACCTGTGATGTTGCAATGTGATTTGCTCACATCACCAACGTTGACTGAAACATATCGTTGCCTTTTCATTTTGTGAGATTGTTGTCTCTCTTTTCCCACAAATCCTGCATAAAGGATTTATCTACCCAACATCCTGGAGGCCTTTCCCCTATACCTTTTAATATTTTGTAGGTACTAGTGCAATACTTGGGCTATAGACCTGTCATCTCTCTCTCTCATCACTGACCCGACCTGCATCTTTCTCCAGGCACACACTTTCATTGTGTTTGATGATCCCTTTCTTTGACATTAGTCCTTATTAGTAAAAGAACTAGATGTTACATATGTCCATCATAAGTAAGTTATATCTTCCAATGGCCCTTTAGATTATTTGTAATTTTGAATTTTTGGAAATAATAATTTCCCACAATTTCCATGTTAGCATCTTGAGAATATTAGTATTTAAAAGGTGGGTTTCTGTCAAGGAACAGCTTACAATCACACTTAAAGTACTAGATGATTTCCTAAATGCAATAAAGCCTACTCACTACCTGTTATTTACTTTTAGGTTCAGATCACTGTCCATATGCAGTTCCTCTCAGTGACATATGTAATGATCTAATTGAATGGACTCCCCACTGAACCAAGAGTCCTAAAATAAAGGACAGTCATCTTTCTTCCACCTATTTTTTCCTGTATAGATTGTTAAGTTCATCTCCTTTGAATGATTATGAATCTCGCTGGTCTTGTAGTATTCTTAGCCTTGATGAAATCAGGACATAATGACATCCCGAAAAAGGGAGATTCCATAAAGCTTCATCATCAACAGGGAAACCCTTTTCCATTTGGGCTTTGCACAGGATAGCCTTCATAACAGTGGTAAAATGCCTCTGGAAATCATATCTCCATGCATTATGCCTCATTTGATATTAGTAAACAGAAGATCACTGAACAAAGTTATTTATTGTGTAACTGTGAAGATATGATATTGCTCCAGACTAGAGTACAGTCTGTGAAAATCTAATTATTCCCATTTAATTTTCATTCATGATAATATGGGTATATGCATATCTTTCTAATAAAAATTTTATACAGATAAGACAGTAGGCATTTGGGTTTCTGATGACTCCTCAAATGTTGTTTTGAAGAATCACAACATCAGACAAGAGCAAAAAAAGACTTTAGTAAAACAGATAAACCGGTAAATTATATTTCCTGAAAAGGTAGGCTGAAAGGCATCATCAACAGTTCACATATGCCACAAATGAAATGCCATCCAAATACTTAAAAGGAAAAGCTAAATGGCAGCTGATGGTACAGTAGACTGAGTGCTAGGCCTGCAGTCAGGAAGACCTGAGTTCAGATAGACATCTACTTGCTGTGGGACCCGGGACATGTCACTTAATCTCTGCTTGCCTCAGTTTTCTCAACTGAAAAATAGAGAGAATAAGAGCACCTACCTTGCAGGGTTGTTGTGAGGATCAAATAAGATAATATTTGTAAAAAGTGCTTAGCATAGTTCCTGACACATAGTAGGTACTATGTAAATGCTTATTCCTTTCCTTTTCCTTCCCTTTCCTTACTCTAAATGCGTAAGAACTTGTCATAGGATTTGGGGTGAGGGGAGAAAGGGTCAGAGAAACAGAAGCTGAATGCATCAAATCCAAGGCACTAGTGCTGAGTACCCTTCTCCCTCACCACTCTCTTCTTAATAAAGAGCAGCAAGTAAATAAAAAGAAAGAAAAATATAAGAGAATAGAATGAAGGGAAATACACAATTAATGACTGCAACTATGAATGTCAATGTGATCATAACAATGAATGTCAACTCATTCATAAAACAGAAGAGTATAACAAAGAATGGATAGAAAGCAGAATCCAATAATATGCTGGGTTTTTTTTTTCTTGGAAGAAAACATAGTTGAAAGAAAGCTTTGCTCAGTTAAAATAAGAGGAAAATCTGGAGGAAAATCTATTATGCTTCAGCTGAAGTTAAAAAGGAAGAGTAATAATACCATCTGGGAACTTTTCCAGTTCCATGGAACTGGAAATATGAAGGCAAACATCTTCATATTGAGATAGCTTAACTGATCCATAGATAGCCTTTAAAGCTGTTGGCTTCCAACATGGCAATAGCAAAAATGGACTAAATTTAAAAAGACAAATAGGGAAAATATATTTTGCTCAAAGGTAGCACAATGAATTAATATCAGTAATAAATAGGTGCATACTAAATGGCATAGCATCTTAAGCTAAATGAGTTAGTTGAAGAAATGGAGTACAACTATAACACTGTACCACACTTCAACGTACCACTTTCAGAGACAGAAAAATCTAACCAAAAAGTAGATAAGGGAAAAAAAAAGTGTTTAAAAAAAAAAGGAAACCCAGCAGTACCAGATCTCAAACAATATTATAAAGCAGTAATCAAAACGATTTGGTACTGATTAAGAAATAGAGGTAGATCAGCTGAACAGAATAAGCAAACAACATACAAAAGAAAACAAAACTAACAGTCTAGCATTTAACTGATCCAAAGACTTAAGATACTGGAATAAGGTCTCACTGTTTGACAAAAAAGACTTGGAAAACTGGAAATTAGTTTGGCAGAAACTAGACTAACATCTTATACCATAAACCAAGATAAACTCTAACGCATACAGGACTTAGTCATTAAGGGTGATATCATAAACAAATTACAGAAGCAAGGAAGAAACTATCTTTCAAATCTATGGATAGTAAAAGAATACTGACCAAATAAGGGATACAGAAGATCACAGAAGATAAAAAATACAATTATGATGACATAAAATTGAAAAGTTTTTTTAACAAAACAGTACAGTTAAAATTAGAAGGGAAGCAAGTAAGGGGAAAAAATCTTTGCAGCAAGTTTCACTGATAAAGGTCTCACTTTCTAGACATAAGTAACCAATTCAAATTATAATAAGTCATTCCTCAATTGATAAACTGATTAATGAATATGAATTGACATTTTGCTATGGAAGAAATATAAGCTATTGCTAACCATATGAAAAAAGTGCTCCAAATCACCAATAACTAGACAGTGAAAATTAGAGCAATTCTGAGGTTCTATCTCATACCTATTAGATGGAAAATTTTATAAAAAAGGAAAATAATAAACATTAGAAGGGTTATGATAAAAACAAGTATATTAATTAATCAGTGCATTCTGTTGATTGAATTGATCCAACCACTATGGAAAACCATTTGGAACTCTATCCCCAAAACTATTAAATTGTGCATATCTTTTGATCCAATGATAATGCTACTATATGTATATCCCAAGAGATGAGAAAAAGAAAAGGACCTGTAAGTACAAAAATATTTTTATTAACTTTTTGTAGTAACAAAGTACTGAAAACTAAAAGGATGTCTATTGATTGGGGAAATGACTGGACAAACTTTGGTTGATGAATGTAATGGAACATTATTGTGCCATACAAAATGATGGAGATGGTTTTAGAGAAACCTGAACTGACATAAAATGAAGAGATCAGAACCAGAAGAGCAATTTATATAACAACACTCTAAAAATAAACAACTTAGAAATCCATGAGATTTCTGATCTATTAAATAACCAACCACAATTCCAAAGGACTGATGATGAAGCATGCTATTTACCCACTTCCTTACAGAAGGTAATGGACTCAGGGTGCAGAATGAGATGTACATTTTTTTGGGCATAGGCAAACATAGGAGTGTGTTTTGCCTGACAAAGCATATTTGTTACAAGGGCTGCATCTTTTTCTTTCAATGGTGAGAAGTTGGGAGGACAAACTGATTTCTTTTCATTAAAAAAGATAATATTTAATTTTAAAAAAGATTACAGTTTTGGTTAACTAATGAATGACACAAACCTTTCTGTAGAAAAGTTTCCAAAAAAAGTCAGGAGAGAAGGAGACTGTGTAATGAGCATGGTTATTATTCAGTCACATACGACTCTTCGAGACCCCATGGATCATACTGTCCATGGAGTTTTCTTAGCAAAGATACTGAGGTGGTCTGCTATTTCCTTCTCCAGTAGATTAAGGCAAGCAGAAGTTAACTGACTTGACCCGGGACACACAGCCAGTTAAGTGTCTAAGGCTGAACAGGTAAACTCCAACATGAAATAGGGAAGCAAGGAGTTCAGTTTTTACAAAACATATGAAGTGAATATTTTTATATAGGCATAATGCTCCCTTAAAGGTACAGATCATCCTTCCCCTCCAGGCCTAGTTCCTGGCTTTTGCTGCACTAAATGCCTTCCCCTCCGACCTCCCACTTTTCAGCTCCCTTCTTTGTATAGTCACAGTAATATTAGCTCCATGAGGGCTGTCACTAGATATTGGTATTCCTACTTCACACAGTGCCATGCAGATAGTAAAAGCTTAATAAATGCTTCCTTCTTTCTTTCCTTCTTTTCTTCCTTCCTTCTTAAGTGCCACTTCCTTCCAGTGAACTTTCCAGATTACTTGAGTTGTCAGCAGCTCCCATCAAATCACTGTATGCTGATTTTGTGCAACTGTATCCCTCACACACAGGGTCTGGTTGGCAAACAGCAGATACTCAGCTTGTTGAATGACTGATAGGTTTAGCACTTTGTGTGTGTGATTGTGTTAGGGTAGGGAGATGAGGAGAATGAGTGAAATAAGGAAGACTAAAGCTAGGTGGCACCGAAAACAGAGCATTGGGCTTGGAGTCAGGAACACCTGAATTCAAATACAACCTCAGACACTACTAGCTGTGTGACCCTAGACAAATCACTTAACCCTGTTTATCTGAATATCCTCATCTGTAAAATGAGATAAAGAAGGAAATGGCAAATCAGTATCTTTGCCAAGGAAACCCCAAATGGGATCACAAAGAGTCAGACACAACTGATATGTCTAAATAATAACAACATTCAGGTAAGGGTCAGCTAAGTGGGTGCAATGGATACAGCACTGGACTTGGCAGTAGGTGGCACAGTGGAGAGAGCACTGGAAGACTCATCTGCATGAGTTGAAACCTAGACTCAGACAATTACTAGCTATGTGACCCTGGGAAAGTCACTTAACCCTGTTTGCCTCAGTATCCTCATCCATAAAATGAGCTGGAGAAGGAAATGGCAAACCACGCCAGTATCTCTGCAAGAAAACCCCAAATGCAGTCATAAAGAGTCAAACACAACTGAAACAACTGAATAACAACAAAAATTCCTTTATAAACAAATTAATCATTTAAAAAAAGGAGAGTATGAGCAGCTAGGTGGCACAGTGGATAGAGCTCCAGCCTTGGGAGTCAGGAAGACCTGAGTTCAAATCCTGCCTCAGACACTTGACGTTTACTAACTGTGTGACCCTGGACAAGTCACTTAACCCCAACTGCCTCAGACACACACAAAAAAAAGTAAAGAATAAGTAAAATTAACAAGATGATTACATTCCATTAACGGACCTCTATTAACATCTATCTTCCTTCCTCACAATCCCAAGGTATCCCACAATCGCCAGGGAAAGACCTGAGTTCTTACTGCTAACTACAATCTAGCTACAATCTAGGGTTGTTATCAGAGGCCAGAACACCATATACTTACTAACCCAGAAACCTAGGAACCTCTGACAAACCTTATCCTGCACCAATTGCCTGCCATTATCCAAAATTCAAAAACAAAATATAACACTCCAGGTTTCCATAATCTCACCCTCCAACAGTACAGATTCCAATAGGTTGGGGGCCCCATGAACCATTATTCACTAGCAAACTCTCATCATCTTCTCCTGGTGAACTGTGATTTAAAGTCTAATTGAAACTCCCTTTCTTCTGTTACCTCCTCCAACATCCTTGCTCCACAAAGTACTACTATCCTCAAACTGCTATACTCACATGGCTTCACTCTTTCATTATGCCCTTTAGAATGGCTCATTTTATCATTAGAAAAGCCCTGTATAATGGCAATTTGGCATCAGCTAGTTTGACTACTGCACTTCTCTACGTGGAGAACCTGGTAAGTTCGCTTCTGGGAGAACAGTAATGGCATATAATGGAGGTGCCTTGGAAAGACTGCAGAGCATATGTGGCTCTGTAGCTAGTTCTGGATAACTTAACCACATGCCTGGGGAGAGAAAGGAACAAATATTTAATAAATGCCTACTATGTGCCAGGCACTGTGCTAAGCACTTTATAAACATTATCTCATTAGATCCTCACAACAACTCTGGAAGATAGGTGCTTTTATAATTCCCATTTTACAACTAAGGAAACTGAGGTAGACAGAAGTTGTGACTTGCCCAGAGTCACACAGCTAGTAAAAGTCTAAGGCAGGATTTGAACTCAGGACTTCCTGATTCTAGACCCAGTGCTGTATTCAAAAAGGCTGAAGTCAGTTTCAGCTACAGGAAGGGTTTCTTTGCTCAACTGGTTTCTGAGGAAATTCGGCAGCTCTCTGTCTCATGGAATCCAGTGAAAGACTACACTGTAAGAGGAAAGGCTTCAAAACCTCCTTCTCTTCTGAGGCCATGTGTCCCTCTACCAATTGGATCTTGGTCCTCAGCCTTTTTGGAAATTTGTTTCCATTCCAGACGCAGGGAGTAGAGTTTTCTTCAACCATGGAAGAGTAAGCCATGGGAATCTGAGAGTAGGAATCTAGGCAAAGCTTTGCAACCAGTACGGCATTAATGTCCTAAAGAGGGACTCTAGCCTGTTTGTTAGAAAGACTCACCTAGCAGTCATGCCACATCTGGACATGAACTTGGTGGAATCAGTGCTATTTAGAAAATGACTTAAGTTTTGAGCCCACTGCTCCATATATCAAGGTGGTATAAGGGAAAGTATTTCCCAGTGGTATTGGGGAAATGTTTGTATATTCTGAAAGTAAAACACACACAACCCTGTTTATTCTAAATCTTTTCTTCTTGTATTCTATCTCCTTGTGTTCATGGAAGGCTGGCTTTTTCCTGGAAGACCTCATGTCCTGACAATCTAAAGAAGTCTGGTTACTTTGTCTTTCAGTCCAGTCTCACCCTCAACACCCCAAAATGCTAAGCAAGGCAGGAGGCAGAGTTAGCATACTCTTTGTTCCATGACAATACTTCTAACCCAGGTCTGCACAACATAAAACCCACCAAAGGATTTCCAGCGGCCTGTGAAAAATGTAGGGTTGCCAGTGCACTCGGTCCCATTTGTCAAGTAACCTCTCTCTGGTCTAACCTATCTATGCCCGAAGTTTAGCCTATTTTAATTTTGGCCCCTATCTGTGAGGGATTGTCTGATGTTGGCTACGTGTCACGTGGGGGTTGTGGCAAGATGGGGAA
The DNA here is from genome assembly GCF_900497805.2 of Vombatus ursinus. Lineage (NCBI taxonomy): Eukaryota > Metazoa > Chordata > Mammalia > Diprotodontia > Vombatidae > Vombatus > Vombatus ursinus. Next base: position 14,624,782 of record NW_020954587.1, on the reverse strand, counting down.
GGGACAAGATATTAGGAAGTAACCGGAGCTTACGCTCCCGAGGCAGGGGGCTGTGCCATGTGGAGTTATGGTGAACTGGGATAGGAACTGGATACGGGGAAGTAACCGGAGCATGTGCTCCTGAGGCAGGGGGCTGTGCCACGTGGGAGTGGGATGGCAGAGAACGAGCTTCCTTTGTCACGTCCTCTCCCTAGGTGCAGCGCTAACCCCAGACGTCTCCTTCCTGTATCTGGGCCTAGCCTCCTGTGTCACGTCCTCTCCCTTGGTGCAGCGCTAACCCCGGACATCCCCTTCCGGTATCTGATCCTACAATCAATGATTAGTAGGCGGGCTGAGGAGGAGGGGCTAGGAAGGTATATAGGGGCGGTAGGGGTCGGAGCTTGCTCTCTCTTGCTCCTGCTCTCTTGCTCTGGCTTTCCTGCTTGGCCTTGCTGTGATGGCCTCAGAATAAAGCTCGAGTGTTTGCACCTCCTGATCGGCTCGTCTCTGTGTTTATCCGGGTGGGCACCAAAGACTGATAAGTAGTATGACCCTGGCAGCCTGCTCCTTGTAGGAGGAGAGTGCACGGCGCGACCGGCACACCTATCTGCTTCCAAGTTGCGCAGGTCTGTTCTAAACCCTTGGTTATTTGGAACTCTTTGCTCCAAACCTATCAGTCATTAAATTTGGGGTTTGGTTTACCTATTTTTACAAGATATCTTAATTGTAAGCCTCTTTTGTTTGTATACCCAAATTTCCCCTTTCTTCCTTACCAACTGACTGGTACTTAATCTCCTTTCTAGCTGCTTTCAGAGGTTTTTTTTTAATTGACTAAAAACCTCTAGATTTTGGACATCTTTCTCAGTGTGTTTTATTTCATTTCTCTTTAAAGAGATCACCTACAGATTCTTTTTTCACTTTGCCTTCTGGTTCTAATAATTTTGGGCAGTTTTCTTTTAGGATTTCTTGTGGTATCCAAGTATTCAGTTTGGTTATGTTTCAGGGAGTCCAACAATTCTTAAATTATCATCTTGTTTTGCAGATTAATTGCTTTTGACAGCAGATATCTCACTTTTTGATTTAATTTTTCAGTTTTCTGTTTTTGTTCTAAAACTTCTTATTGCATCATTGAATTTACTATTGTTTTGTTTACTCCATTCTCATTTTAGGGCATCTACTCCTTTGGTGTGCATTTCTATCTTCTATTTATTCTCTTTTCAAGTACTCTGATTTTAATCTACATGTTTTATTTCTGCTTTTTGTTTTTTCCATCCTTGTGGCCAACTCACTTCGGAGGGGGAGGGAGTTTGACCACAAAATAATTATAAAGAGTAATTATTGCAACACCACTTCTTTTGGAATTTATCTTGGGATTCTCTTAGCCCACAGTATTTCTTCCCTGTATTAGGAGTGTTTTCTATTTAGCTATGTCCATAGCCTCAGTTCCTGGATTAAGACTTGGTGCCTAGGGTAGACACTGCCCCTTCCCATAATCTCAAAGCAGGTAGGAGACAATTGCTGTAAAAGAATCTGTAAAAAAGCATTTTGTTCAACTAAATCAAATATATTTTCATATTCATCAAACTTAATAAAACACAACGGGATCTTATGTTCTCTTCACATTTCAGTCAATCTGAAATTATAAGAATATGACACATTGTTGAATATTACTTGGAAAGGTCACCAAAAAAATTAAAAGAAAAAAAAAGAAAGCAAAATACTAAGTTATAAGTCGGGTTTTTTTAACCTACACTTTTTTTTGAGGAGTGAGGCAATTGGGGTTAAGTGACTTGCCCAGAGTCACACAGCTAATGAGTGTTATGTGTCTGAGGCTGGATTTGAACTCAGGTCCTCCTGACTCCAGGGCCAGGGCTCTATCCACTGCGCCACCTAGCTACCCCTACCTATACTTTTGTTATCTTTGTTTCCTTCAAGTACTTTATATATATTGGTACCTTAATGCCTTTACAATTATTGTACAACCTCTGGCACAGATCTCCTCTCTATATAGTTGGTCTGTTATACATTCCTTCCCTCCCCCCCAAATTTTGTTGTCTTTGGTGCCATTTTCACTTCTTCTATTAGCCCTTCTGGAGTTTAATATTGGAGATCACATGAATCATTGTAGTTGGTACTTATGTTATTTCTGTTGTCTATTTCCCACTTTGTCAATTTATTGGAATAATTCAGGACTAAATCTTTTAAATTGTGTGCAATTTTTTCTCAGTAGTATTTTTCATATTTAGTATTAGTATTTTGTCTTTTTACAAATTCTAATCTTAGTTCCAATGAGTTGATCATCTTAGTGTACACAGAGAGCTGACTCACTGATAACACCTATAACAAAAAAGAATTCTTTTCTTGTCTATTATAGTCAATTCTTTTTTTGTGGTCTTTTCTGGTACTCACAATATCCAAAGCCTACCAGCTCTTTTTTTGAACAAAGTGTTAATGAGGTGTGAGGTTTCTATATAATCTCCCAAGTCTTTGGTCACTGTCAGTTCTTTCTCCCAAACTATGCTTTCCCAGATATTTCTCCTCATTTTCACCTTACCCCACCTTTGTACTGAATTTGCCAAATATCAGCTTATTTGTGACTTGATTTGGAAAGCATTATCACAAAGCTTCAGTGAATTTCTTTATCACCTCGTCTGCAGTAACTGATGTTAATGCATAAGCTGCCATTATCTTCATAGTGGTCCTTCCCCAAATACTTATCAACAATAGCATAACATGTGATGACCAACTGTCTCTTGAGATAATATTTCCCACAGTCTCTAGGCATATAATAAAACACTCGGCTGGCTCCTTTTTTTTTTGCCTCTCCAAGAAGGTCCTGTAAGCTATCCTACCTGTGAACTGCAATATCCTTCTCTCATCTACTATCATTCATAGCAAGAATATCAAAATTAATATCATTCATCTCCTCCAACAAGTGTGGCCACTCAATGGATAAGGATCTCATATTTAGAGTACCAAAAGTCAAACTGAAGTTTACTTAGAGTCTAAAAACCATGATTCTCATCACCCTCTGTCCCTGCCATGGACATAGTGGAGGTAGACAGGGACTGCACAAGACTGAGAGTCATCTAATGATGCTATAAATATAACTTTTTGAAATTAATGAGAAACAAAAAAATGGACTATTATTAGAAGAATTTATTTCTCTGAATGATACTAATAGAAGGAAAAAAAAGAAATCAAAACCATTTATAGTTAAAGAAACTAGAAAACGAATAAGTTAAACCCAAAAACAATATCTCCATGATTGACTGAGAAATGCCTGAATAAACTGTTACATGAAGGTAAAGCAGCATGACTGGATAATAAGGAATGTGAAAATCATCAAGACATATGGGGAGATGACTATAAAGTGATACGCAGTGACAAAAGCAATATCAGAACAATCAAGACTATAACCATATAAACAAACTTTTAAAAGAAATAACACATGAATCTAAGAATCAGTGTCCCTACTATGATGGTCAGTTCTCATAAACTACTATAACTGGTCTGTTAATCAGCTCATCCAAAAAAAAGTTTTTTTCATAGCAATTTACAAGACAATACAAAGTACTATTTCATTATCACAAGTAAATTTGGTTTTCAAATTCCTTAAAATCAGACTTAGCTTGCTTAGAGATTATAAGATCAATTATCCCCAATTAGTTTAGGGTTCATTCAAGTTATAATTTCTGATTCTCCATTATTCAAGCTAATTTATTTAGAATATAATGTTTATGCTTTCCTAAACTCCAATATGTGTTCATTAATAACAAGCAAATATTAAATGCAAAATTCTCAGATAGATGAAAAATTTAATAACCCAAAGAAATTGAAGTAAAATCTTTAAACCAAAAGATTAAAGTTAAGAAAGGTGTGAAATTGAGATGCAAAATTTCCAGAAATTTTAAGGCAATGGGCGAAGAGAAAAAGAAAAAGATGGTGTGTGTGTTATGTGTGTGGGATATGTGTATGTATATAGGAACTTCCTTTTTTGAGGAGAGAAAATTATAAAATTGATATTTGGGATAAAAGGAAAAAGCATATAGCACTTCTCATTTAGAAAGATATAAATGTACCACACAGGGTGTTCCAACAGTATTAACCTATTTATTAACCTTTAACCTATTAAAGCTTAAGCTAAAAATCAATTTGACTTGTATACAAAATATGTTTGATATATTTATAGATGGGAATGTCTAGGAGAAAAACTCCAAAAATGCTGAAAATCTACAAACAGCATCATCGTTTTTATTACGAATTTGAGGGAAAACCTAAAAGAATTTTTAGGGAAAAAAGTTTTCCTACATTTCCTGCCATATTTCTAATATGAAAGTTAGAAAATAAAATTCAATCTTTCCCCTCTTCCTTACAAGTTAATTGTGTTGAATAAAAAAGTCCTGGGGAGGAGGGAAAAAGTTTGTACTCCTACTTTATAAGTGAATGTCTACTTCTAGGGCAGATCATACATGAATACGAACTATAAAAAGCAGTATGATTCTAAAGCCTTTCTGAAACTCAAAGAAAATACAACCAAGATCAGACAACAGACTAAAATAAATCATTAACATTTAGCCAATTTTGATATATTTTATTTATTTTTCAAATCACAGATGTACCTCTAAGTATATTTAGGGAAACTACTAGTTCCCAAGTAGAGCAAGATGACCAAATATGAAAACTCATATTTGTAAGGAAATTGTAAGGATTTTAAAACTAAAGGAAGATCAAAAGAACCTGATGAATTTATATCCAAATATCTCACAACAAAGTATGATAAAATTCAGAAGAAAGGGAACATTGCAATGGATCCATGTAGATCAGACCTGCCCAACTTGGCAGTTGGTAGGGGCCAAAACTAAAACAGACTAAACTTCCTCGGGCTACAGATATGTTTTTAGTAGCTCACTTTCCAAGTAAAGGTATAACGATGGCTAGTTGCCGTGGGTCACGTGACAAACAGGAGAGAGTGCAAAGAGGCAACTTTCTTTAATGTCCTCTACATGTTTTGAGGGCAGCCTGAAATCCTCTGGTAACCACAAGCCTCCCGCGGGCTATATGTTATACAGGCCTTGTGTTGAGAAAGCATTCTATCTAGTATGAACACAAATACTTTTCAAAATTGGGAGGCAGGCATTTCTTTTTATTCATATATAAGGAGCCAAGAAGGTGGAAGAGAACAGAAGATAAACAGTAGTAAATATGCTTTTAGTGCATTTTGTAGCAGTACTCCCTGGCATCACCTAAGGAACTGTCCATTTACTCACTTTCAATAGAGAAATGACAGTAACAACAAGCCTTCGAAGTTTCCACAATTCAGATATTTATATCAGTTATTTAGTATCACTCTAATCTTACCCTTTGTGGGTAAGAAGGGATTTATCTAGGTACAATGAAACTAAAAAGATAACATATAATGATGTATGAGGGAGATAAGTCCACATTAAAAGGGGGAGACAGGAGTTAAACTATCCTTCAAATGTCTCATTTTCTGTTCAGTTCTATTAACTGGAAAGTGAAAATCTGAAAAAACACACCATCAATTCCAATTTGTCTGATTTTTTTTTTAATTTGAGTCCTAAACACTAGACCTTTAGATAACATTGCCATCTTACAAACAAGGAAACTATATTTCTAACTATATCCATTTTGAAAAGCATTACTGAGACTCCACCATTAGCTTGAAAGATTTAATGCATTAAAGAGAAAAAGCAATACTCATAAAAAAATATAAAAAAGAAAAGGGCAGGGAAGGTCATGGATAAGATTTAAAAGAAATCCAAATGTAAATCAATGCAGTCTTAAATTTAAATGAAATAAAAAGTTATGGCAAACTTTCTTTTTTTCTGTTAAATTAATGCTTGACATGTACAAACTGAGTTTATTTTAATCAAATACTTAATCTTAAATGATGAAATGAAACAGTTAAAGGGACACAAAATACAAAAATTACAAAGTTCTATTTTTTTTTTCATGTCCTCAACTTAAGCTAAGAAGACCATGAAAGGAAATAACTTTGTACCACTGCAGGAGACAACAACAAAAAAAAAATACTAAGAAACTAAGTTGTCTTATGTTGATTTTGCTACATTGTCAATAAAAATCTTATTCAAACAAAACTTCTAAGTTTCAACAATATACTGTTCCCAACACAGACACACATGACCCTTTATCCAACAACCAGAAAGTTGAATTTGTCTAGTATTAAGTTAAGCCAGATCTTTAAGAATAGTGCATGACTATAGATTAATATAAGGAATCATTTAAAACCTCCTTTGTAAACCTCATGAAATTTTTTTTTGTTCTGTGGATTCCTGTTTCTTTAATATTTAGTTCATCAGATGAAAGTAGGTTAAAGAAAGCAAAAAAAATTAAGATTATTCTTAGGTTTAGGAAATTAATCTCTCCCTTCTCTCCTCTGATACTTCTACCACCCTCATATTGCCTCAAGCCTGGACTATTGCAATAGCCTACTAGTTTATCTCCCAGCCTCAAGTCTCTCCCCATTCCAGTCTACCCCCCACTCAACTGTCAAATTAATGTACCTAAATTGAAGGTCTGACCATGTAACCCCTTTATTAAATCAATCAACTCCAGCAGCTCCCTACTACCTCAAAGATAAATGTAAGTCCTGTTTGGCATTCAAAGCCCTTCACAACCTGGTACCTTTTTACCTTTCCAGTCTTCTTAGACCTTACTCATTCTCATATACTCTGCAATCTAGTGACATTAGACTCTCTGCTGTTCCCCAAACAACACAATTCTATATTGTGACTACATGCATTTTCACTAACTGTCTCCCGGAACATTCTTCTTTCTTACCTCTGCCTCTTGGCTTTCTTGACTTCCTTCATGTCCCAGATAAAATCTTACTTTGAATAAGGAGCCTTTCCTGATTGCCCTAATGCCTTCTTTCTGTGAATATCTCCAAATTATACTATTTTATATGTTTGTAAATAATTGTTTACATATTGTCTCTTCCATTAGACTGTGAGTACACTGAGAGCAAGAACTGTTTTCTGTATTCCCAGCATTTAGCATGGTACTTGGCACCTAGTAGGAGCTTAATGAATGCATGTTGGCTGAAGGACTGACAATCAAGAATGTAGTAGATAGGATCAAATGTCAAAAAATAAGGCAAAAAACAAAAAGAATGACCAATACATATATAACAAAGTATTGATAGCAATTACTTTTTATGATAGGAAAGAATTAAAAATGTTAGGCACTAATGAGTCATGAAATAGCCAAACAAATTATCAGACATTGAAAGAAACTATGAATATGAAAAAAATTCAAAGGAATTGAAGGCATATAAACATGCCTTTGGAACCTTGGGCAATTCATTTAACCTCCCTAGGCCTCAGTTTCCTCACCTGTAAAATAAGGAGACTGAACCAGATGATTTCTGAGATTCCTCCTAATGCTAAATCTATGATGCTATGATGGAGAATGAAGTAAGAGAAAAGAACCAGGACAGCAATATACACAGCAACTACAACAGTGAAAATATAAAATAAAAAGAAGAGAGAGGAAGGAAGGAAGGAAAGAAAGAAACAAAGAAACTGAATACTCTATAATTATGACCTAATTTGGTCTTGCAGAAAAGTGGAAAAATTATACCTCTCTCCCTTCACCATAGATGAGGAATAGGGGTGTGGGATATTTCCTAGATTCTCAGAGATGATCGATGTGTTTAGTGATTTTCTTGGATTACTTTTTTCATTTAAAAAAATCATTATTGTAAGGGATGGAAGTGAGAATATATTCAGGAATGAACTTGATGTAAAAAAAATCAATAAAAATAACATTTTAAAAATAAACTTTTATATAAATATTTTTACTTTAAAAAATGTAAAACCTCAATACAACTTGCTTTAAATTGGATATATTCTCTCAATCCTTAGCAAGCGTAACAGTCATCTGGCCTCAGAACCACTAGCCTTGGGAGCCTGGGGAGGTCACTTAATCTCTCAGGGCTCTAAGGTAGTCCTCTAAGGCTATAAATTGCAGAGAAGGTAGCTGATCAGGATTGGTGGAGGCAGTTTTCCTCATCTAGGAGTTCTCTATACCTATGAAATTTATATCCAGTCCCTATTTCTATCCCTACTGATACACTTCATTCCTGGTATGCAACCAAGAGCATAACAGAAGGATTTCATCATTTGATGTCCTTGGAGATATAAATGACAGAACTGATACAGCATTACAGCTCTATCATTCTGATAAGTATATCTTTGCAGCCCCATGCCAAGACACAGGAAAATGAAAAAGTTGTTGCTCTTTTTAAAATCTAGTGTGTTTTGTTTTTCATTAAGCAATATTGGTCTAGTCACGTCCTAAGAGAAATTTACATCACTACATCTTTTTTTTATCAGTTCATAATTATCTTATTTTTTTCCACTTAATAATATTTTATTTTTTCCAATTATATGTAAAGATAGTTTTCAACATTCACTTTTATAAAATTCTGAGTTCCAATTTTTTTCTTTTTCCCTTGCCTCCTCCCTCAAGATGGTATGCAACCTGAAATAGGCTATCCACGTACAATCATATTATATATTTCCACATTAGTCATGTTGTGAAAGAAGAATCAGAACAAAAGGGGAAAACCACAAGAAAGAAAAAAGAGGAGAGAAAACAGTATTCCTCAATCTGCATTCAGACTCCACAGTTCTTTCTCTAGATATGGACAGCACTTTCCATCACAAGTCTTTTGGAATTGTCTTAGATCAGGGGTGTGCAACCTGCATCCTCAAGACCATATGTGGCCCTCTAGGTCTTTAAATGCAGCCCTTTGACTGAATCCAAACTTCACAGAACAAATCTCCTTAATAAAAGGAGTTATTCCTTAAAACTTGGACTTTGTCAAAAGGCCACACCCAAGGACCTAGAAGGCCAAGTGTGGCCTGAAGGCCATAGTTTCCCCACCCCTGTCTTAGATCACTGTATTGCTGAGAAGAGCTAAGTCTATCAAAGTTGGTCATCACACAAGTTACTGCAGATACCGTGTACAATGTTCTCCTGGTTCTGCTCACTTCACTCCGCATCAGACCATACAAGTCTTTCCAGGTTTTTCTGAAATCTGCCAGCTCACTATTTCTTATAGAACAATATTATTCCATTACATTCCTATACCACAACTTGCTTAGTCATTCCCCAATGGATGGGCATCCCCTCAATTTCCATTTCTTTGTCACCACAAAAAGAGCTGCTATAAATATTTTTGTACATGTGGGTCCTTTTCCCTTTTTTATGATCTCTTTCAGTATTGCTCTCCAGAACGGTTGGATCAGTTCACAACTCCACCAACAATGCATTGGTGTTCCAATTTTCCCACATATTCTCCAACATTTATCATTTTCTTTTTTTGTCATATTAGCTGGTACCTCAGAGATGTTTTACTTTGCATTTCTCTAATCAACAGGCATCATTACACCTTGATAACTTCATTTACTTGAAGATTATATGCTGGTATGGATGAATGGACAAAGGGCAGGCAAGGGATAACTGACAGATATCCTAGATGGTCCAATGACACACCATGTCGAGAGAGCGAAAAGAAAATTCTTCACATATTGGTTGGACCACTTGGGGAAGTTTACAGGAAGACTTGAATAGGAAAAAAAAGGCAAGGATGGCTTGTAATCTACACCAGTAGTGTCAAACTCAAATAGAAATGGGCCACTAAAACATAGATCCCTGCAGGCCACATACTAACTTAGAAAACCACACATTAACATTACCTGTGTTCTATTACATTTTTATTTATTTTGTAAACTATTTCCCAATTACATTTTAATCTGGTTCAGGAGCATGAGGGAGTTTTGCAGCCTGGGGCTGTGTGTTTTGACACCTCTGATCTATACCACTAGACAGAGAATATCTATCAATGAGATCACAGATACATAAAATAAAACCCTCAAAAATACAATAATAAGCACTATCCAAAATATGATAATAATAATATTTAGCATTTATGTAGCATGTTAAGGTTTGCAAAGCACTTTACAGATGTTAATTCATTTGTTCCTCACAACAACCCAGTGAGGCAACTACTATTCTTATTATCCTAGTTTTACAGATGAGGAAACTGAGGCATAGAGCGGTTAAAAATTATTTGCCTGGGTTCATATGCCTAGAGAGTGTCTGAGGCAGGATTCAAATTCTGGTTTTCCTGATACCTAATCCTGTGCTCTATCTAATGTGCCACCAAGATGAATTTAAATCATTAGAAAAATAAGACAGACCAACTTAAACCTATTCACCACACAAAGAGAGACAGAGAGAGAGAGAGAAAGAGAGAGAGAATTTGAGATGCTTCACTTAAAGTATAAGACACTAGCTGCAAAGAAATAAGAAAGGGAAAAAATTCACATTAAAAAACAAAACTTTTGGGCAGCTAGGTAGCGCAGTGGATAGAGTACTGGCCCTGATGTCAAGAGAACCTGAGTTCAAATCTGGTCTCAGACCAAACACTTGACACTTACTAGCTGTATGACCCTGGACAAGTCACTTAACCCCAATTGCCTAAAAATAAAAAATAAAAAAATAAAAAAACTTTAAATGTCAAACAAAAACATAAAAAGACTACCAAACCAGAAAGACTTTCAATGAAAATGCTAGAAAGTGGGTTCCATATGAAACCAATACGATAACAAAATAAATATATATATATATACATATATATATTCAAAGCTTATTATGAACACATTGCAGAGTAATTGCTACCACAAAGGCATAAAAATAGTTTCTTTGCAAAATAATCTTCTTATAGAAATGAATATAGGATTCTAGTTAAAAGAAAAAAAATAGAAAATCAGAAACACAACCTGTCTCCTTGTTTTATGTATATATTTTTGACAGAGGAAAAAAGTACAATAAAACTACCCCTTCAGATTAAGCAGGGCCAATCTCAAAGTGAAAGTATGAATAACAGAATTTTTTTTAAAGAAATATATCAGTATTGCTTTGCATTACTGTATTAACTCCAATATATCTAATAAAACAATACCTTATCATTTTACATAAAAATTTTTAAAGATTAGAACTATTTATTAGCCTATGATTTTAAATAAAATATCTGAGGAAGACTAAAAATATTTCTTTATTTTAAATATTCTAACTAAGCTATCTTGTTTATCCTATTACTTTGTGAACTTAAGCACTTCAGAGCCAAAGTCTCATGACAACTTAATTAAGCTTGTCACATACCCTTCAACCGCATCAAAACCAAAAAGGGATATTATTAGCAAGTTGAGCTTCTTTTTTTCTTTTAAGAGGCAATGTAGAGAAAGTATTGATCTGGAATGAAATCCCACCTCTGATACTTACTACTCGTGTAACCTTAGACAAATTACTTAAGCTCTGTAAAATAAAGAAATTGGACTAGATGTCTCTGAGATCCTTGCAGCCCTGGAGTTACAATCATATGATGCTAGGACCCAAAGAAAACATGACACTCCCCTCTTTGAGGATAAAAATTTCCTGAACTTATCTGGATCTAGGGTCAGATGAATTAGTTTATTTTCCCAGTTTAAAAATACTTTTTTTTTTGAAAGCAAGAGCCAGTATCTTGATTTCTTAAATCAAGAGGATATTCTTACTTTAAAAGAAAAAAAAAATGTTTACCTGTCAGATTTATAGAGAACAGAAGAATTTATGACCAAACAGGAGATAGAGAACATTACAAAATGTGAAATGGATAATTTTGATTACATTCAATTCAAAAGTTTTTGTACAAACAAAGCCAATGCAATCAAGATTAGGAGGGAAGCAGAAAACTGGGAAAGAATTTTAACAACCAGTGTCTTTGATAAGGGCCTCATTTCTAAAATATATAGAGAACTAAGTCAAATTTATAAGAATATAAGTCATTCCCCAACTGATAAATGGTCAAAGGATATGAACAGGCAGTTCTCAGATGAAGAAATTAAAGCCAAGTCATATGAAAAAATACTCTAAATCACTATGGATTAGAGAAATGCAAATCAAAACAACTCTGAGGTACTATATCACACCTATCAGATTGGCCAACATGACAAAACAGGAAAATGATAAATGTTGGAGAAGATGTGGGAAAATTAGAACACCAATGCATTGTTGGTGGAGTTGTGAAATGATCCAACCGTTTTGGAGAGCAATTTGGAACTATGCCCAAAGGGCTATAAAATTGTGCATACCCTTTGACCCAGCAATAGCATTTCTAGGGCTGTATCCTAAAGAGATCATACAAATGGGAAAAGGATCCACATGTACAAAATATTTATAGCAGCTCTTTTTGCAGTGGCAAAGAACTACAAATTGAGGGGATGCCCATCAATTGGGGAATGGCTGAACAAGTTGTGATATAGGAATGTAATGGAATACTACTGTGCTATAAGAAATGAAAACCTGGAAAGGAAAACTTCAGAAAAACCTGGAAAGACTTGTATGGTCTGATGCGGAGTGAAGTGAGCAGAACCAGGAGAAAGTTGTACACAGTAACAGCCACGTTGTGCGATAACTAATATTGATAGACTTAACCCTTCTCAGCAATGCAAGGCTCTAAGACATCTCCAAAGGCCTCATGATGGAAAATGCTATCCACATCCAAAGAAAGAACTATGGACTTTGAATGCAGATTGAAGCATACTATTTGCTCTTTTTTTTTCTGTTGTGTTTTGTTTCCTCTTTCTGGGGGTTCCTCCTATTGGTTCTAATTCTTCCTTACAACATCACTAATGTGAAAATATGTTTAATAGCAATGTATAGGTATAGACTATATCAGATTACACGTAGTCTTGGGGAGGGAGGCAGGGAGGGAGGGAAAGAAAAATTTAAAACTCAAAAACTTATGGAAGTGATTGTTGATAACTCAAAATAAATTAATAAAAAAATGTTAAAAGAAAGATGGCTAGTAGCTTCCATTGGGTGCCAAGCTCAGAAAAGTACAATAAAAATGAATACCATTTCAAAATGCATTTCATGATATGTTAGAGCCAGCTCAACTGGCTCCTATTGTTAAATTTTCAGTATGAACATTTTATGAAGCAAATATGGTCCTGATACACAAACCAAGGAAGGATAAAGAAAGAGAACTATAAACCAATATTATTAATGAATATCAATTCAAAATGTTCAAGTAAAATCCTGAACAGACAACAGCAATACACACAAAAAATCATTCATTATGACCAACTTGGATTTATAATAGGGAAGGCAAGGATTATTCAACAATAGTAAAGTGACAAAATTTCTCATATTAAAAACAAAAATATCCCAAAGCACTTGATTATCTCAATAGATGCAAGAAAAAGTTTTGACAAAGAACAATTTTAAATTACGCAAATCAAAAAAACAAAAAAAAAACCTCTACAAAGCATAGGCATAAAAAGACCTTTTGAATATCATAAAAAGAATACACTATCTAAAATTAAAAGTAAATATATGCAAAGAGGATAAAAGGCTTTCCCAACAAATTCAAGGATGAAACAAGGATGCTTACTCTCCCTGCTATTATTATTCTAGAACTCAATTGTTCTAGAACTGCTAGCAAAAACAATAAGAGAAGAGAAAGAAATTAAAGGCATGAAGATAGGCAAAGAGGAGATAAAACTATTCATCTTGTTGGTGACAAAATAGCTTACTTAAAAAATTCAAGGGAATCAGAAAAGATACTGAGACAATTGATAGTGTTAGTAAAATTACAGGCTGCAAAATAAATCCTCACAAATCAACGACATTTCTATACAATAACAAAATTTAAGAGGTAATAATAGAAAGGGACATCCTATTCGAAATATTTACTAAATACAAGAAACATCTGGGGATAAATTTACCAAAGCAGACAAAATATTTATATAGATTCAATTATAAAATACCCATTAAAGAAATAAAGAGCTACTTATAAAGCTGGAGGAATATTCAGTGTTCATGGATAAGTTGTACCAATGTAATAAAAATGAAAATACTAACAAAGTTAATTTACAGTTCTAGTGTCCTTCAAATCAAATTAATAATGGGATACTTCATCAAAGACAATAAACAAATTAGCAGAAATAAGGCTTAAAATCAACATCTCACATCATATTCCATAAAAAATTCAAAATAATATAACTTTAATATTAAATATATCATAAAAATTGGGAGAAAAGCAGATCATATGGTTTTCACAGCTATAGGTAGAAGATTAATTTTCTTAACCAAAAAAAGAGTAGAGGTAATTACAAAAGATGGAGAATTCTGATTATATGACACTTCTTGAAAAGCTTCTGCAAACAAAATTAATGTATTTAAGAAGGGAAGCAAGCAACTCAGAAAAATCATTTTCACATTTCTCTAAAGGATTGCTATCCAAGATATACAGATAACAGATGCGTGTATAAATATATGCAAACATGTATACATATGTTTACAAGGCTAAAAAGCCATTCTCCAATAGGTAAGTAATCAAATGATATGAACAAACAGTTCTCCAAAGAACTACAAACTATTAACAACCATGTGAAAGAATTCTCTAAATTGCTAATAATAGAAAATATATGCGCAACAAAATAATCCAGAGAATTAACCCAGGAAATTGGCAAAGATGATAATTGATAAGTAACAGGAAGATAGGAATGGCACTGTTGGTGGAGTTGTGAATCAGCACAAACATTTTGGAATTCAATTTGGAATTATGCAAATAAAGAGACTAAAATGTCCATACCCTTTGACCTGGATTTCCCACTGTTAATCATATATACCAAGGAGGTCACTATAAAAAGAAAGGTTCTGATACACAGCAAAACATTTATAGCAGCACTTTTTGTGGTAGCAAAGTATTGGAAATAAAGTCATTGCTCATCAATTGGTGAATGGCTAATCAAATGGTGGTATCTGAATGTAGCATACTACTGTATTGTAAGAATAATAAATATGATGAATTTAAAAAAACAACCATAAAACTATTTGCATAATCAGATGAAGAACAGCCAAAGAAACAATATACAAGATGACCAAAAACACATACGTGGAAACAACCACCAAAGCCAGTCGGCCAATAAGCATCTATTAAGTGCTTATTATGTGCTAAGCACGAAGGATACAAACAGAAGCAGAAAAACAGTACTACCAAAAAAATGATGTAGGAGTAAAGTTTCCAGGGTGAAGAGGTTTCTATGGTACAGCAGAAAAAGTCCAGAATTTCTAGGATGCAGTTAAAGCAGTCCTCAGGATAAAAATTATATCCAAAGAGATGAGGATAAATATCAATGAGAAATCAAACAGGTGTGTGGCCCCACATTCCCATGGGAAGCACATAGGTGTGGATATGGAATGAGATGTACACTCTGATCAAATTTTACAAAATTACAAAGAACAAGCATGGACCCAAAGAAAAAAATAAGAGAAGATGTCCCTACCCTAACTCCATTACAGAAGTGAGGAACATTTCATTTTCAGACTTTTTCATTGTATTAACACATTTTGCTGATTTTCTTTTCTTCTTTTATTTTCTTTAAAAAATATCATTACTCTTTTTGGATCATCACTCATATACTCTCTAGGAGGGGGAGAGGAATAATGGGAGAAATTCTGGTGATATACAAAACAAATTATATCAATACAACTTTATTTTTTTGTTTGTTTTGTTTTATTTTTTTTAGGCAATTGGGGTTAAGTGACTTGCCCAGGGTCACACAGCTAGTAAATGTCAAGTTTTTGGTCTGAGGCCGGATTTGAACTCAGGTACTCCTGAATTCAGGGCCAGGGCTCTATCCACTGCGCCACCTAGCTACCCCAAAAAGTTGTGACTTTATTATTTTTTGTGGGGTGAGGCAATCAGGGTTAAGTGACTTGCCCAAGGTCACACAGTCAGTACGTGTCAAGTGTTTGGTCTGAGGCCGAACTTGAACTCAGGTCTTCCTGATTTCAGGGCCAGTGCTCTATCCACTGCACCACCCAGCTGCCCCGATACAATCTTATTTTTTAATAATTGAATGAGTTAGGGGCAGCTAGGTGGAGCAGTGGACAGAGCTCCAGCCTTGGAGTCAGGAGGACCTGAGTTCAAATCTGGCCTCAGACACTTGACATTTACTAGCTGTATGACCCTGGGCAAGTCACTTAACCTCGACTGCCTCACCAAAAAAAAAAATTTTTTTTGAATGCGTCAAATTGATTCAGAGTGCCCGGTCTTAGATGGGCCAACACATCACTGTAAACAGAAATCCTACATCGAAAGCTAAGAGGTCATAAAAACACACAGAAGGCATTAATCTTACTACCCCATAAAGACCCAGAATTTCACTGCCCTAAAATGAAGATGCTTGAGTACTTTTATAAATACCCTGGCTGTCTAAGTTTTAAAGATAACAAAAATGAATTTTGAAAAAGCTATGCTTAGTGATAAAAAAAAATCTGTTTATTGATCAAGATTCAGGTACACAAAAAGAGAAAGGTGAAATGTTATAAAACACCCTGGATTTAAATAGCTACTAATAGCTAACATTTATATAATTCTTTAAGGTTTTCAATGCTCATTACATATATTATCTTATTTAACCCCAATAACAACCCTATGAGGTAAGTACTGTTATTACCTTCATTTCATAGATGAGAAAACTGAGGCTGAGAGAGGTTGAGTAACTTGCCCAAGACCACACAGCCAAGTGTCTAAGGCAGGATTTGAATTGGGATCTTTCTGACTCCAGGCCCAATGCTCTATCCACTGGATGCCTCATAATATCCGAGGTATCTCAAAACTTTTACAGAAATTAAAATATCTAATTATAGTAATTCTCACAATATTTTTGTGAATACAGAGCAAATACAATTATCTACATATGGCAAATGTGGAGGTACAAGAATACACATACTCACTCATACAGCAAATCATAGCTGTAGCATCAGTCCAGCATCCTGCATACTATTTATTAAACTACACTGCTACTTAATCACTACTGAGAGAGGCAAGATTTAACCCAAGTGGACACTTCAACTTTTTGTTTTAAAATTGAACTTTAAACATTAAGACCTATGGAAAAACTAACATCAAAATTTGTGGGGAAAACTAAAAAATGTTATAAAAACTAAGAAATTATATAGTTTAGGATGCAGCCTAAAGAGGAGAAAACTTCATTTTCTAACTCACCAACTTGAACTGGCAGTGCTTTCTTCATTGAAATGAAGTTCAATTTAAAATTAAAAGATATTTAGAGAAACCTTATCAAGAAATCTAATTGTCGTACATCAGACATTTAAAAGAAAACTCAATTTTGTTTACAAGAGAATTTGTTTTAATCACTAACAAAAGAGTTCCTCTTTGGTACATTTTATGTCTACTTTTTTTAAAAGCTTTGTGAGATTTAGATGGCATATTATTGGAAGTCCATCCTATACTTACTCAGTATATTTGACTCAACACCAGCTCTTCATATTCTTTCTTTTCCCCAACAGTAGTCAGGTAACGTAGTCTAGGATAACAATAGACCACAAATCGATTTTTAAAAAGAACTTCAAGCAAGACATAATTTCATAAACCCATCTCTTTCGCTAAATTCCTCTTTTTCTGTTGAGGAGTTGAAGACACCAACATCCATCTAGACAATCAGGTCTATAAATTTAATGTCACCCTGGACGTATCCCATTGTTGCCAACTCTTGTTATGAAGATAGAAATGACATCTCTCCCCCTCTGTTATCTAGCCCTGAAGCACCTCTACTATCTATTCTTTACAAAGCTTGCCACATTTTTTTTAACTGAAGGAACATCATGGTTCCTCCCCACACCCCAAAAAAAACTAAGGGAGGGAGGGGGTGTAGTTTATCCTCTTAGAAGAATATCTCTCACAAAAGACATTGGTGGTAGTGGAATGTCATTACCAGAGCAAAGTATTCTGTGTAAAAAGGAAAAGGATTTGGGTGTATATTTATGGAGATTCTTCTCCCCTTCCTCCTCTTATGATACCACATCATGGGGCTAGTGAGATGAATCCCATTTATTGTTCACAGGGAAGGGAAAGGGTACCTTTTCTTCCTTTGGTCAAGGTCCTGGATGCAGTATTCTCCATCCCACCTCCCACCCACCACCATCCCCCAGGGGAAAAAAAAGAAGCAGAATGTAGAACAAAGATATCTGACTCCACTGCATAAGAAAGAACTCTGACAAGGCAATAACCTAATAAATGAACAGCAGAAAATGCTAATCCACTGTTGCAATACTGCACAAATAAACCCAAAGGCTGTGACCAACACTGAGATATCCCCCACCCAGAAGCCACTGGCACATGCTATAACCTTCTAATGGTTCCCTACCCCCTCAGAACTGACAATGATTCTGCTCAATCAAGTGAAGAGAAAGTGGGATGGAGGAACAGGAATAGAATCAAGCTATCTTCTGTCTGGGGCAACCCCTAGCATGCACTAACTCTGCCCAGAACTGCATCCCTGCTCTTTCCAACCCTGATAAAAAGGACAGATTAAGCCCAGCCAGAGGAGAAGATAACTATAGTCAAGAGAAAAACTAGGGCACAGGGACAGTACGAACAGCTGCACCCAGCAAAAACAAGGAAGAGAAACCCAGCTGGGGCCAGTCCTGACCCTTAAAAGCTACTAAAGATAGGGACAGAAGCCTGTGGTGAAACATGAGGAGGAGGCTGAGGCAGTTTTGACATCCAGCCCCGAAATATATATACATACCATCAAAAGGGGCAGAGTCAGAAAGTGAATGATGGAAAACTATAATGGAAAAGGGCTACACCAAAGACTTGAAGAGGAAGAAGTTCAATTAAGGCACAAAATATGAGCAGATAATAACCCAAAATTAGAAGTAGGGACTAGTACTAAATATACAGAGTACAAATCTTATCAAATTTACAAGACAGGGGGCAGCTAGATGGCGAAGTGGATAGAGCACTGGCCCTGGAGTCAGGAAGACCTAGTTCAAATCCCGCCTCAGACACATGATACTTACTAGCTGTGTGACCCTGGACAAGTCACTTAATGCCAACTGCCTCACAAAAATAAAAAAATAAAATAAAATAATTTTTAAAAAATAAATTAAGACAAAAGAAAGTTAACAAATGACTGTTGAAACATAGAACTCTGTGAAATCTCAATGGAACAAGATAATAAATTCTAGAATGGCTCAAAAGAAAAAGAAAATCCCTAAAAGAACAATTTAAGAAAGTACCAATGCCAGAAATCTTCAAAGAAAAATAATTAGCAGATTAGGAAAAATTTAATTCAAAGTATGGAATTTCTCCATACACATTAAAGAGAATCTAAGAGATTTAGAACAGAAAAATGACAAAATGGAGGAAAATATGGTAAAGAGAAGCAAAATGTAATAACATTAAAAGAGCATAAGATCTCTATAAAGTAAAAGCCATAGACTTCAAAGATAGATGCACAGAGAACACACAGCGAAAATGTAAGGATCATAAATGAACTAGAAGAACATGAAAAATAGAAAAACCTGAACATAATACAGTAAATAACACAAGAAGTCAAGAAGTTTTTGAATTCAGAAAACAAAGCTAAAATTGAAAGAGTCCACAGCTGTTCTACAAAATAAAAACCCCACCCTTCAATCCCCAAGACATATAGTGGTGAAATTTAACAATTCCAATGGCCAATAACAAATTCTTCAAAGGGCCAGAAGAAAGACTTTCAAATATAAACAAAAAGAAATTTTAATTTAAAAAAATCTATTGTGTACCTACTAAAACCCTCAAAAGTGAATTGAATAATGCATTTTGTGGAGAGAAAAGGGTATATACAAGAGATGTTATAAAGGTAGAATAAACCAGACTTGAAAAAAAGATTGGAACCTATCAGATTGGCCAACATGACAAAACAATAAAATGATAAATGTTGGAGAAGATTTGGGAAAATTGGAACACTAATGCATTGTTGGTGGAGCTGTGAAATGATCCAACCACTTTGGAGAGCAATTTGGAACTATGCCCAAAGGGCTATAAAACTGCATACTCTTTTGACCCAGCAATAGCACTTCTAGGGCTATAATCCCAGAGAGATCATACAAATGGGAAAAGAACCTACATGTACAAAAATATTTATGGCAGCTCTTTTTGTGGTGGCAAAGAATTGGAAATTGAGGGGATGGCCCATCAATTGGGGAATGGCTGAACAAGTTGTGGTATAGGAATGTAATGGAATACTATTGTGCTATAAGAAATGATGAGCAGGCAGACTTCAGAAAAACCTGGAAAGACTTGTATGGACTGATGCTGAGTGAAGTGAGCAGAACCAGGAGAACATTGTACACAGCAACAGCCATGTTGTGTGATGACTAACTTTAATAAACCAAGCCCTTCTCAGCAATGCAAGGATCTAAGACATCTCCAAAGGTCTTATGCTATCCACATCCAAAGAAAGAACTATAGAGGGAGCTAGGTGGCGCAGTGGATAGAGCACCAGCCCTGAAGTCAGGAGAACCTCAGACCAAACACTTGACACTTAATAGCTGTGTGAGCCTGGGCAAGTCACTTAACCCCAATTGCCTAAAAAACAAACAAAGAACTATGTAGTATGAATGCAGATCGAAGCATACTATTTGCTATTTTTGTCTTTTGTTTTGTTTTCTCTTTCTTGTGGTTCCTCCTATTGGTTCTAATTCTTCCTTACAATATCACTACTGTGAAAATATGTATAATAGGAATGTGTATATATATATGTATAGCCCACATCAGATTGCACACCATCTTGGGGAGGGAGGCAGAGAAAAATTTAAAACTTTTCAAATGCTTATGGAAGTGATTTTTGATAAATTAAAATAAATTAATAAAAAAAAGAAAAGAAAAAAGATTGGATATGGAGGATAAGGAAAAGTGAGGAAGCAAGGACGACAATGAAATTGAACAACCCTTCAACTATCGAAACCGAACATTGAAACATTATAGAGAACAATCTTGGCCCCAGAGAAGAAACATGAGAGACACCTACTGCTTTTCCTCCTTTCCAGAGGTTGGTGTTCATGGGAATGGAGCATTGAATTGAACATCAATTTGTTTTGATGCGTTGATTGGTTTTGATCAATTCACTTTCTTTCCTTTTCCTGTCCTAAACTTAAAGTCAATCAATTCAGAATTAGGCTTTTGTTTATTCCCAAATACATTTCCTCTTTCTCATACTGCAGCTCACGACTAACCTAATCCCAACCCTAAAGTACCCCCACCATCCACTACAATTTTCTAATTAATTTCAATGAGGCCCTCATTGCAGCAAGGCAATCCTTTTAATCATCCTAAACTGATTCTGTATGCTATTCTAGCTATATGAAATTTTCTCTTTCCATTTCAAGCTTCCCACACCACAGCCTCCTTTCACCCTCAGCATATCTTGCTTCATCATACTTTATTAAAAAAGAGAGGCTATTCAATGTGAATTCTTTTTCTCAATGGGGGAGAGGAGAAAAGGTGGATGAGAGAGGGTGGATTTTCACTAATTAAAATAAAAATTTAATTTTAAATTTAAATTTAATTTTTTAATTTTAAAATTTATTTTAATTTTTTTTAAATAAAATTAATTCCCTCTTCTACCTTTCACATCTTATATTCCCTTGACATCATCCATCATTCTCTATACTTCTACTATCATCTCCACTTCTTTCTAATCTTCAATGTTTTATCTACTAGTTCCTTCCCCATTGCCTCCTAACACATGTAGGTCTACCCTCGCCTTAAAAAACCCTCCATTAACCCTACCATCCCCTCTAGGTATTATACTAGATCTCTCCTGCCATTCAAAACCAAGCTCCTAGAAGAAGCTGATTATTCTCATAACCTACAACTTTTCTTATCACTTTTCAATCCTTTCCAACCTCATCACTCAATGGAAACCATTCTCTCTAAAGTAATTTTCAAAGAAAAAAAAAGTTATCAACAACCATATGAAAACAATGCTCGAAATCACAACCAAATAGAGAAATGCAAATTATAGCAACTCTAATAGCACCTACTAGATTGGCAAAGATAACAAAAAAAGAAAAAAGAAAGAAAATGACAATTGTTGGAAGTGAGGGAAAACAAGTACACTCATGTGCTGTTGGTAAAGCTATGAATTGGTCCAACCATTCTGAAAAACATTTGAAACCATGACCAAAAAGTTATACCATTTGACCCAATGATACCACTACCAGGCCTAACCTCAAAAAAAAGTCAAAGAAAAGAATGTACTCTTTTTGTACTCATGTACAAAAACACTTACAATTGCACTTTTAATTACAATACTTTAGGTACCTATTAATTGGGAAATGGCTGAACAAATTGTAGTATATGAATACAGCAATATATATTACATATATATAACAATATCTATATTACAGAGAACATAATGAATATAACTGTAAAAAATGACAAAAAACTGACTCAGAGAAATCTGAGAACACTAGTATAAACTGATGCAAAATAAAATTAAAAGAACCAGAAGAACAATTTATACAGTGACCAGAAAGAAAATAATTTAGAATGACTTAAGAACTCTGATCAATGCTATGACTAATCAGAAAAACTGATAATGAAGCCTGCTTCCCATTTCTTATCAGACAGATGAAAAATAAAAGGTGCAGAATGAGGTACACATGGTCAGACAAACCAAAGTTTTATCTGACTGCTCTTACGTGTGACAAAGCAGAGTTCTTTAGAGGGTGGAGGAAGTTTTGGAGTAGTGACAATGTTGCAAACAAAAGAAAAAAAGAAAAATGTGTCAATGAAACATTAAACAAACTACACAGAAGTGAACAGAACAATGTTCAGAAGGGGATAAACTAATGTTGATCTTAATAAATGCCTTTATGAACGTTAACAGAAGTTCAAAGTTTCACATACAATCCTCTTCTCTATACCTTAAATACTGAAATGTACATGTTTGTCAATATCTGTTAAATTTATACGAAAGAGGATTACACATTTCTATCTCAATTAAAATAACGTAGTCAGTACAAGGGCATGATGAAGTTTAAATGTATAAGATAATCTACATGCTGTGGTCATTTTATGCAAAGGTGTGAAACTCTTTTACTGGGTTAGAAAGGAATAACTGGTTGGCTAACCAAATAAATTAATCATGTGTCTGGGGATTTAAAATAGCAGAAGAAATTAAAGCAGCAAATCAGTCAAGCAGTGAATCATCCAGTGGTGGACTCCAGGTTCAAAAGCCAAGGATTCCAGTTCCAGAGTTGGACCCAAATGCCTCAGAGGTATTCAGTCTTGGGAGAAGAGATTATTTCCCTTTCTTCTCCCTACTTTCCCAAAGACCATGTTATTAGAAAGATTGTTCAAGTAGGAGACAATACATCCAATTGGGAGTAGAGTGATAGCTTGAGAAAAAACATGAACGCAGAAAGAGTTTCCAAGGAGGGAGTTAACTTCAAGAAATATGACTGTTTCACAAGGCTAGTTTTGGACTCCACAAAGGACTTCCAGGACATGTAGCCTCAGGAACATGTTACCATTTTGCTAACCATAAATCCTATACGTGTGGTTCCCTACTATTGCACTGTATGTTTGAGCTCACTCCCCATGAACCTATCTGGATTTGTAGGAGAGTATGCCTCAGGCATTAGGCGTAATGTTCTGTACCAAAAGTTTTTTACTAAACAATCTTAGTAAATACCTCTAGTAAAGTTTTTTTAGGCTATTATCTGATAGTTAATGGGAAAGACAACAGTTGGGGCTTGAGATAAACAGCACTAGAAACCTGGTGTTTCAGAGTCCCACTCATAACTCTGAGTGGCAATCACTCACCCTCTGGGGACCTCAAACTACAAGCTGGAGTACAGTTCAGAGGAGTAACCTAAAAACAATAATATTTTAAAACTTAATCAACAAACAACATCTTTGTTTTACAGGTTTATTTTCTAGGAAATTTAATCCCTACATCTTGATAAATATTAGTTAGTTACCAAAGTACTGTTGTTTAGTTTCCAAATTTTAAGAATTGTAAACTAAAATCAGTTGTGAAATAATTCCAGAAATGATTAAACTACTGAAGCAATCAAAATGTGAGAATAAATTATCTTAAAGGATTTATTAAAGGAAATTTTTTTTGTTTTTATGACATTTCTTCTGATATAGGAGAAGGCTTAATGGGTAAGAGTGAAGGATCTATTTAAAAATAAAAGTGATATAAAAACAAAAGTATTCAAAATTTTGTATAAAGGAAAAATCATTAGTCATTGAAAAATCTAAACTTCCTTCTTTTTTTGTTGTTTGTTTTTCTAATTTTCTTTTTTCTTTTTTTTTTTTTTGGTGAGGTAATTGGGATTAAGTGACATGCTCAGGGTCACACAGCTAGTAAGTGTTAAGTGTCTGAGGCTGGATTTGAATTCAGGTCCTCCTAACTCCAAGGCTAGAGCTCTATTCACTGAGCCACCTACCTGCCCCCTAAACTTCCTTCTTAAAAAAAAAAAATCAGTGAAACCTAAAAGTTTGCTTCTTAACTTTATTTTTTGTATTACAAAAAATGGAAGTGTATGTTCTGTTGTATTCAGAATTCCACTGAGCAATTTTAGGTGTCAAAAATGATTTTGTTTTGACACTGAAAAACAGAAATATAAGTATGTGTCACTACCAAATGTCTTCAAAAATGATAAATGATTATTTAGAATAACACGCTTAATTCTGCAACATATAAAAGAATGACAAGTTTACAGTTTCTCTATCTTAGCATTAAAAAATACTTACATTATTCCCTTGCACTAGCACTTTCATATTAGCACATATTCATTTCCATAGAAATAGAGGAAATGGTTTTAAAACTAGATAGAAGAAATGGGTTTTATGGTTGTGGTCATTCCCTTTCTCTAGATGTCTGAGAAAGTAATGTGATTATGATATATGTTACTGAAATAATAGAATTTAAAATATTTTCTAAGAAATTTAATTTAATTTAAAACACTTTATGTAAACTACTCCAAACTGCACATTATGACTTTTTTTTTTTACAAACAGCAAAAAGTATTTAAAATTTATCATTAAACTTAGCTTCTTTATATTCTATTGACAGTAAGTGGCAGTAGCTTTCATTACTGAACAACCTCTTTGGCCTCAGTTTTTCAACCTATAAAAACGAGAGAGGTGGAAAAGATGTATTGTACAGCTCTCTCCATAGCTCTAAATCTATGATGCTATGAACCAGAAACACAGAAGGAGTAACGACTGGATGAACTTGACTGAACCAGTAACAAAACAGTGAGATTGCTTAACTTTTATTTTGAAATGTATCAATTTCAACTTTTGATCATAATTGAAGCTTATAATAACATAAACACAAACAAAAACAGTGGTTTGATATAAATGGGCACTGCCACCTGGTATAATGTGTGCAGTTCAGAAAATCCTACTGGTGAAATCTGTTAAGTCATGTGTTCAGGTGCAAGTCAATGGTCTAGAAAAAGCCTATAAAAACCCTAAGATTTCACAGCACAATTCCTTTTAGTTTTCTTGTTTATGATACCACAAAGAAATAAGCACAAGACCTAACTAAGCAATATGATTTCATCATTCTAGTTCAGTTCTTATCAAATATTTGCGCATATTACTAAAGCACGGGCAGACAGATGGTACAATGGATAGACAGAGCTCAGGACTTAGGAGTCATGGAAGACCTGAGTTCCAATCCTTCCTCAGACATTTACACTAGCTGGGTGACGCTGAGCAAGTCACTTAACTTAAATCAGAATCTCTCTGCCTCAGTTTGCACCTATTTCACAGTTTGTTGTGAAGATAAAATGAGATGATATTTGTAAAATATTTTGCACACAAAGCATTATGCAATTGCTACCTAATCATAGTAGTAATAGTACTCAGTAACTTAATTTCCAAAAATCTTTTGACTGAGATTATAAAGAGTATGTAAGCAATGGCATTAAAGAAGCATATTTAATTCAAACTCATAATTTTTCCATTCAATTTTTAAATCAGTTAAGAAGTTTCAGTTGATTTTTTAAATTCTGAATTTCAAATTAGGAATCAACTGAGAAAGCCAAGAGGAGATGAAATGTATAATAAAACAGTATGAAATATAATTTCCAGATAACAACCTTGATTTTGAGAATAGCAATTATAAGAATTCATGTTCAAGCTACTGTTAAAGTTATTTTGTGACCCTAGGGTTCTTTTTTCCCAAGATTACTTTAAGATATTAATCTTAGCTTCAAATGGCATCCTAGACCATGACAATTTTTGTTTATTCATTCCGTAAACATTTTTAAGAACTGACTAACATACAAATACAGTGTGCAAAAGTGAGAGGTTACACCTGTACACTTACCCTTTACAGTTACACAGTGCTTCCTCAGCTCACTTATTTCTCACAGCAAACAAAAGTCAATAACATTAGCCTTATTTTACAGATGAGGAAACTGAGGCTCGGGGTCATTTAATGTTTCGCCTAAGGTTACAGTACTCAGTGGGGAATCAGAAGCTAAGCTTTCTGACTTAGTGCGCTTTCTACTACACCAGGAAAAACCACTCACCCCACTCTACCTCAC
Source organism: Vombatus ursinus (assembly GCF_900497805.2). NCBI lineage: Eukaryota > Metazoa > Chordata > Mammalia > Diprotodontia > Vombatidae > Vombatus > Vombatus ursinus. The sequence goes on along the minus strand of NW_020954587.1, from coordinate 14,598,328 downwards.
TCCCTTTAATCTCAACTTCATGCTTGTACTATGAGACATTAAAGATTTTCTTTATCTAAAAGTGGCTAAAACTGTTGGTTTGAGGTAGGAAGATCATGGCCATTTATTAGGTTTAAGATACACTACCTTAGCCAATAAACTATGAATCTAAAGGCACATTTTAGTCTGGTAACAAGAACTTGGGGGAAAATTCAACAGAGGAGGGGGTTCTGAACCAGAGAATGCCAGTATTTTTTTACCCCTTGAGGGAAGCAACCTTGAGAGAAGCTACAGGTGATTACAGTGGTTGCCAGCTAAGCTACATGGCCAATCAAGGCACATGACCTCTAAAAATAACTGAACAAAGATGCCAGACTAGAACACTGTTGATTATTGCGGAGGGGAATGAGGATGGAGTAAACCTGTGATTTCTTCAAAAATATTCTTTATCAATATAAACTGGCAACCCATGTCTAACTTAAATTACGACTGGGGCACAGAGAGATTAAGTGACCTACCCATGGTAATTTGGTAAGTACATACCAGGGACAGATCTTCCTGAAGTCAAGGTTTTCTATCTACTCTGCACAATGCTTCTTGGTTTTGAACTTCAGCTTTGTACAGTAAGCTCATGAAGCATATCAATGACGTGTCAGATCAAGGGAAAGACTAACTCCAGCTCCCTTGAAGTTTTTCAAGATCTCTAGAAAAAAGATGAATGAAGAAAGTGAGGATGAGATCAGTCTACCCTGAAAGAAGAAATCTTTGTGGATTCAATAGGGAAGAGCTTTTCTTAGCAAGAGAGCCAATTAGAACTTCTAATCAACACTTTTGAGAGGTCAAAGAAAGCTGCTGAAATGTCAACAGGAGAGTATGAAACCCAAGGGAGGAATCTTGGAAAGTCAGACAGAAATGCCTTTAAGTCAGAGGTCCCATGTCTACAGAAAAGATTAGTAAGCTGTTCACTTGGCTTGCACTCAGTAAAAGAAAGAGAAGGTTCTATATGTACAAAAGTACTTATAACAACTTTTTTGTATTGACAATGAACTGGAAACTATGCGGTTACCCACAGTTTGGGGAATGTCTGAACGAACTATATATAGTATGAGAGTGTTGAATACTGTTGTGCTGTCAGAAATGAAGGAGGTTTCAGAGAAACCTGGGAAGACTTGTATGAAGAGTGATATTTAATACTGTAAAAAGGAAGGAAGGAAGAAAAATTCTGAAACACTTAAGAACTATGATCAACAATGATTCCACAGGACTGATTGACAGAGAGGTGATAGACTTATATATAGAATAAGACTACTGTTTTTGAATATGACAAATATGGGAATTTGCTTCACATATTTGTCACAAGCATTTTTTAATTTCCTTTTTTTTAGGGGCAGGGGAGGTGAGAATGAAAAAATGCTTGGTAAATAAAAAAAAACAGAATTTAATTTAAAAATACACAGAAGAGAACAGAAGGAAAGATAAAGAATTACAGACAAGTAGGATAGCTTTTAAGTTAAATGTGGAATTTATTAAATATTTTAAAAGAAAAGCAAACTGTACATTGTTGAGATCTGCAATTCTATTTTTTCATTTTATGTTCCACTGTTGTGTGTGTGTGAATGCCCATTTAAGTTCAATATGAAAAATAAATTTAAAATACCAAGCAGTTCTAGAAAGGCTTTATTATTCCAATTAACAGCCTCATAACTTTTGGTTCTAACCTTATGTCATTTGTAATAACAATAAAATGCATCAAATATTTGGGCAGCAATCTACAAAATGACATTCAAGACCTAAACAAGGACAATTTTTAAACAATTTTTTTAAATTAAGGAAAAAGAATTACAGAGCTATTCAATGATCATGAGTATGTCAAGATAGCAAGGAAAATAACAGAACTACCCAAATTAGTCTATAGATTTAACATAATAGTAATAAAAATAACAATACTTTACTTAGTAGAACTACAGTGATAACAAAATTCATATGGAAAAATAAAACATAAAAATTTATGATTCATCCCTATAAGGCTACAATGATGCTGATCTGGCAATTCATCCAGAATTTAGTCTTGGGGGCACTAGAAGTGTAACTGACTGGCTCACTGGCAACCCAGTGTATGTCAGAGGCATTTGACTCTAGATTTCCTTATTCTGAGGACCACCCTTTCCAACCACAATACTACCAAAGGAAATTATTGAGAGAGGGGGAAACTACATCCCCTCATTTGAGACGCATGAATCCAAAAGATTAGAGGTAGACAAATCCAACAGCAATACACTAAGGAAGGAATTCCATTGGTAAATTGAAACAGGAAAACTGGATGACAGTATGGAAGAAAATGAAACTGAATTCACACCTATTTTAAATTCCAAATGTATCAGTGGTTCAAATATTTAAGAAACAATAACATTCAATTAATTTCAATAAACATTTATTAAGTGCCAGATGCTTAAACACTGGGAATACAAAAAGAGGCAAAAGACACTCCCTGCCCTCATGAAGTTTACAATCTAATGAGGGAGACTATGCAAACATATATAAAACAAGCTACATACAGGACAAAAGGGCAGTAATTAAAAGAGAGGAAAGCACTAGAATTAAGAGGGTTGGGGAAGGATTCCTGTGGGAATTCAGTGGGACTTTAGTTGGAACCTAAAGGAAGCCTGGGAGGTCCAAAATCATAGCAGAGGAGGTAGAGTATTCCAGGCATGTGGGACAGCTAGAGAAAATGCCCAAGTCAAGATACAGAATGTCTTGTTCCTGGGTATCACTAGCTCAAAGAGTATATATCAGGTTATAAGAAGACCGGGCAAGGTTATGAAGGGCTTTGAATGTCAAACAGATTATTTTGTATTTGTTCCTGGAGATAACAGGAAGCCACTGGAGTTTATTGAGTAGGAAGTTAACATGATTAGAACTGCAGGAAAATCACTTTAGTGGAAAATTGAGAACAGACTGGAGTGGGGAGAACCTGGAGGCAGGCAGATCCACCAAAAGGCTATTGCAATAATCCAAGTGTGAGATGATGAGGGCCTGCACTAGAGTGGTAGCAATGTCAGAGAAGAGAAGGGGGCATACTTGAGAGATGTTGGAAAGGTGAAATAAGCAGGCCTTAGAAACAGCTTGGATATGGGGGGTAAGAGATACTGAGGATCCAGAATGGCTCCTAGGCTGTGAGCCTGAGGAACTGGATGATATTGCCCTCTACAGTAATCGGGGGGTGGGGTCAGGGAGGGGCATGGAATAGAAGAAGGGAGGAAGGTTTTAGGGGGAAAGATAATGAGTTCTGTTTTGGACATATTGTCTAAAAGGTAGTTGGGAGATGTGAGATAGGAGGTCAGGAGAGAGACTGGGGCAAGAAAGGTAGGGTCTGAGAATTGTCAGCATAAAGATGGTAATTAAATCCATTGGAGCTGATGAGAGAGCCACTAGGTGGTGCAATGGAGGGAGTCTGGAGTCAGGAACACCAGACTTCAAACACAACTTCAGACACTTAATAGTTTTGTGACCCTGGGCGAGTCACTAAATCCTGTTTGCCTCAGTTTCCTCGTATGTAAAATGACCTAGAAAAGAATATGGCAAAACCATTCCAGTATCTTTGCCAAGAAAACCCCAAATAAGGTCACAAAGAGTCAGACACGACTGAAACAACTGAATAATGAGATCACCAAGTGAATAAGTATGGAGGGAGAAGAGACAGGGACCAGGACAGAACCCTGAGGAACACCTACAGTTAAAGGGTGTGATCTGGAGGAGGATCCAGTAAAGGACACAGAGGAGGGGTGGTAAGATGATGAAATGTGTCTACCAAAATAAGAAGAGGGGTGAAAATTTCTCATTTATCAGAAGAAATCAGAGAATACAAATAAATGGATTACATTATATTCAATAGATGTTGCAACACGATAGTAATTCTACTTGGACAATCAAATTCTGCAGAAAGAAAGAAGGTACAAGATAACTAAAAATATAAAGTCAACATCTGTATCCTCTTCAAAATTTCATGATCATACACACACAAAAAAACAAAACAAGACAATAAAAACGGTATCTGCAATGTCCTAATAGAAAAGCAATCACTTCTCAATTAAGAGGAAAAAAATAGTCATTGTCACCTGGTCCTCTCTTCCACTTCCCAACCCCTTACAAACTTGTTTCTGCCCCCATCACGGAACTGGAATTGTCCATTCCAACACTACCATAACCTTTTGTCAATCCTCGTTCTTCTTGTCCCCTGAGCAGCATCTGATACTTTTGACCCAATCTCACCTTGGATATGCTATTTCTTGGATCTCTTCCTATCCACTGGATTATTCTTTCTCAGTCTCCCCTGCTGGGTCATCACCCATATCCTTTCATTAAACTGTGGTTGTATCTGGGTCCTCTTCTCTCTTCCCTCCACTCTTGTGGTAGCCTCATAAGTTCTCTTGTCTCTTTTTTTCCCATCTCTTTCCTGCTCCCCCCCCCCTTTTTTTTTGGTCAGGAAGCAGCTTGAGATCACTGAAAGCACAATTTACCAAATGTAATCTAGACCATGCTGTTCCTCATGTTCAATTCTGGGCCCAGCTCATTATCCATCTGCAATCTCTGTCAATCAATGGAAAATATAATTCAAATGGAACCGTAACATTTAACCATTTTTGTTTTGTCACTCTAACCAGTCTGAAAGATATGAAGTGCAACCTCAGAATTGTTTTAATTTGCATTTATCATATTATTCATGATTTGGAGCAATTTTTCATATTGATTACTGATAATTCTCATTTCTTCTGAAAACTGTTTGTTGTGGTTCTCAAAGGAAGAAAGCCAAGGTATTAGCATCCATATAAAAATGCTCCAAATCACTAATGATTGAGATAAATGCAAATTAAAAACTCTAAGGTTTCACCTTATATTCATCAGATGCACAAAAATGGCAAGAAAATGAACCGTTTTTTGAGGAGGTTAAAGAAAATAACCACATCAATATACTGTTAACGGAGTGATTAACTGATCTAACCATGCTGGAAAGTAATTGTAACTAAATCCCCCAACATCATTAAATTTTGTATACCCTCTGACCCAGTGATACCCCTACTAGTCCTATTCTCCAAAGAAATCAAAAACAGAAAAAAAAGGATGCATATGTACAAAAATATTTAATAGCAACTCTTTTTGTCACAGCAAAGATCTGGAAACAAAGTCGGTACCCATCAATTGAGGAATGGCATGAAAAGTCTTGGTACATGAATAATGGAATATGATTGAACATAATAAAATAATAAAAGGAAAGCTTTCAGACAAACCTGGGAAGACTGATATGAAGTGATGCTGAACGAAGTGAGCAGAACCAGAGAAAAACGTATATAATAACATTATAAAGCAAAACAACTTCGAAAGATTTAAAGAGATAAATGATCTAGACATAAATGGTGATATCTTAAGTAAATTAAGGGAGCATGGAAAAATGTATCTCTCAGATCTATGAATAAGGGAAGAGTTTAGGACCAAACAAGAGAAAAGAGTTTATTACGGGGAGTAAAATAGATCATTTTGATTATATGAAATTAAAAAGGTTTTACACAAACAAAACTAATGCAGCCAAAATTAGAAGGAAAACAGAAAACCAGGGGAAAATTTTTGCCCAAGTTCCTCTGATGAAAGCCTTATTTCTCAAATATATAGGGAACTGAGCCAAATTTATAAAAATAACCATTCTCCAATTGATAAATGGTCAAAGGATATAAACAGGCAGTTTTCAGAAGACAACAAAGCTACCAATAGTCATATAAAAAATGCTCTAAATCACTACTGATCAGAAAAATGAAAATTTTTGAAATGAAAAAACAACTCTTTGATACTACCTCATACCTCTCAGATTGGCTAACACAACAAAAAAGAAAAATAACAAATGCTAGAGAAGATGTGGAATAACTGGAACAAAAATGCATTACTGGTGGAGTTATGAACTAGTTCAACCATTCTGGAGAACAATTTGGAATTACATCCAAAGAACTATAAAACTGTATATACCCTTTGACCCAGCAATACCACAACTAGGTCTATATCTCAATGAGATCAAAGAAAAGGGAAAAGGACCTAGTTGTACAAAACTATTTATAGCAGCTTTTTTGTATGTGGCAAACACTTAGAAATCAAGGGGATAACCATCAATTGGGAAATGGCTAATAGTATGTGATTGTGATGGAATGTTGTTGCTTAGTCATTTCAGTCATGTCCAACTCTTTGTGACCCCATTTGGGGTTTTCTTGGCAAAGATATTGGAATGGCTTGCCATTTCCTTCTCCAGTTCATTTTACAAATGAGGAAACTGAGGCAAACTGGGTTAAGTGACTTGCCCAGGGTCACACAGCCAGTGTCTGAAGCCAGAATTGACCTCGGGTCTTCCTGACTCCAGACCCTGCACTCTATCCACTTCACCACCTAGTTGCCCTTGTGATGGAATTGTGCTGTAAGAAATGATGAGCAGAATGGTTTCCGAAAAACCGGGGGAGGAGGGGGCGGGAGGGACAGTTAGGTGGCACAGTGGATAGAGCTCCGGCCTTGGAATCAGGAGGACCTGAGTTCAAATCTGACCTCAGACACTTGACACTTACTAGCTGTGTGACCCTGGGCAAGTCACTTAACCCCAATTGCCTCACCAAAAATGCAAAAAAAAAGAAAAAAGAGAGAAAAGAAAAACCCAGAAGACTTATATAGAATCATGCAAAGTAAAGTGAGCAGAACCAAGAGAACATCATGTACACTAACAGCAATATTGTGAGGATGATCAACTATGAAAGACTTAGCTACTCTGATTAAGATAATTTCAGGAGACCCATGATGAAAAATGCTATCCACCTCCAGAGAGAAGTAATGAACTCTGAATGCAGAGTGAAGAATACTTTTTGTACTTCCTTTATTTTTACTGTTCTACTTTGTTTTTGTTTTCTTTTGCAAGATGGTTAATATGGAAATATGTTTTATATGAGCTTGCTTTCTCAAGGAGGGGAAAGGAGCAGAAGGGAGAAAATTTGGAACCCCTAATTTTTAAAAAATGATTGTTTAAAAAATGTTTTATATGTAATTGGGAAATATTTAATGAAATATTTTTTTAAAAAACTTCTTTTTTAAGATTTAAAGAACTCTGAACAAAGCAATGATCAACTACAATTCCAAAGGTCTGATGATGTAACACGCTACCCCACCAGAAAGAAGGATAATGAATTCAAGATGCAGAAAGCAACATATATTTTTGAACATGGTTGAAGTGGGGATGTGTTATTTCACTATTCATATCTGATACAAGGGTTTTATTTTTCTTTCTCTCAACTAGGGAGAGGGAAGACCTATTGATAGAGTTATCAAAATGAAAAAGAAGAGAAAAAATTTCTAGTCATTAAAAGCATTTTTTAAAAGGTATAGTAGCAAACAGAACAAAAGCCAATAGGAAAGAGACAAGTAGAACAATTTTAGAGATGACAAGCTGAATTTATTATCTGTTTAAAGAGAAAAGCAAGCTGTTCATAATACAGATTTGGAGCTTCGTGTATTTTGTGTTGGTTAAGTTTAGAATAAGAAAAAAAGATAAAAACTATTTCAATCCTCTGACCACTGAACCCACTGGAGATGGTTCTTTGTATTTATAAATCTGTACCAGTCCTCAATATACCTTTGATATCAAGACCTTTATTCTTTTCCCTAATCAATTGCTTCTTTTCTAGTTTTATGTAGTGGAAATTGTACATCTTATAAAATTATTTCTAATAGTCTTTAATAATAGTTATTAATTCTTCCCCTAATGGTAATTTGGTATTTCAAAAAAAGTTCAACACACACACATACACACCATAAAATATAATTACTTTACCATAAAAAAAATCTATTGGCAGTTACATGTTACATATGTTACTTTTGAAATTGTGAAGGAGTGAGTTTTAGCTTTCATATCCAGTCTGTCTAGCCCAAAAACAGAAAACCAAAGACAGAGTTGACACTAAACAGCAACTAAAGCAATTGTGGTAACAATTCTCCACCTTTCTTTTTCTCCTTTTCTTGCTTTATACTTTTCCTATTCATTTTATTTTTCCTACTCTTTCCTCCCCTTCCACTGGCATTGCTTAGTCTCAGTGATAGCTTAAGGGGACTGTGGAATCTACCTTTACTTCTGACAGCCATTATAAATAAGAAAAAATTAAAGATATAATATGTAGCCCTAAGCAACACTTAATATCCATGTCTCATTTTCATTATATTTCGGTGTTTGTTAAGGTGTCAATCATGATTAAAAGAAATTTAAATTCAAGGGAATAAAACTTCCTTTAAAAATTTATACTAAACTTTCCTTTGAAGTTAGCCAATTTGGTTGCATGAATGGGAGGCAGACCACCCAGATCTCACATACTTACTTAATTCTGCAAAAACCTGAAATTTGTACTCCTTAAGCTTAGGGCCTGTATTTTGCCTTTTTGTATCCCCAATGTTTAGCACAGTGCATGTGTGCATGTGGTAGGCACTTAATAAATATTGATTGATTGATTGATTTGCACCACACCAAAAAAAAAAAAAGATCAAGAAATCCAATAAAACAAAACAACACTATACCAAGTGATTTCGTCCATCCTAGAACTGCACAAAAGGTCAGCCAAAAGCCCTTAACAGAAAAAATTGGAATAAATAGGAAATAGGAAATAAATAAATAAATAGCAATAGGAAAAAAGCACATCAAGGCACTGAGCTCAGCCCTGGCACAAAGCCCCAGTTCAGGAATCTAAGAGAAACAGATGAGAAAACACTGAGTAGTATTAAAAATTATTGCAGACCTAGATATTCACTTAATGATCTCATCAGCTCCTATGGATTCAACTATCTTCCCTATGAAGGTGATTCCCAGATTTGCCTAGCCATAATCTCTCTCTTAACCTCCAATCTCAAATCTTCAACTGCCCAATGAACATTTCCAAATGAATTTCTCATAGACATCTTAAACTCAACATGTCCAAAACTAAATTCATTATCTTTCTCATCAAAAATTCCCCTCCTAACTTCCTTATTACTATGAAAGATAAAACCATCCTCCCAATCTCTACGGCTCACAACTTAAGTGCCATCCCAGACTCCTCTCTGTTACCCCCTATATCCAATCAGTTGCCAAATCCTGTCATTTCTGCCATTGTAATATTGCTTTTATATGTTCCTCTTTCTCCTCTGACACTACCAGCAGGTCCTCGTCACTTCATATCTGCACTACTGATTGGTCTCCCTGCCTCAAGTTTCTCCCATTCCAGTCTATCCTCCACTCAGTTGTGAAAGTGATCTTTATAAAGTTTCATTTCCCGTGTCACCCTCTTATTGAATTAACTCCAATGGCTATCATCTCTGGGATTAAATTTTAAAATCTGCTATTTGGTGTTTAAAACTCTCCATAATTTGGCCCCTTTCTACCTTTCTAGTCTTTCTAGTCTAGTCTAGTTCCTTAATGCCAACCTCCCTCTAACACATTCTGGGATACAGTGACCCTGGCTTCTCCCTCCTGTTCCTCACATAAGACACTGCATCTCAAGCATTACTTGCATTTTTACTTGTGCTACATGCTGGAATTCTCTCCCCCAAATTTCCCTGGCTTCCTTCAAGTCTGAGCTAAAATCCTACATTCTGCTAATGCCTTCCCTTTGTTGATTATCTCCAATTTATCCTGGATAAATCTTTTTTGTATATAGTTGTTTGCATATTCTTCCCCCCACCCCATTAGACAGTAAGCTCCTTGAGAGCAGGGAACGTCTTCTAACTTTCTTTGCATCCTCAGTGCTTAGCACAGTATATAGCAGGTAGTAGACATTTAATAAACAGTTGTTGGCTGACTAACAGCAACTCTAACTACAAGCAATGACTCAAATAAAAATGAATTTTCAACAAGGACTACATTCATAGAAGAAATGAAGCAAGAGATAAAAAATAAACTAAAAGCTCTGCAGAAAAGAATTAGAAGGAGAATAACTTAAAAGAGAAACTGGTAAATATTTGCCTCCTGAAAACTAAAATAAAGCAAATAGAAATCAGTGACCTCATAAATCACTTCCCAAAAGGAGGCTCAAAAGAAGTTTCAGGAATGTTCCAACCATAATCCAGAGTTCTCATGTTAAAGAAAAAATACTCCAAGAATACAGAAAGAAGTAGTTAAAATATCAAGGTATAAGAATTAGGATCGGATAGATATGGCAGCCATTACCATAAACAAGATCCTGGAATGCAATATTCCAAAAGGCAAAAGATAACAGGCTTCCAATCTAGAGTAAGTTATTCTAAAAAACTAATATAATCCTATGGGGAAACAGAATGGACATTTATTGGAATAAAGGACTTTGAAGGATTTGGGGTGAAAATACCAAGTCAAGTAAGAAGTATGAAATACAAATAACAGAGTCCAGAGAATCTGGAAAGGTAAACTTATTTGAGCAATTAGAAGGGGCTGTATGATGACGTAGCGTTAACAGTCTAGTAACAGGGAAAGAAACAAGTGTCCCTTCAGAATTTGAATATGTTCAAAGGCTATAGAAGGAGTAAAATAAGAAAAAGAGAGGTCTTGAGGGTGTAAAGTGACCAAAACAAACCATAAAAACAATTAGCATATATACGGCATTAGAAAAAATATGAGGAGAATCTTATTAGATAAGGAATTACTCTAATATCTACCTCCATTTCATACTATTTAAAAACTACTACAAATCAGCTATTCAACTAAATAGCATTTTGTAAAATAATTCCTCTGCACAGAAAATAACTACAATAGTGACACTGTTCATTAAGAGAGGCAGTTGATAACAATTTAGAAAGCTTTTCTCAACCACATATTCAAATTGAAAGTCCTTGCCTCTCCTATATCAATGAAATTTCAACAGTCATAGACAATGTTTCTGTAATCTTTTATTTTATACAATGTTTCTTGAGTCAAAAGTTAATAGAGTACCTAAAAATAAGCAATAATAGCTAATGCAGAAATAGGTTTTGCATGATTTCATATGCATAAGGGCTATGGTATTTATTTTTAGAGGGGTGAAGGGAGGGAATCTGGAATTAAAAAAATTAAAAATAAGCAATAGTTACATCCAGAAAGAATTATTTTCACTATGACTCTACCATCAAGTACTTATTAAGTGCCCACTATATGTCAGACACCACAGGTTGCAAAGACCAAAAATGCTCTTGGGAAGCTTTTGTTAAATCATGGAGACAACACACATATATATTTAAGTATAGCCTAGGTGGGATCAAGCAGGTGGGCTGTGTTGGGGCACTACACTAGATGGCAGACATTCCAACCCTTACCCCTAACTACTACTGGTTCATTTATTAATTCTCATCCTGGATTCTAATGCAATCAAAAGGTATATTCTGATGTTTCCTCATAGGTTAATAGAAAAGGACAAGCTTTCTAATTACTTAGTTACTTAGATTTGAGGACCAGCTGCTGGTTTAAAAAACAACAAAGAAACTTCTTTTGCCATAAAGTTTCATCTTTTAGTATCAATCACTGATATCACAGACTTAGATAAACATCCATGTTTCCTGAATATACAATTTATTAACATTATAACAAATAACACAGAGACATTTACATAATTCAACAATGTATCAGTTGTGAGAAAATCTCCAGCCATTAACCATCTTCTGCAACTGCTGACTTTACAACTGTGGAAACACACTAGAACCATAATCAGACCATTCAGCCCTTTTCAGGATGGCAATCAATGTTTCTTTATCTACTTTATCTGCTCAAGAATTCTTCTTCAGGATATCTTCTCCACTGGATGAGTCAAATTCAGTTTTGTCATATCATCTCTTCAGACTCTTTGACATTTAATTCAGTCTCTCAGGAAAGAAGTTCTCTTAGTTCTTTCTAACTGTGTCTCACAGTGTTTCTTCAAAACTCTCTCCAGAAAGACAATTTGATTGTAACTACCCAACATTCTATTTCTGCTCAAAGATTCAGTAACAATATCCATCATCTCCACGGGAGAGGCTATTTATTTAAACAAGAGTTACATAAGTATATATGTATACATACAAAATAAATAGTGTAGTTAGGCAGGAAGAACACTAACAGTTGGATATTATAAGAAAAGGCTAAGTATAGAAGAGGCCCTAAGCTGAGTTTTGAAAGCTCTGAGGGATTCTATGAGGTGAAGGTGATAAGGGAGTTCATTCCAGGCATCGTGGCTGGTTAGTCAGTACAAAAGGATGAAGATTAGAAATGTAGTGGCATGTATAAGGAAGAGAGAAGTGCAGTTTAGCTGGATTAGAAAGTGTAGGGAATTATAACAAAAGGAGACTAGGCTTAGGTTGAGAAGGGTTTTAAAAGGCAAAACAGTTTATATTTTATCCTATAGATAAAAGGGAGCTACTGGAGATTACTGAGCAGAGGAACAAAATAATCAGATCTGTGCTTAAGGAAAATGACTTCCATAGTTGTGTGGAAGATGGATTAATACGAGGATAGACTTTAAGCAGACAGACAATTAGATGGCTATTCTAGGTGAGAGGTAATGAGGGCCTGAACTAAGATGATGGCTGTGTAAGTAACAAAAAGTAATCAGGCATGAGAGATACTGTGGAGACACAAACAGCAAGGTTTGACAAAAGATTGAATACATTACGTTCCTTTATCTACATTGCTTAAAATGTTTAATGAAAACAGTATCACTTTTTACAAAAGGTATAGAAGCTACATGAGGATAGGAATGGGGAAAGGAACTGGTCCTGTGATTTCACTGATAGAGGAAATTCCCAAATAAGAAAATTCTCCCTACCAACACTGATCAGCACCTTATCTGCAACTTAATAGTTTTAAAAGAGTTGTCCAGAGCTCTGAGTGTGATTTGTACAGAGTCACAAAGCCAGTATATTTCAGAGGTCAGACTTGAATGAGGTCTTCCTGCCTCTGAGTACTGCTCTCTAGTCATTTCACACTAAGTTCTTCTATATATTTACATATTTTATATAAAATCAATTAACACAATCCAGGTAGGCCAAAGGCAGCTGAAGGTTTTCAATAATTTTTTTAATGAACAGCAATTTTACTATTAACAATCACTTCTTTAAAAGAAAAATGGCTTACTTATATTTTACAAAATATCTGGATTGAAATCAGCAAGTCATTACTGTGAGGAGCACAAAAGAACTACTTATCTTTACAAAAAGTTCTTTTAGGATTGCTTAAATATAACCTATTGGTTTTATTTTCAACATACTTTTTTCTAAGTCTGAACCAGTGGTGTCAAGTACATAAGGATCCCTGCGGCTGCATACTGACATAGAAAACCACAGATTATCTAGGTTCTGTTGTATTTTTATTTATTTTATTAAATTTTCCCAATTATATTATTGTAATCTGATTCCGTGAACTGGGAGTGTTACGGGCAGAATGTAGACCTTGGATTGGGTGTTTCACACCTGTGGTCTAAACTTCTCAGTGAATATGTAGTTAAAAAAAAAAACAGGCAATTTATCTGAGGTTCACAAAAAGTAACTAGCTTTTATGTTGACATAACAATCAAATTTTGCATCCACTACCACAAGTCAATCTCTGACCAGAAGCCTAGAATAATGAAATCAAGGGCCATGACCCAGCGCCTGATTTCTTTATAGGCCAGTTGTTATGCTTTTAACTGAACAAAATATAAACTAAATGCAAGAGGGACTTGGAAAGAGAAGAGAATGTAGATGGATCTGAACAAATCTATCACTACTATTTAAAAAAAAAAGTTCAAACCATATACTTTAACAGAGAATAGTGAATTCAGTTGATTTAAAATATCATGGTACTATCTTTAAACATACTCTATAAGGCAGCATGACACAGTCAATAGAATCTTGAACTTATAGTTAAGAGGAGTTAGGTTCAAACCTTACTCCCAGTCTCTTACTAGTATGATAGCACTGACGTCACAGTGTTGTGGTAAGAATCAAACGAACTAATAATGCTCGTAAAGTCCTTTACAAACCTTACAACTCTATATACCTGACAAGTAGTTAGCTACCCTTTGCCTGAAGAATTCTAAGACGGGTGAGGAGGGAAGCAGGGAAATCCATCACCTTCTATAGTCAGTCCGTTCCATTTTCCGATAGGTCTAATTGTTAGAAAGTTTTCCCTAATATTTAACCTAAATTTGCCTCTTTACAAAACTCTTAAGCAAACTAGGCCATGTTTGGCCTCCATTCTACGTAGCCTTTAATTACTGAATAGGTGTTGCCTCAGACCAAGACCTGGGGAAGACCTCAGCTTAAAAAGGTCAAGGCCTCCCACTGCTTCCGGGGCCACTGCCAGTCATCCTGACCTACGCATTGCTACTGGACTCCAATGACTCTGGAGGAGAGAGTGAAGCCTATGACTGCCCAGCTCTGCTCACTTAGATCCAATTCACTTGCAAGTCAATACATCACCTTCCTGATGTCACTGGTCCTCTTCCAGAATGAAGGACGAACAACAACTGCCTCTTTACAACTTCCACCAGTTGCTTCTGGTTCTGCCACATAGGGACAAGCAGAGCAAGTCTGATCTGTTTTCCACATGACATACTTTCAAATACTTGAAGACAGCCTATCACATGCTCCCCAAGTCTTCTCTTCTTCAGGCTAAACACGTCCAGTTCCTTCAATCCATCTTAATATCCTCTGGCCACTACCCGGTTTCTCAGTGTCCTCCTACACTGTGGATCCCAGAGTTGAATACAATATTCCAAATGAGATCTGATGAGGGCAAACTACAGTGGAACTATCACCTCCTTATTCCTAGCTACCCTTCTCTTTAGGTAGCTCAAAATCATAATAATCATAGACTTATGGATTTAGAGCTTGAAGGGACATTAGGCCATCAAATCCACCCCCTCATTTTACAAATGAGGCTGAGAGGTTAAGTGACTGCCCAGGGTTTGAGGCAGGCTTAATAACAACAATAAATAGCTAGCATTTACACAATGCCTTATGGTGTGCAAAGTGCTTTACAAATATTATCTCATTTTATTCTCAACAATCATGTGAGGTAGATGCTTTTATTATCTCCATCTTACAGATGAAGAAACTGGAGTAGGCAAAGGTTAAGTGACTTGCCCAGGGTCACAACTAGTATGTCTAAGGCCAAATCTGAATTTAGATCTTTCTGACTTCAGTTCCAATGCTCCATCCCCTGTACTACCCTGCTGCCATTTGTACTTTTATCAAATCCTTATTTTTGGAACTCCTACACTGGAGCTGAGTTATCTTGATTAAAGAGTATGTGTAAATGCCCAAAGCCAAACATATCTAACTTGCCCAAAGCAGAAAATAATGCCCAGCCATGTACCTGAGCAAATCTTGCCTTCTGCTCTGCTGCAGCCACTATTTTGTCCACCAGGAGCAGTATCTTTCAAACTGGACATCCCAGATTCCTAGAGTTGATAATCCATTCAGACTTTGAAACTTCTATCCTGGGGCACAGCTGTTTCCAATGACAAATGAGAACAAACCTAGCCCACTAGATCTAGCCCAGAGGTTCCCAAAATGGGTGATACCGCTGGGCGCTTGAACATCAGAGGGGTGGTAGTTGCCTCCAGTGCAACTGGGGGACATTGAATAAAAACAAGGGGGCTGGAAGCATAAGGAAAGAAGAGAAGAAAATTTTAAAAAACCATTTGTACATGTTTCATCTGTTTTGTAACAAAGTTAAATTCATAGTGATTACCTTATTTTCCAAATAAATACACAAAATGCAAGCTATAACTGATCAGTGGTCAAGTCTGCCAACAGGTCTTAATAAGCAAGTGTTAGCAAGTCCAGCACGCATCAGCAGGAATATGTGCGTGTAATGACTTGTTTATAATATGATAATATACGGTTATATGATGTAATATTGCATCATCAAAATTTCAATGCAGGGAAAAAAACCACAAATTTATAATAAATTATTAAATTTAAGATATGCCATTTAAAAAAAATTTATACTTTTTTAAATGACACAAATTTAAATAAAAAAACAAAAAAACAAAAAAAAACCATTAAAGGTAGATTTCCTGGGGGCTGCTAATTTTTTTTTTTTAAATGGGGCAGTAGGCCAAATAAGTTTGGGAACCTCTGATCTATCCTGTCACAGCCTAAATCACACTTCATATGCATCTAGTTGTCCACCAGGGCCATCTCGCCATCTTCCTTAATGGTGTAGGCATATCCCTTCTACCCCAACCTCAGTTTTCCACCTCTCTAGTTCCAGGCAGAGTAATTAATCATTACTACCAAAGCTTCTGCAAAGGGTATATCAAGGTAAAATCCCAAAGGATTTACTATTCCTATGACTCCCCAGACTAAAATTCCCTTTCCTAGCCTCCACTCCCTCACATGTGTTGTCTTCCAATTAGAATGTAAGTTCCCATTATACCTGAGGGTAGGAACTATCTCACTTATTAAACTATATTCCAGGGATTAATTGGCAAAGTGCCTAACACAAAGTAAGCATTTAAATGTTCATTTCATTCATTCATTCATTAGCTTTTGGGGGGGCGGGGCATAGCATACTGCTGACTCATTGAGTTTGTAGTCCACTAAAACCCCAAGATTTTTTATAGAAAAATTATTGTCAAAGCAGACTTCATCACTCTTGTACTGAGAAATTAGCTTTTAAAAAAAAAAGGTTTTTTTGAGTCTAAGACTTTGCATTTATGCCTAATGAATTTCCTCTTATTAGATTCAGTCCAGTGTTGTGGCATGTCAAGATCTTTTTTTGGATCCTGACTCTGTCATCCAGTGTGTCAGCTGTCCCTCCAGGCTTTGTGTCATCTGCAAATCTGATGAGCATGCCATCTATGTCTTCATCTAAGTCAATAAGAAAAATATTAAACAGCACCAGATCAAGCACAGATTCCAGGAGTACTCCACTAGAGGCCTCCTGTCACACTGACAGTAAAAAGTAGCAGCTCCTCTTTGAGCCCAATCATGCCCCCAGTTCTGAATCCATCCAACCTTGCACATACACATCTCACCATCTCCACAGTATAACAAACTTTGCCAAAATCTGATAAAACGTATTTGTAACATTTATTGTATGTATACTATATATGTGTGTGCAAACATACAGTGTGTATATATGTGTGTATATACATGTGTGCGTGTGTATGTTGTTGTCATTTCAGTCATGTTTGACTCTTCATGACCTCATTTGAGGTTTTCTTGGCAAAGATATTAGAATAGTTTGCTTTTTCCTCCAAATCATTTTATGGATAAAGAAACAGAAACAAATAGGGTTAAGTGACTTGCTCAGGATCACATGGCTAGTAAGTGTGTGAGGACAGATTTGAACTTAGGAAGATGAGTCTCTCTGACTCTAAACCCAGTGTTCCTGAGACATACATACACATACATACACACACACCCACACACACCCATACATATTTGTGTATCATATACACACACAAACACACATATGTCACACTCACATACATATGGGGAGGGGCAAGGAGTAGACCTATGATTTCTCTGGTATGGGAAGTTTCAGATGATGAAACCCTTACAGCAAATGAATACCCTCTCTGCAACTTATAGTCTTAGAGAGTTGCCTAGAACACAAACATTAAAAGTCATTATGTATCATTCTGAACTTGAACCCCAGTCTTTCTGACTTTGAGGTCTATTCACTAGTCACTAAAAACATATTTGTGATTTCTAACAAACTCCTATAGCAAACAAACACAAAACAAACCAAAAAAAAAAACAAAAAAACCCACAATTCATGAGTTGCCTGAGGCACTTGAGAGGTTATATGATTTGCCCTGTGTTATAAAATCAGTTTTGTATCAGAGGCAGGGCTTTATCCATTAAGTCATGCTGCTTTTGGAATATATATAACAAACATACCTGTGTATATATACTTTGTGACATGTATACTTGTGTATGTATATATAAATATATATACAAATAGAGGTATGTATTTGTACATACATATATTTTAATTGGGTTTGTATGTATAATATAATACATAACAATTATTTATATATAATTATGACCTACTATTTGTAAGACATAGGGCAAGCACAAAAATGCCATTTTTTAATTGTCCAATTGTCAACATGAATAAAATATGTTTTTCAATAATATTTTTAGGATAAATTAAGAATTTCCATTTTTTCTGGGAAAACTTATTTTTATGGAATGACCTCAATATTAATAGTATGTACAAGCAGGATCTTACTGCAGATAATCTAGGATTTATTTCTGCTAGTTTAAGTTTCAGGGCCTGAAGCTAAGTTTTTTATAAGGAAGTTTACAGCCTGCCTCCAAAAGTTTCTGCCATGCACCCTGGCAGGCCTCCTCCATTCTGAAATAATGGTTCCTATATTATACAAGGCATAATATAATGGATTCCACACATGAAAATAATTCTCACTATTTTTAGATACACATTGAACAACATCCAGAGACATTTAAGTGCTAAATAGATGCTAAGTTATTTAGTGCATGGTACATAGTAGGTACTTAACAAATGCTTATTGATTGATTTATACAAAAAGGTTTAAGAAACTTATAGAAAGTGGATAAAGGTCAGGAAGTCTGGAAGACCTGAGGTCAAATCCAGCCTCAGACACTTTACTTGCTGTGTGACCCTGGGCAAGTTACTTAACCCTGTCTGCCTCAGTCTCCTCATTTGTAAAATGAGCTAGAAGAGGAAATGGCAAAACACTTCAGTATCTGTGCCAAGAAAACCCCAAATGGAGTCAGTAAGAGTCAAGACTGAAAACGACTGAACAACAAAAACAAAAATAAGAGACTCTGCCCTTGAGAATTTTATAACCTACTCCAGGGAAAACAGACAACACATGTACAACATATATACCTACATATGTGCATATGCGTGTGTATATGCATACCAACATGTATGTATGAGTGTATGTATATACGTGTGCGTGTGTCTGTGGAAAAACAAGTATACAAGGTCTGACAGACTGAAGGTCAAATCAGAGGTCCCAGCAACAGAAGCAACAGCATTTCAAAGGAAGAACTTGTAGAGAAAGTAGAGAAAGCTAGTCTATACATTTTTCCCTTTCAGATAATTAACAAGTTTCAAGAAGCCTTAAAAAGTAGATTAAAATTAAGGGGCAGCTAGGTGGTGCAGTGGATAGAGCACCAGCCCTGAAGTCAGGAGGACCTGAGTTCAAATCCGGCCTCAGACCAAACACTTGCCACATACTAGCTGTGTGACCTTGGGCAAGTCACTTAACCCCAACTGCCTCACCACAAAATAAATAAATAAAAATAAAGCTTCAAGTCAGTTTGAAAAAAAAAAAGTAGATTAAAATTATTCATCTTTCTTCCACAACCTTCCATCTACAAAAGATTTAAGAACCTCTGTAAGCAATGAAATGACATCAGAAACGGTTCTTAGGCTTCAGTGTTATTCAAATTGTTAATAAAAAGTAAAATCTAGGCATTTTAGGAAAGAATGTCTTTAAGCAAAGTCATATAAGCATTTTTAGTGATAAGTACCAAGAAAATGGAAATTGCTACATATTTGCCAATATCAAAAACATTTCAAAGAATGACAAGCATATTTATGGAAACTAATTTTGCTACTATTAGTTAATACTCTATTGCACAAAACACAGTGTCTGGCCAAGTCTTTCCTATCCCTTAAAAACTCTCACTAGATCCTACTATCCCAGTCTGCTACTTTTCTATAGCTCTTTTCCCATTTTCAACTCAATTTCTGGGAAAGGCCATCTACCTTCAGTGCCTCTACTTTGTTTCTACTCACTCTGTTCCAAACTGCAATCCAGTTTCTGGTATCATAATTCAACTGAAACTGCTCTCTCCAAAGTTACTAACAATCTCTTAATTGCCGTAACTGATGGCCTCTTCTCAATCCTCATGTAGCATTTGATACTGCTGACCAGTCTCTATCATTCTAAATATTCTCTCTTCTCTTGCATTTTTGTGTCATTGCTCTTTCTTGGTTCTTCTTTTCTGAACACTTTCTCTGAGTCGCCTTTGTTGTGTCGCCATACATGTTACACCCACTAAATTGTCAGTGTGTTTCAAGGACTGTCAGTGTCCTAGGTCCTCTATTTTCTTTTCTCTATTCTATTCTAGTTAGTAATCTCATTAGCTCACACAGCTTCAGTTATCATCTTTATGTATATTACTCCCAGATCTGTAAATCCAGACCTCTAAGGCCTCTCTAGTGAGCTCCTGTCCTTCACAAAGGGACTATCAGACATTGTGAGCTCACTGCCTCTTGGACATCTCAAACTCATTATTTTCCCCCTAAAAACTAGCCCTTCTGAACTTCCCTAATACCATCCAGCATATCACAAAGCTTCCAGTGACCCAGACCCATCGCCTCAGTGTCAACCTTCAATTCTCTTTCTCATTTCCACCACATTCAATCAGCTGCCAAATATTGTTATGTCTATCTCCACAATATTTCTCAAATGCATCACCTTCTCTCCACTCACAAAGCCATATTCCCAGTTCAGGCTTGTATCACTTCCCTTTATTATTGTAATTGCCTCCTACCTGCATTCCCTGCCTCAAGTCTCTCCCCAACTCCAATTCATTCTCCACATAGCTTCCACAGTGATTTTCCTAAAGTACATGTCTGACCATGTCATCCTCCTAACTCAATATACTGCAGTGCCGCCTTATCATTTCTAAGCTCAAATATAAATTCTGTTTGGCCTCTTCCTACCTCTTACATATAACTCCCCTCCACAGTACAGTATCATGATCTACTTGCTGTTCTTCAAACAAGACACTCTGCCTCCAAGCCTTTGCCCTAGGATGTCCCTCATGCCTGGAATGCTCTCCCTCACCCTCCTGACTTCAGACTCTTAAAATTCCTGGCTTCCTTCAAGACTCAGCTCGAATTTTATCTTCTACCAAAAATGCTTTCAGAGGGCCTTTCCCTTAAAAATTATTTGTTATTATATGTATCTGATGTATTCCTACTTATGTACGTGTTGTTTCCCGCTTTAGAACGTAAGGTCCTTCAGGATGTTCTCAGAAAAACCTGGAAAAACTTGCACGGGCTGATGCAAAGTGAAATGTACTACGTACAAAGTAACAGTAATATTGTAAGATGATCAGCTGTCAATGACTTAACTATTCTCAATAATACAACAATCCAAGACAACTCTGGAAGGACTTATGATGAAAACTATCCATCCCCAGAGTAAGAACTGATGGTGCCTGAATATAGATTGAAGTATACTTTTTTACTTTATTTTTCTTGAGCTTTTTTTGTCTATGTTTTCTTTCACAACATGACTATTAGGGATATGTCTTGCATGGCTACACATGTAAAATCTATATCGAATTGCTTGCCTTCTCAATGAGGGGGGTTAGGGAGGGAGGAAGGGAGAGAATTTGGAACTCAAAAGTTTTAAAAACAAATGTTAAAAATTGTTTTTACATGTAACCGGGAAAAAATAAAATACTAAATAAAAGCTAAAAAAAAATAATGTAAGCTCCTTGAGGGTATAAATTATTTTCACTTTTTCTTCATATCCCCAGCTCTCAGCACAGTGCCAGATACATATTAAGTGCTAAATAAAAGTTTTCTGATTGATCGATCAATTCACAAACCTTGAGTATTCTGACCACTTGCTAATTTCCTCTCTCATCTAGTCAGAATAAGTGTTTTTGAAGGTAGCACATATCTCAACAATTCTCAAAAAGATTAATAAAAAATGGGGGCAGCTGGATGGCACAGTAAATACAGCACCAGCCCTGGAGTTAGGAGGACCTGAGTTCAGATCTGGCCTCAGACACTTGACACTTACTAGCTGTATGACCCTGGGCTTAACACTTAACCCTTATTGCTTCACAAAAAATGAAAAATAATGAATACATGTTGTCACAAGTATTTATCAAATTAGAGACATCTGTTGCTAGAGCCATCCACAAAAAGTGGTGCTTTGGGGTAACATGGGAGAAGTTGTAGGAATTTCAATGTCACTACATATTATGAAACTATTCAAAAAATTCAAGTCAAATAACTTAAAGCCTGCTCACTTTAGACTTCCTATTTCCTTTCATTCATTAATGAAAAATAACCTCTCAATATAATCCAAAAAAGGTTATTATTCATAAAGAACCTCACACACACACATACACACACCATAAAGTCTTTCAAGCAAAATAAAGAGAAGTAGAAAACATTGGGAGAGGAGGAAGAGAACCATTTTAACTCTTTTCCTTTCACATTGATAAGTATGTCAGAAAAACAATAATTTGAGCTTTAATAGCAAACTGATCTAGAAACAAAGATATTCTAACAAAACAGCTTTTTCACACTTTAAGATTAAGAGCACCAGCTTTCAAATCCAACAGACCTTGGTCACAGTTCCAGGTTCTCCTATTACTAGTTATATCATTTAAATAAGCATCATTTAAATAATTTAAATAAAAATCTTTGTGCCTTAGTTTCCTCCTATTCTCAATGATATTAAGAAATTCACCTTCTCCAAGATAATACATAATTCCCACCCCCCTTAGATATATTCTGTAAAGAAGAAAAATGATCACAAAAGATAAAAGATTATTTTAATTATATAAAATTAAAAAAGCAAAATCAATGGAGCTAGTATAAGAAGAGAATCTTTCAACCAGGAAACCAATCTTTGCATTGTATAACTATGATAAGCATGTCGCATTTAAGGTAAAGAGAGAAATAACACAAATATATAAGACCAAGAGCTAGTCTCCAATGGATAAACAGAGGATATGAACAAACAGTTCTCAAAAGAATAGCAAACTATTAACAACTTTATAGATCCAAATCACTTACAATAAAAATGCAAATCAAAATAACTGAGGTTTTAACTTCACACCCAAAAAACTGGCAAAGATGGAAATAGTCAATGTCAGAACGGCTGTGAAAGACAAGCATACTAATTTGTTAGTGGAGCTATGACCTTGTCCAACTATTCTGGAAAACAATTTGTAATTATGAAAAAATTTGTAATTATGTTACAAGTAATTACAAATGCAATTTGTAATTATGCAGAAAGAACAGAAATGTAACATGTATGCCAAAATATTCACTGAAGTACTTTTTAATACTAACAAAAAATGAGAAACTAAGTAGTTGCTCACTAACTGGGCAATGGCCAAACAAACTGTGGATGCATGATTGCAATGGCTATGGTAAGAAAAAACAAATATAAAGAATTCAGAAAAGCATGGCCAGACATATAAAGTGATACAGAGCGAAGTAAAAAGAACCAAGAAAATGATATATGAAATATAAATGGAAAGGACATAAATAAAACAAAACTGAAGATCATATAATTATGATAAGCAATTATGAATGAGTTGAGAAAAAGTACTTACCAAATAAAAACAGTTCTGAGGTTCCAACTCACACCCTTCAAATTGGCAAAGATGATAAAAAGGGAAAATTTTGGAGGGATTGTGGGAAGATGGGCATTCTAAAGGACTAATAATAGATCTATAAACTGATCTAAACAGTGTGGAAAGTAGTTTGAAATTAAACCCCAAAAGTCACTAAACTATGCATATCTTTTCAACTAGCAATATCACTATTAGGTACACACCCAAAGAGTTCATATAAACAAAAATATTTATAGTCGCACCCTTTGTTGTTATAGCAAAGAAGTGGAAACCAACCAATGTCCATCATTTGGGCAATGACCAATTATGTCTTCAAAATATTTGATAAAACTTATTTCCCACATTTTGACAAAGAAATGATGAATAAGGTCTTGAATGAGATATACATATTCAGACATGATTACTGTGTCAATTTATTCTACTTGTTTTAATTTGGGACAAGAAAGAACTATTTGGGGGTGGGAGGAATTATTGGGGAAAGTAGTTGGGTAGTGATGGTGATACAAGAAAAAAAGAAAAGAGTATCAATTAAACATTTAAAAAATGAATAGAAAAGAGCAAAAGGAAGTTCAGAAATGGTGACAAATGAATAGGACAGTTTTGTTACTATTGTGTTCAACTGAACAAACACTTTTAAAATGTAATGGAAGGTGACAGATTCATATGCAATCCTCTTTTTTCTGTTATTTGTATATTGAAATGATTGTGTTAAAAGTTCAAAATAAAAAGAAATTTTAAAAAGAAAATTTATCTCCCAACCTCTTTTGCTGAGGCTGGCAACACTTAGTATAGAATATTATATACACTGGGGGCAGCTAGATGGAGCTCCTGCCTTGGAGTCAGGAGGACCTGAGTTCAAATTGGGTCTCAGACACTTAACTAGCTGTGTGACCCTGGGCAAGTCACTTAACCCTGACTGACTCACCAAAAAAAAAAAAAAAAAAGCTTAAAAAAAATATATTATATACACTGTCAGACATGGTTGACGTATTGGTTGGTTTTGCAGGACTTACTTTTTCTTTTTTTTAGTTTGCTACAAAGGTAGGTTTGATGGTTAGGAAATGAGGAAGAAAGTAATCAGAAATGATGTGATATGAAACAAAAGTTATCTAAGAATAAGAAACAAGAGGCTTTATTATAAATCTTAGATTTCTGTACTATCATTATCATTACCCTCAACATCATCTACTACTAACTTCAAAGGATCAGTGACCATTAACCAATCTGGTTAGTCTGTAATTAGTACACAGATCACAATCCATTAAAACCACTTGATTCCAAGATTTTTTTTTCTATGTTCTTCTACAGATTCTCCAAAGAGGATCTGCCTAACGAGATTTTCTTGCTATGTTGATTTGCTGTTTTATAAGATATTTCATCAAGGAGAAGATAGAAAGAGAATGAGGAGAAAATTGGTGATCACAGACAATAACATTGCCTGAAAAAAGCAATCAAGAGAACATCTGTACCTATCAACCTCTACGACTATTTCCTCGTCTTTATAAAATCTTTATTACAATGAAACTTATACATCTATCTATTAACCTTGATGAAAATGGAGGGGAAATGAACTTTCACAAAGTTTCTACAGTAGAAGTTATCTTTACAATCATTCAATTCTCTCCATACAAGTCGCTCAGAATATAAGATCCTACTGTGTTTACTATCAGATGGAAACAAAAAAAGCATTTAATTTGGTAGAACAAAATGAAGCCTGACAGGCTCTCTTCCAGCAAGGAATCTTGTGCATATGTTAAGATCATATAAGGTTCCTTGATAATATAATCATAGAGATTACTGTTCAATAGCCCTCTCACTGAAGTCAACAGAGGTTTAAAAGAGTGTGATATACATATCCTCCATCAATCACAGTGCCTACTATGTGCCAGGCACTATGCTAGGAAATAGGGATGGCAAAGGCCAAAAGTAAAACAATCCTTGCCTTCCAGCAGCTTATAATCTAGCAAGGGAAGAAATCACATACCTATATCGGTATATACAAAATAATTTGGGGGACAAGGGAGAAAAAGGGAGAGGAAAGTGTTCATGTAAAAAGTGGCACCTTAGCTGCCCTTTGAAGGAGGTGAGGATTCTAAGAGGTGAGAAATAATCAATGCAAAGGTCAGATGGTATTTCATGTAAGAGAAAGTGAACATAAAGGGGAGTAAAGTGTAAGAAGGCTGCAAACGTAGGATGGGGCCATGTTATAAAGGGCTTTAAATACCAAACAGAGGAGTTTATAGTTGACCCAAGATGTAACAGAGAGCTTATCGTTAATGTTGTTATTAGGTGGTACCTGACTCTCCATGACCTCATTTGGGGTTTTCTTGGCAAAGATAATGAAGTAGTTTGGCATTTCATTCTTCAGCCCAGCTTACAGATGAGAAAATTGAGGCAGAGTTACATGACTTGCTCAGGATCACACAGCTAGTAAGTGTCTGAGGTCAAATTTGAACTCAAGTCTTTGTACTTCCAGGCCTGGCACTCTATCCACAGTACCATCTAGCAGCCCAACAGGGAGCTAGTGAGGTTTATTTACTGAGTATGGAAATGACACGATCAGAGGTGTGCTTTAAAGAAAATCAATTTCACACCTGTGTGGAGAATGGATTAAAAGAAATTAAAGGAGACCAGGGAGGAGACTATTGCAATAATCCACAAGAGGTAATAAGGACCTGAACTAGGGGGACAGCTGTGTAAGTGGAGAAAAGATAACAGATGTAAGAGATGTTGTAAAGGGGCAGCTAGGTGGCACAGTGGATAGAGAACCGGCCCTGAAGTTAGGAGGACCTGAGTTCAAATCTGTCCTCAGACCAAACACTTGACACTTACTAACTGTGTGACCCTGTGCAAGTCACTTAACCACAATTGCCTAAAAAAAAAGAGAGAGATGGTGAGGAGACAGAATGGACAAGATTTGGCAAGATATATAAAGTGAAGAGTTGCAGTCACAAAGCTAGATAGAAAATAGAAGGAGGGGGTGCAGCTAGGTAGCTCAGTGGATAGAGCACTGGGCCTGGAGTCAGGAGGATTTGAATTTAAATCTGGTCTCAGACACATGATACTCGCTAACTGTGTGACCCTGAGCAAGTCACTTAACCCCGACAGCAGTACCCTGAAGAAATAAAGAAGTTTAGAGAGCTTATAAGTAAAAAATTAAGGAGTTTTTTTGGACATGTTGATTTTACCTATGTGACATCCACTTCAAAATATTCAAAAGTCATTTCACGATGTGTGCCTGGAACTGAGGAGAGTGAGGAGATACACATATCTGAGAATCACAGAGAGAATTGCTAAGTCATGTGAGCTAATAAGATTGAGAAGAGAATAACTTCAGAATTACACCATAAAAGAATTTGAGAGTTGAAGAACCCTCAATGGCCATCTGGTCTAAAAGAATCCCCACTACAACACACTCAACAAGTGGTCAGCTTTTAAGCCTTTGATTGAAGACCTTCAAGGAAGGGGAAATTACTACCTCTCAAGGCAGCTCATTCCATTTCTGGACAGCTGTAATTGTTGAAGATTTTTCAAAATCTCAAGCTGAAATCTGCCTCTTTCCAATCTCTACCCACACAGCTCCTAGTTCTTTCCTCTGGGGCCAAATAGAACACATGACTGCCCATCAACTACTTGAACACATGCCTTCCTGAGTCTTCTTTTCTCCAGGCAAAATATGCCCAGTTCTTTCAACTGATCCTCATATGTCATGAACTGAAAAGTTCTTCATCATCCTGACTGCCCTCTTTTTGCTCACTCCCCAGCTTATAATGCCCTTCTTAACCCATGGTGCCCAGAACTGAACACAATATTCCAGACGAAGTCTGACAAGAACAGAGTACAGTGGAATTCATTCATCATAATGTACATCTGGAATAGGAACAATTGATGAGACAATGAATGAGTTGAGACCAGAAATTAATGGATTGCATTTGAGTAACTGTATAGTCTTTACAACAAACCCAAAATACTCCCCCAGCACAAAAATTCATCATCTTTAACACGCCCTCTCATTGATGCTGTATGGTTTCAAATCTCAAAGTACCACATCTAAAAAGTCAAAGTTGTGAAAGGGCAATGGAGAACTGCAGGATGGACACAAGCAACCTATTTCCAACAATGAAACATGAAGGCAAGAGGGATAGCATCTCAAAAAATTCTACTTAAAAAAGGTGGATAAAACCACACATAAAACCACAAGTTTAGATATTCTGCATATGTTATATTCCAATTTCTTTTTTTTGACAAAAAGGAACTGATTGATGCCATTGTTAAGTAGCAGATACCAAATGAAATTTTCCTATTTTAACAACATACCAAAATGTCCTTGGGAAAAAAATCTGCCACAGCCCCAACAGACTGAATACAAAAGCTATCACAACTAATCTGTTTCCTAAAAAGCAAAAATTTATTTTCATTTAAAAAAAAACAACAGTTGAACCAGGACAAAAGATACTCACATGAAATGTAATCTATAAAGTTGTCTCCTAATTCAAAGGCAAATAGAACTAAAGGAACAGGAAGATGATCCCACATTGGTTTCCTTTTCCTGAGGGTTCCAACTACATTTTCTTGTTTAATTGGTCGTGTCCTTCTCTAGGTAGGGGACACAGCAATTGTTCCTTCAGTTCGAATCATAAAACTATGCATGTGGAAAGGGAAAAAAGGAGGAACAGACGGGGAAACCAAGAGAACACACATACAAACACGCACAAATGATGATGACCTTATCCGGCCAGGAGACACAGAAATTATTCTTTCCGTTCACAACATAAAACAGTATGCAAGGGGGAAAGGAGGGAAACTGGGAAAGGAAAAGCAACAGAGATGAGGAACTAAACACATACATGCCTTTGGTGGTTACCACCAGAGAGGGAGATCACAGTAAGAGGATGTATATTAAAACAGGATCGGTGTCCTTCAGTGACACTGGTTTTTGCGAAACCTAGATAAGGATGAGCCAGGGAGAAAAGACTGAAAAACCTATGTCAGTGAGCAGTAGCTTTGCCAAGAAAACTGGGAAGGTTATGGCTTGGATTATCAAACACAACCATGACTAGGGGAGGGGTGGGGGGAAGGGGAAGGCTTGTCCGGGAAGGATCCAGCCCACCCCCACCCCCCAATCGCAGGCAGTGGGGTGGAGAAGAGGGAAAATAAGACAAGAGGGCTGCTCTTTTCCCAGCCAGGTGTGGAGGCCCGAGCAACCTGAAGCCCAACCAGACCAATCCCCCTCGCTCGGGACTCCCAGCTCCAAGTCACCTCCAAGCACTCCTCCTCGCAGTCCCTCGTCGTCCCCCCTCCGCCGGGGCCCCGACGCCCGGAGCCCACCCCTCACCCCGGCCCTGCCCCCTCGGCGGCGGAGGAGGAGGACGAGAGGGAAGGGCAGGGCGCGGGGGGCCAAGGGCGGCCGGAGGGGTCGCGGAGAGCGAGCCCGCGGGGGAGGCAGCCCAAGCCTGCACCCCAGCGGCCATGGCTCCCCGACCCCCGACCCAGCCCCGTCACCTCCCAGGGAGATGCCCTCCGCACAGGCGCGCACACCGGCCCCAGACACACACACACACACGCACACGCACACACGCACTCACACCCGCCGCCTCCACAGCTCCGCGATCCAGTCCTTTCTCTGCTCCGGTCCCCTCCCCCACGGCCTCAGCCCCCCGCCTTTCCCCTTTCCCCCACCTCATCTCCGGGCGAGATCTGCGAGGTCCCGAGGAGAAATCAGTGCCGGGCACACGCCCCGCGGAGGGATGAAGCCCCCGCCGCCGCCGCCGCCACCGCCGCACCGCACACCATCCCCGCCAGTCCCGGGGCTCTCTCGGGATTCTCCCTTGCGAGCCGCCGTACTATGGAGCCACCAACTCTATCTATCTATCACTATCGCTCTATCACTCTGTCTCTCATCCCCGATCTTCCAGCCTTCCCTTCGGTCTCGCGCGCTCTCCTTCTCCGCCTCGGTCTCTTTCTCTGACCCCCCACTCTACCCCCCAGTCCCGCTTGCACTCTCTCTACCTTGCTCCCCGCCCACAGAAGTGGGGGGAAGGGAAGCAACCTCTCAATCCCGAGACTGTGGCCCCTCCTACCTCCTGGGAAGGAGGACTTGGATGGTGGGGAAGGCGGGGAGAGGTGGGGAGCCAGAGGGACGGACGACTTTTGCAGGCCCCGCCTACCCTGGGAAAGGAGGAGGGAAATAATGACATCCAAATGGACCAATAAGATCTTGGATTTAGAAGTCGGGGGAGGGGTCCGCCGCAAAATGGGAGGGAGGGGTGATGTTAGGAACTGGGCGATCTGACATTGGTTGGGCCTTTCGGTGTAATCACTGCACAATCTCGGCTTTATCACCTTATGCGATGCTGTCACATGCTACGTGGTGCCAGGTTGAGTCTCTCTCTGTGTTCCGTCACGGTAGTTATTAAACATATTTAGCTAGAAGGGACAGAAAAACCGCCATCGCCCAAAGACAAGAAGGAGCCTGGGGCTCCAGGGAGGGGCGGGGGAATAAGAAGGGCGTCTCCTAGACGACTTACTCAATTTGCATGAAATGTTCGCCTGAACCATGAGACCACAATGCCCAAAATGCTTTCGTGAACAAAGTCCATCACTCCCTTGCGGGGGCTCCTGGTGAAGCATGCTGGGAGACGTAGTCTCTTTTTAGTTACTATGGCACTTTCTTTCCCACGCTACCAGCTGTAGCTGATAGACAGAGGGAATTGGGCCAATGGGAGCGAAGTATTGAATTGAAGGGGCAGGCTTTGAACGGAACGACTCGGGACTGAGGAGGACGCGGAGCGTGTGGGTCCCCGACTCTAGGTAGGTAGGTCTCTTCAGGAGCAATACAGTCCTCCTTTCTAGTCCTCCTTTCTGAGGAGGAAACGGGTTGTGGGGCTCGTGAGGCGGCGGGAGAGTTTTGGGGAGGGAGGCCGGTGGTGACGCCGGTGACGCCACGGCCCCGGCCCCGGGCTTGGGCCCCGACGGAGCGGACGCGAGTCACGAATGTGCGTTGGCGGCGTTCCTCCCGGGCCGATTTTTTCCCCGATTTCGAGCTGGAAAGGACCTTAGAGAGCGTTTAGTCCACGCATGGACTCACCCCTTACGGATGGGGAAACAGACCCGGGAAGTTACGAGGCCTTACCTTCTTTGGTTTCCCCTTTTCTACGGAAGAAAGCCGGGGTATTTTCGGTTCCGACTTTCTCCGCTAGGTGGCGCAGTGGGTAGTGGTGTCCCTGTCGTCGGGAAGACCCGAATTCAAATCCTGCTTCAGACGTTTTCTGGCCTGGGACGACCCAGGGCAGATCCCTTCACCACTGTTGGCTTTCGCCCCGGTTTTCTCATCTGTACAATGGGGATAACCATAGCACCTTCCTCCCAGGGTGGTTGTGAGAATCGAATCAATCAGATATTTGCAAAGCACCTTGCACAGTGCCTGGCATGTAGTAAGTACTTAATAAGTGCTTTTTTCCTTTTACTTGAACATGTGTTTACTTGTGATTAGAATAAAATTGAATTGATTTTATTTTTCTTTTTTTTCTTTCTGGTCAACTGGCAGTATGTTGTTAGTATGGGATCCTAGATAAGTCCCCTAATCTCTTTGGGCCTCAATTTCTTAGACAAAGGGGTCAAACTATAGATGATACCCAAGTTCCCTTCCCAGCTCGAAATCTGTGATTCTGTTTTTTTATTGCCTCCTCGACTTAGGTTTCCTTTCCATTAGTGCTCATGGTTTCATGACTCTTGAGAGCTTTTTTTGCAGCCACCATTAACCAAAAGTCAGAGGACTTCTATATGCCATGTTGTAGAGAGTATTTTTTATAATGGTCTAATACTAGGGGGAAAATTTTTTTTGGTCCTGACCTGTGAACTTTATGTGCAGAACTCCGGTTGTGAAAACTTTCCCAACTGATAAAGAGACTGAACTCTTCCTCAGTCTTGAGAGTTGGTTGATGGAGGCAGAGAACAAGTATTTATATTAAGTGATTACTATATGCCAGGCAGTGTGCTAACGTTATAAAAATATTATCATCGAATTTGAAGGGTGGATTTGAACTCAGATCTTTCTCACTCCAAGCCTAGCACCCTTATCCACTACATCACCTGGTTGCCTTATTTTTTGGAGCATTAAGAGTTTAAATGACAGTTCCCTTGCAATCATAGTTACTATGTGTCAATTCTCTAGAAATGAGGCCTTTATCAGAAACACTGGTTGTAAAAATTGTTTCCCAGCTTTCTGCTTTCCTTCTGATCTTGGTTGCATTGGCTTTGTTTGTGTAAAAACTTTTTAATTTAATGTAATCAAAATTATCCATTTTGCATTTCATAATGTTCTCTATCTCTTATTTGGTCATAAATTCTTCCCTTCTCCGTAGATCAGACAGGTAAACCATTCCTTGCTCTCCCAGTTTGCTTATGGTATCACCCTTTATGTCTGAATCATCATAGTTAATGTGTGTCAAGAGGCAGGTCTTAAACTCA
Source organism: Vombatus ursinus (assembly GCF_900497805.2). Classification (NCBI taxonomy): domain Eukaryota; kingdom Metazoa; phylum Chordata; class Mammalia; order Diprotodontia; family Vombatidae; genus Vombatus; species Vombatus ursinus. The sequence continues at coordinate 14,566,531 of NW_020954587.1, read as the reverse complement.
GGTCATATCAACTATAATATGGTGGCACTCTTCCTCCCTCTCCCCTACACTGAAAAAAGTTGCTTAATAGTTCTCAGAAATAGAGGATCTATCCTTTAGTCTTGACATTATGGTACTAACCACTGACTTTAGAATTTTGTTTGACCAGAGATTTGTTCTCAATGTTGACATTATTGGGTATGTGGTTCTTTTGTCTCTGTTGGTTCCCCACTTTGCACCACTTCTTGCCAATGTTGCTCTGAATTGTTCTTGTATTTTTCTTTCCTTACTACTTAATAGTATTCCTTATCATCCTTATTTTTTATGACATATTTGTTAGGTTTTACCTGACCATTTAGCATGTATGTTGTTTCCAGTATTTTATTAGAAAAATAACACTTTGACAAAAGTTGTTACACATAGGGGCCTTTTGTTTCCATTGTTAACCTTGGAGTACAATCTCAGTAATAGTACTCAGAGTCAAGGGATAGTCACCATTCAGTAAATTTTCTAGCATAATTCCAAATTATTTTCCAGAATAATTGAACATCTTCACAACTCTACCAACAGTGGAGTTAGCGTACCATTTTCCTACAACTCCTTCAGCAATATATTTTCCGTCCTTTTACTGGCTCAGAAATCAGAGTTCTTGAAGAGCCATGTGTTATGCAATAAAGACTGCTCTCTATATAAACATAAACAATCTGGCGCACGAGGATTTCATCACGAGCATTCATCATTAAGCAAATTTATGGTTATGCTTAATTTCTCATTACGTATATGTGTTCATTACCCAGTTTCTGCTATAGATAAGTATCCCTGATCTTTAGCTTATGAAATGAGAGCTAGAGGTATGGACAAAGTATTGGCTAAAAATGGAAACTTCGGCCTAGCTTGTAGTAGTAGAATGTAGCTGTGTTCAAAACCTCGTCAGCAGTGTTCTGTGTATAAGACCAGGCTGCCTCTAGTCTAAAGTAAAATGCTTTATACAATTTTGCCACTTTCTTCTGGAGTTCAAATACCATGTAGGAAAATATACTTGAAAAACTAAGATAGAAAGTGTTCCACTCATAATCAGAAATAAACTGGATTTATTTTATTTTTACTAGGTGTTTATTGCCTTGAATAGTGAAGAAAGTATATAAAAATTCTTTAACTAATACTTGGCTGCAAAGTCCGGTGTGCAAATTCTGCCTGACTTAATCGCTATATTACCTTAGGCAAGTCACTTAACTTCCCTGAACCCCAGTTTTCCCATCTATAAAATTGGTATAATAATAGCACCTACTGCATAGGGTTTGTATAAATGTTAGCTGAACTACCAGTTTAGTAGTGAATCTGTAATTCAATAATTGTATGATAACAAACACCTCCTTTCCCCTTTTGAACTGTACATATGGATTTCAAAGATGTTATTAGACTCACAGATTCCATCTGTTCATTGAACAGTTTTATCCAAAGTAAAAGAGTTTTCTTGGGAAAGAAATAATTTAAGTACAAACAAGTCAGAGTATGAGCATGTGAATTGTTTTCAGTTTTCATAAGTTATAAAAATATTTATTTGACCACTTTTGCCTAATGAAAGTTTTTCATTCCTTTATATTTTGTTATTCTTATAACTCATTTTTACAACCCAAACAAGAGAATTAGCTTACTGTATGAAGAAATAATTTAAGAATTAAAATCAGAAGTTCTGAACTACATCAATGTTAGATGCTTCTGAGAGATTGAAAAAGTTTATTAGCATTTTGATAACTTTGTTGGATCTATGACTTCATTGACATAGGTATCTGTCTGTCAGTACAAATTGCAGTCCATCTATAACTTCTCAGCCTATGCTACTCTCCATAAATTCTCCTTAGAAAAGAACCAAGCATTCTGGGGGCTTTCCTCACTTTCTCTTGAAACTTCATGAATACCAGTGCAGCATCTCAGCTGGCCAGTTAATATCCCTCACTCATTATGCGTACCCACTTCTTTTTCCAGTTAGACATCTTTCCAATGATCTCCTTTATGCATTTCTTAAGAATAGTCCTTCACTGGTAACATCTTGCTGATTACACATACTTCCCTTGGGTCTGTGCATTTCCTTTGGGTAACCCAAAATTTTAAATCTTCAGAGACTTTAGTATCCCCTGACTCAACAGTGCTATAAAGCATCACCTGAAAATAGTGATATTTAAAAAATGGGCCTTTGTTTCAAGGATATTCTTTGAAATATTAAAAGTACCATACAGTTTTTCAAAGGCAATCCAGCCAGCACCTCCAATTCAGTTCTGGACCCAATTGTCCTTTTGCATCGTTTGTCCAAAACATATGTACTAATGGTCCATCTAACTTGATATTGCAGTCTGAATAATAAGCATTTTTCATACACTTAGCTTTTCCTATATGAATAGTTAAACCAAACTCTCTTTTTTTGGCAATTGGGGTTAAGTGACTTGCCCAGGGTCACACAGCTAGTAAGTGTCAAGTGTTAGATCTGCAGCTGGATTTGAACTCAGGTCCTCCGGACTTCAGTGCCAGTGCTCTCTCCATTGCGCCACCTGGCTGCCCCTAAACCAAACTCTTGAGTGATTATAGATCTCCTAAGTGAAATTTATAGTGGCATAAATACTAAGTTCTCACCAATCACTACAGTTTTCTTCACAAACAGGAATACCTAGAATACTTCACTGTCTACATAGAGTCCCTCTTCCATTTGGACTTTGTGGGATAGCCTTTATAATAGTGGCAAAGACTTTTAAAAAGAATGTGTCTCAAAAAAAAAAAAAGCATGCCTCCCTGTTTTATACACATCCCTATATTTTAACAATCAGAGGGTTGCTGAACAAAGTTACTACTGTTATTACATACTTCAAGTAATCTTGTATGATTTAAGCAGTAATTGGATAAGGAGACAACCTTTAATGTTTTTGCTCTAATAAATCAAATGCTCTTTAATACACAATATAGTCTTATCCCTATACCTTTTATTCAGTTATGTGAATAAAGATGTGTTATGCTATAACAAATGCATGTCTGTTTCCTCATACTTTCTGATAAAAAAAAATTGTGTAGAGCCCCTATTGTCAGTGGTTATTGATATTTTCTTGGTTGCCTTTTTGAGAGTAAAAAGGTCTGAATTTTTGCCCCAAGAGTTTGGTACCTTCCATTCTTTCAGCTATCAGTACTCTTAAAATTGTGTCAGACCTTGTGTATCCTTGATCTAGTCCATATATTCTTCGAATCTTGGTTTTCTTTAGTGCCAGAATTGAATAAGGGGAAGTAATTAGGCTGAATTTAAGAAGTTGTGCAACACTTTTTCAAAGATCTTGAGCGGCTTGCTCCCACAAAAACATCCTTTTAACACCATTATGTCCAAATGATGTGTGTGGGTATAAATCACAGAATATCATGATCTCTAAATGACGAAAATTGCAGGTAAAACAAAATTCAATGATAATACATAGGTGTTTGTAAGTAGGTAGTAGAATATTACCAATGATGATTTTCACTAGCCAAATAACCTAAAACATCATCAAATATTTATGTGTGTCTACATGTGCATACATACATATGTGTGTGTATATATATACATGTGTGCATACATATATATGTGTGTATATACATGTGTGCATACATACATATGTGTGTGTATATATACAGGTATACATGCATACATCTACATCCACACACAGGTAGACCAGCCATAAGAAAAAATGAACAGTTGGATATCCCGAGTGTTCCATTGGTATTCATAACATATTAAAAGAAGCAAAAGAAAGCCTCAAATACATTGGACAGATCCTCCAAGGACAGTTTACCCCCCCCAAAAAAAAATGCAGGAATTGCATGGAATAAGAAGATATGAATGGATTTTGATGTACAAAACCCCTTTCCTATTCCTCCCTCTTTCTCTGGAAAGTATCTCATTAATGTCCCTTCATTCTTCTACAAGAGATTTCTCTTATCCCCCAATCCATCTGTCCAAGAGCAGCCAGCTCATTTCCCAATCAATCCATCAATCAGTAAGTATTTCTTAAGCTCCTACTGCATGACAGGCACTGTTCTGGTCCTGGGCATACAAATAAAATTGAAACAATCCCTGCTTGCAAGGTGTTTAGATTTTAATGGAGAAAACAAGTATACACATAGAAATGCAGAATATTTAAGAGGCAGTTTGAAAAAGAAGGCACCAGCAGTTGGGGAAACAGGAAAGGCTTCGTGTAGAAGATGATACTTGAGCTGCAGCTTGAAGAAAGAGAAGGATTCTATGAAGTTGAGGTAGAGGAGTGTATTCCAAGTGTGATGAATAACTAATGCAGCGTCACAGAGATGTGAGTAAAATTTTGTGTGTGAGGAGCCAGTTTGACTGGGTTTTAGAAAATGGGAGGGGTAGTAATGTTCAATAAAGCTAGAAAGATAGGTTCAGGCTAAATTGTGAAATACTTTAAGAACTAACCAGAGGAGTTTATATTTTATCCTAGAGGCAAAAGGAAGCCATAGGTGTTGATTGATCAAGGGACTAACATAGTCAGATTTGTGTTTAAAGAAAATCACTCTCGGGAGCAGCTAGGTGGTGCAGTGGATAGAGCACCGGCTCTGGAGTCAGGAGGACCTGAGTCCAAATCCGGGCTCAGACACATAACACTTACTTGCTGTGTGACCTTGAGCAAGTCACTTAACCCCATTGCCTAGCCAAAAAAAAATAAAATAAAATAAAGAAAGTCACTTTGGCAGGAATGTGTAGAATGGACTAGAATGGTGAGAGACTTGAGGTAAAGAGACTATTAGGAGGCTGTTAGAATAATCCAGGCAAGAGCTGATAAGGGCCTGAATTCAGTTGTTAGCAGTATAAGTAGAGAGAAAGGTTCAGATGTGAGAGATGTTGTAGGGGTAGAAAGGGCAGAATTTGACAGTTTATTGCATTTGTGGGGTGAAGGAGAGTGAAGAGTAGAGCATCTTACTAGGGTTACAGAATTGGTAGTTTGGAAGACTAGTGGTGTCTTTGACATAAATAGGAAGTTTGGAAGAGGGTAGAGTTTGAGGAAAAAGATACTGAATTCACTGAACTTGTTGAATATAGGGAGAGAATATACAACAACCACCCTGATTTGAATTGAGTGGAAAATTTTGAGTGGCCTTTAAAGAAAGAGATGAAAGTAAAGGGAGAGTGGAAAGAGCAGTGGAAAGCAAAGAATATCCTGACTCCCCCACTAGGACCAGTTTGTTGGGCAGTGTGAGAAAAGGACAGACAGAACCAGAGAGGATATCCAGAGAGTGTTATAGGGGAAGGTGAGGGAACCTAGTCTAAGTAGATGAAAGGAGATGGAGAAAGAAGTCTAGTATAAAAGGAAATCTGTTCATTATGGAAGGGACATTCCAGAGGCCAGAGTGGAAAGGGTAGGCATAGTTGCAATGGGACATGGAATGGAGTAGGATTGAAGAGGACAGGGATTAGAGAATGGGAGGTAGGGATTGAGGGTAGTTTTCTCCTGTATGGCTGGTAATTTATTAATAATACATGGATAAGGAAGTAATCAGCAGAAACCATATGGTTAGTTATGGGTGAATAATAAAACTCAGTCTCAAGGGGTTTTGCTAAAGGGTAGTGTAATGAGCCTCCCCTAAGTTTAGTTCTGCACTAATTAAAAGTCAGGGTAAAAGTCTAGTCCGTTCTACACATTCCTGCCAAAGTGACTTTCTTTTATTTTTTTTTTTTTTTGGCTAGGCAATGGGGTTAAGTGACTTGCTCAAGGTCACACAGCAAGTAAGTGTTATGTGTCTGAGGCCGGATTTGGACTCAGGTCCTCCTGACTCCAGAGCCGGTGCTCTATCCACTGCACCACCTAGCTGCTCCCGAGAGTGATTTTCTTTAAACACAAATCTGACTATGTTAGTCCCCTCCCCATTCTCGACTATAATGAAGTACAGTTAATCAAAACAAAACTATACATGGGTTGTGTCTGGCCACCTATGCCTCCTTGTAGGCATTTCTGTGCCTAGAGTAAGGTAGAAATGCTTTATTTAAGTTTTTTGAATCATAGTTGATCACTATATTGATCAGAGTTCTGAAATATTTCCATTTTATTTTCCTTTTCGTTTTTGAAGTTGTATAAATTCTTTTCCTGGTTTTCCTTGTTTCTGTATTAGTTTATATAAATCATCCTAAATTTCCCAGAATTCTTCATATTTATTATTTCTGTTCAGATTTGAGCAATCACTGGACACCCACTGTATTTCCAGTTCTTTGCTACCACAAAAAGGGCTGCCACAAATATTTTTCTTTCTATACTTAATCTTTATTCTCAAAACCTTCACTTCTCCATCCCTCCATGTTCTCCTGCTCTATGATCCCTTTTCTGTCCTTGCTTTATTATCTTTGTTGTCTTGAGTCTATAGTTAACTCATTTAACCTTGAACTGTTCTCAATCTTGAATCTTTGTCCTTTTTTCCTATTACAGTTTATACCCTATTAATTCTGAACCCTGGGTTTATCCACTGTCTATGCCTTCCACATTGCTGTTCCCATGGTCCTGAACCGAAATGGGGGTGGAGGGGACAGGACAGACAGAGAGATACTTAACCATGTTAAATGGGTTCACTACAAATTCACTTTATATAACAATTCTTCCCTGATTGATTCTATAATGCTTCTTGAAAGAATTCCAAAACTTTCATGTCTCTTCAAGCTCTGAATACCACTCCCTTATGTTTTCCCCCTGGATTACCTTACTTCTTAATTTGCTGAGAAGTTTGAGGCCATTCACTATGAACCCCTCCCATCTTATTCCACAAATCAGACATTTCTAGATTTTCACCTGTCCTCTCTTCCTTTGATCTACTCACTTCGGATTCCCATCCCTCTGGAAAGCCTTTCATTGTTTTCTCCTATCTACCCACATTGTTAGTGTTCTTCTTCCTTGAGATTATTTTATCTATATCCCCCAGTAAAATATAAGCTACCATAGGGCAGAACTACCTTATCTTTGGCTTTTCATTCCTAGCACCTGACAGTACCTTTCACGTAATAATTGCTTGCCAAGTCTTTGTTGAATTGAATTGTACCTGTGGAAGAAGTATACACACTGATGAAATTACAGATCCATCAGCTAAGGAGCTAAGAAAAGATGAGGTCACCAAAGGAAAACGTGTAGAAAATAGAAGTACAGGGGCAGCTAGATGGCACAGTGGATAGAGCTCTGACCTTGGAGTCAGGAGGAGCTGAGTTCAAATTCGGCCTCAGGCACATGTTACTTACTAGCTGTGTGACCCTGGGCAAGTCACTTAACCCCAATTGCCTCACCAAAAAGCAAAAAATAAAATAAAATAAATTTAAAAAAAAAAAGAAAACAGAAGTACAGTGAATAAGAAAAGAGCACAGAGGAATGCCAGTATTTAAGGTTGAGGAGAAGTTGTTTTTTTTTTTTTTTAATTCGTTGTATTTGTATCCTCAATGCCTAGTACAACAACCTAGTACAGTGCCTAATGTTAGACATTTAACTCTTTTTGATTGATACATATAACAAAAAATTAATGTCACAAGTCATCTTCAAAAATTTGGGCAGTAACTATGCTCTGTAAACATCATAGTACATCTATACTATACATACTATATCTATAGAATTATTAGATATTGAAGAAATACTAGGTGATTATTATTCCTAAAGAATGAGGTTCATTCTTTTAAGACTAAATCAAATGTCTGGTGCAATTAGAAAGAGGGAAAGAAAAGGAAGTTTGATTTAACTTGTTATTTTATACTGTAACATGTCAGGCAAGGGTTTTTTTTGTTCAATTTCAGGTTTTCGGGGGGGGGCACATTTTAATTTTAATCTTTTCACATTCTACCTTCAAGAACATTTGTGATAACGTAGAAATATCACTGATATGTGAATCAGGAAACTTTAGATCTAATCTTGAACCATTAACTCGATATGTGGCTTTGGGCCAGTCACTTAACATTTTTAGGACTTAGTACCCTCATCTGTCAAATGAAGGAGGTAGAATTTGTCTTTTGGCTTTTTTTTTTTTATTGTGAACTTAGTCCTCAACAAACACAAACATTCCGATATATGAATGAAAGAGAACCGGAAAGAGAATCGTACAAAAAACTATGAACTTCTCTTAAGTAGTTTTTTGGGTTTTTTTTTTTTTAAGAAAATAAATATTGGATGGATCTTCTTTAACAAACTTAGGGGTGGTCCTAAAAAAAGAACCGTACAGGATGAACAGGCATTTATGGGTTGAAATCTGCATTGTTGGTGGGCACTTCTAAATTGATAAGAACACAGATTCATGTGGTGTGCAAACACAGCATATGTGCCTGGCACATAGTAGGCTCTTGTTAACTCAATGACGTATATAATTTAGCATGCTAGTAATTGTTGTCCTATTCGTATCTGCTTCTGGCCTTCTTGTTTTCTTCTGTGTATGTTAAAAGCTGTTTTATTGTAAGATGGCTGAATAAGGCAGGAAATTACCTGGCTCTCCCAAATTCCCCCACAAATAATTTAAAATAACAACTCAGAATGAACTTTGAACTTCAGAAATAATTAAAAGTCAGGGTAAAGCAATTGTCCAGCCTAAGATAATGTGGGAGGATGTTAGGAAAGACCTGATTTGCCAGGTTTGTGGTCTGGCCCAATTGAAAGGTAACATCCCAATCAACAAACAAGTCCAGGGACCAACTGTGTAGGCAGCAGCCTCAGCTTCAGGAACTTTTGCCCTAAGGACAATGGGTGGGTCTAGCAGCTGGTGGGGAAGATTACAGCTCCCTTCTATAGCACTAGATATAGGGCACAAGTATCCTGACCAAATGTGGTCCCAGGCCATGGTTATGGATGAGGAAGAACAGGCACATGCCCTGTGACTGTGGTTATAGAGGGGCAGGGCCCTACTGGCCGTGGTCACTCACAGAAGAGTGGAGTCCTTGGTTTTGTTTCTAAGGGAGAGGTGAGCTGAAGTTTGCAGCTTCCAGAGGGACCCCATTTATGGTGACAGTGTTGCTGGTGGCTCTGCTTGTGGCTCAGGGGCAGAGAGGACTAGCCCATATAGAGCTTAGAAAAAAAAAAAAAAAAAAAAAGCCCTGAAGCTTGAGACATTATCCCCTATACCTCAAGACTAGAGCTGACTTTAACACAGTTAACAGCCAAGAAATAATCTACTTTAAAGAAAAAGAATAAGCAAAAGAAAAAAAACTGACCATAGATAGCTACTATGGTGATTAAAAAATCAGGGGGAGCGGCAGCTAGGTGGCACAGTAAATAGAGCTCTCGCCTTGGAGTCAAAAGGACCTGAGTTCAAATCCAGCCTCAGACACTTAACACTTACTAGCTGTGTGACCCTGGGGAAGTCACTTAACCCCAATCTCCTCACCTAAAAGTAAAAAAACAAAAACAAAAAAAAGATCTGGGTTTAAACTCAGAAGGCAATGAAGTCAAAACAACTACTTCAAAGAAAAAAAGTAAAATTAAAAAGAAGTTCTTGGAAAAGCTTAAATGAGGAAAAAATTTAGGGAAAAAAGAGTAATGCCAGAAAATCAAGAAAATTGTAAGAAGAAAGTGATCCAATTGGAAAAGGAGATCATAAAACTTAAGGAAGAAAATAACTTAGAATTGGACAAGGGGAAGCTAATGACTTCATAAGACACCAAGAAATAAAAAAACAAAATCAAAAGAAAACATCTCATTAAAAAAAAACTGACCTGGAAAACAGATTGAGGAAAGATAATATAAGAACTGAAAGTTATAATCAGAAAAAGAGTCTAAGCACTATGCTTCAAGAAATTAATTATTAAGGAAAATTGCCCTAAAGTTTTAGAACGAGGGGATAAAATAGACATTGAAAATATCCACTGATCACCACCTGAAAGAGATCCCAAAATGAAATCTCACAGGAACATTATAGCCAAGTTTCAAAGCTCCCAGATCAAGAAGAAAATACTACAAGCAATTAAAAAGAAACTATTTAAATACTGTGGAGCTACAGTCAGGAAAACACAAGATTTAGCAGCTTCTATGTTAAAGGATTGTCAACTGGACCGAAACCTTTGGGTGGCTGGAGCCAAACAGAGCAGGCTAGAGACAGGAGAGACAGGACACAAACAGAAGTTTAATTTCAAAGTGAGGAAATGCTTGCAAGCAGAAGTCCTTCTGAGGAGGAGGGCTTAACATGCTGAGGCAAAGGCAGTGCTTTATATACATAAGTGGACTGGACCATGACATAATCATTCTTAGCCATTCCATAGCAGGCTCATGTGTGGACAATATGGGCATTCCTGAGTCCTATGGGAAGTCTCCAAGTTGATTGTCTCACAGACATGAACAGAACCAGACTTAGCATAGCAGGAACAGGAGGGCAATACCTGGTTCTTTTCACTTAACTTTATAAGAAATAAGGATTGTGAGCGTCCCAAAAGTATGATGAATGGTTCTCGGGTCCCTGAGAAATAGGGGGCAGTGAACACCTGGTGATGGTCAAGGCAATGCATTTTGCCAGAGGGTGAGATCATCCAGAGCACAAAGGATTGTTGTTATGCCAAGCTCAGGGCACAGCCTGCTTGCTGGGCTTTAACTCTGGGAAACAGGGTGTCTCCAAATAGCTTAACAAGACTGAAATGATGAAACAGGATATTCCAAAGAACAAAAGAGCTGGGCTCATAACCAAGTATAATTTATCCAGCAAAACAGAGTGTAATCCTGAATGGGGAGAAAATGGATATGTAATGAATGAGCAAAAGACCAGAACTGAATGGAAAATTTGACCTATACAAACCAGGAAAAACATAAGAAGGTAAACATGAAAGACCAATTATAAGAGATTTAATAAGGTTGAACTGTTAAAGTCATATGGGAAAACGTCTCATTCTTAATAATGTTATCATTACTAGGGTGGTTTGAAAGAACCTACATTTAAAGAAGGCTTAGAGTTGAGTTGAGGATGATGGTATGATCCTAAAAAATAAAATTGGGTAGGGAGATGTAAAAAGAAGCAGTTATCTCATACAAACATGGCATGGAGGGCTGTAGTGCTAGAACCTTATTCTTATCAGAACTAGGTTAAAAAGAGAGTAACATGTACATCTTGAAGGATATAAACGTCTTAACTTACAGTGAAATAAGAGGGTAAGGGGATAGGATAAGGGAGGGACTCCTAAAAGGGTGGGTAGATTAAGGAATAGGAGGGTTAGGGGAGAGGATAAGGGAAGGATTCTTAGAAGGGTTGCAGATTTCAGAGGCTGTGGTCAGAAGTAAATTAGACGTCTAAGGAAAGGGACAGGGTAAAAAGAGAGAAAGAAGGATAAACAGGAAAAATAGGATATAAGGAAATACAAAACTAGTAATTATAACTTTGAATGTGAGTGGTATGAACTCACCCATAAAATGGAAACAGCAGAATGAATTAAAAATCAGAATCCAACAATATATTGTTTATAAGAAACAAATTTTAAAATGAGAGATACACATAGAGTAAAAATAAATACCTGGAGTATAATTTGTTATGCTTCAGCGAATGCAAAAAAAAAAAAAAGGCAAGAGTAACAATCTCAGACAAAGTTAAAGCTAAAATATGTAATTAAAGGAGAAAAACATAGAGACTACATTATGATAAAAGGTACCATAGATAATTAAGTAATATCAGTACTAAACCTGTATGCACCAAATGCTACAGCATCCAAATTTTTAAAAGAAAGGCTAACTGAATTACAGGTGCAAGTAGATAGCAAAACTATAATGGTGGGGGACTTCAATCTTCCCCTCTCAGAACTAGATAAATCTACTGAAAAAAATAAATAAGAAAGAAGTCAAGGAGATGAATAGACTCTTAGATAAGCGAGATATAATAGCTATCTGGAGAAAATTGAATAGGAATAGGAAGGAATATACCTCAGCAGTACATGGTACCTTTGCAAAAAATGACCATATGTTAGGGCATAAAAACTTTATAGTTAATGCAGGAAAGCAGAAATATTAAATATATCATTTTCAGGTCATAATACAATAGAAATTTTATTTCATAAGGAACCATGGAAACACAGATTTAAATTTAATTGGAGACTAAATAACCTAATCTTAAAGTATGAGTGGGTTAAAGAACAAGTCATAGAAACAATAAATAATTTTATTAAAGAGAATGAAAAATAATGAGACAATATAACAAAGCCTATGAGATGCAGTAATCAGAGGAAAATTTATATTTCTAAATGCTTACATCAATAAAGTAGAGAAAGAGCAGACCAATGAATTAGATATGCAATTTTTAAAAAATAGAAAAAGAACAAATTGTAAATTCCCAATTAAATACCAAATCAGAAATCTTAAAAGTTAAAGAATGAGATTAATAAAATTGAATGTAAGAAAACCATAAGGGGGCAGCTAGGTGGCACAATGGATAGAGCACTGGCCCTGGAGTCAGGAGGACCTGAGTTCAAATCCGGCCTCAGACACTTATTACTCACTAGCTGTGCGACTCTGGGCAAGTCACTTAACCCCAGTTGACTCACAAAAAAAAAACAAAAAAAGAAAGAAAAAAAAAAACCATTGAATTAACAAAATTAGCATAAAATACCCGGGCATATACCTGCATAGACAAACCCAATAATTATAAAACATATTAAGACATATATGTATATATGTCTTAAGACATATAAAGACATAATTATAAAATACTCTTTATGCAAATGAAATCAGATTTAAATAATTGGAGAAATATTGATTGTTCCTAGGTGGGCAGAGCCAATATAATAAAAATGACAATTCTACCTAAACTAATCTATTTATTCAATGCCATCCCAATTAAATTACCAAAGAATTATTTTATTGAGCTAGAAAAAATAACAAAAGGTCAAGAATATCAAAGGAATTAATGGGAAAAAATGTGCAGAAAGGAGGTTTAGCAATAACAGATCTTAGACTATATTATAAGGCAGTAATTGTCAAAACTATCTGGTACTGGCTAAGAAATAGAAAGGTGGATTAGTGGAACAGAATAGACATACAATACACATTAGTAAATGTTTATAGTAATCTTGTGTTTGGCTTAAATTAAGATTTAAGATCTGAGGATAAGAATTCACTGTTTGATAAAAATTATTGGAAATAAAAATGGAAAGCAGTCTGGCAGATATTGGATACAGATCAGTATTTTATGAGTGTAGACCAGTATCTTATGCCGTTTGCCAAGATAAGGTCAAAATGGATACATGACCTAAATACAAAGGGAGATATAAGAAAATTAGAAGAACATGTAAGATATTAACCTATCAGACTTCTGGATGGAAAAGAATTTTTGAATAAAGAAAAGATAGAGAACATTGCAAGATATAAAATGGATAATTTTGATTATATTAAAGAGGTTTTGTACAAATAAAATCAATGTACCCAATATTAGAAAGCAGAAAATTGCGGGGGGGAGGGGCGGTATCAACAGTTTCTCCGGTGAAGGTCTCATATCTCAAATTTATAGAGAATTTTTTCAAATTTATAAGAATATGAGTCATTCCCCTATTGATAAATGGTCAAAAGATATGTTTTTCAGTGAAAAAATCAAAGCTATATATAGTCACATAAAAAAATGCTCTAAATGATTATTGATTAAAAAATGCATATTAAAACAACTTTGTGATATCATCTCACATCTACTAGATTGGCTAAAATGATAGAAGGGGAACGTGACAAATGTTGGAAGGGATGTAGAAAAATTGGGATGGTAACACAGTGAAACTGTGAACTGATCCAACCATTTTGAAGAGCAATCTGGAATTATGCCAGAAGAGTTATAAAAGACTGTTTTTGCCCTTTGACCCAGCAATATCATACTAGGTCAGTTTTTCAAGGTGATCAGGGAAAAAAGGAAAAAAGCTATATATTCTGAAGTATTTTAGCGTCTTTGTAATGTCAAAGAACTAGAAATTGAGGGGATGCCCATCAGTTGAAGGATGTCTGTACAAGTTGGCAGGTTGATTTTAGAAAAACATGAAAAGACTTGCATGAAATAATGAAGCATGAAATGAACAGGAGCAAGAGAACATTGTATACAGTGATGGCAATATTGTTTGACGAACAACTGTGAACAACTGAATTATTCTGAGTACTATAGATACACTGATCAACTACAAAGCACCTATGAATAAAGATACTATCCACCTCCACAGAAAGAACTGATAAAAAGAAGTATGCCTAGTATTACATACATGTGTGTATACATATAAACGTGTGTGTGTGTGTGTATGTGAGAGAGAGAAATGATGGTCTTCTCTAATGTGGGGTGGGGAGGGAGGGAGACATTTTAGAACTTAAAATGTAACAGAATAATATAAAATTTTTTGAACATTTTAAACAGTTTTATTTATGCTCTTTTTTTGCGCATCAGTTTCTGCTGATCCAAAACCTACCTTCCAAGTAGAAGTCCACCTTTGTAACAGATACATGTACTAAAGCAAAACAGGTCTCTACATTGGCCATGTCTAAAAATGTGTGTGTCTTTCTGTACCTCTAGTTCACAGTTTAATTTAATTTAGACTGAAAAATATGCATGGATAGAGGGAAAAGATCCTAGGCTTTTTGCTCTTACCGTGATTTCAGAATTTTGCTACGGTGATTGATCTGTCAGGGGGTACTTTTATTGTATACTAATTCTTGCTTATTAATCTTGTCATTTCTGTATCCATATCATTTCTTGTTGCCCTCTTCCCTCTACTCACACAGACACCAAGTGGCCTCAGGCATTGGCTTTGGAGTCAGAGGACCCAATTCCAAGTCATACCTCTGACTGACTTGTACAACTTCTGGCAAGTCATATAACCTCCCTGGGCCTCAATTTCCTCACCTGTAAAATGAACTTTTTGGATCTTTTATAGCTCTAAATCTATGATTATATGACTGTTTTAGTAGCCTTCTAATTGGTCTCCCTGCCTGATGCCTCTTACCCTGCATGCAGCTGCCAAAATGGTTTTCTTTAAACTCGTGTCTATATTAACTTCCCTCCTTAGGAAACTCCAGCGGCCTTCCCTATTGCCTGCTGAATAAAATGCAGATTCCTCTATTGGCATTTAAAACCCTTAACAACCTGTCCATATTTTAGCCTTCTCTCCTCTTTCTGTTCCAGCCAAATTGGCCTTCTTGCTGTTCCTCACATACAGCAGGATCATCTGCATTTCCATGACTTTGCACTAGTGGCCCCCATGTCCAGAATGCCCTCCTTTGTCACCACCATTCCTTCTCAAGAACCACTTTCCACATGAAGCCTTTCCTCATATTTCCTTCCTTCTGCAGTGAGGGAAAGGAAATGGGTTTATTTGGCCAAGGCCAAGCTTGGTCTTTATAATTACATAGTATTTGATTTTTTTTCTTTCCATTTGCATTGTAGTATTCATGTATATTGCTTTTGTTGGTTATGTTTTATTGCACGTCAGTTCATGTCTTCACATGCTTCTCTGACTTTTTTTGTTTGTTGCTTCTTAAAGTAATATTCATTCTATTCATGCATCACAACTTACTTAGGTATTTTCTGAAAGATAGGTGTCTACTTTGTTTCTTCCAGTTCTTTTGTTGCCACAAAAAGCGCATCTATGGATATTTATATATATGGGACTTTTCTTTCTGTCTTTGGCCTCCTCGGAGTATATGCCTCTTAGCAGGATCTCTGGTTCGAAGAATGTGAACCTTTTGTTACTCTTAGCATAATTCCAAATTGCTTTCCTGAATACTTACACTAGTTCACAGCTTCACCAGCGGTGTATTGTAATGCCCTCCATCATTGACTATTTTCCTCTTTTATCACGATTGCCAATTTGCTGGTTATGAGGTGAAACTTCAGAGTAACATAGTTTTTAAAAATTGATTTTTTTCCATACTTACCTCAAAAAATGCACTTTACATTTTACTTGGATGAATTGGATATCTAGTCCCTGATCAGAGCAAATGAATTTAATGGTGGGCCTAACAATCTCAGAGTTCACTGTTAAAAGTGCAGAGCTCTTAAAATAGAAGGTAGGATTTTCTTTTTAACAGTAATTATGTTTTCTTATAACTGTAATACCCTTTGACTCCTTCAGTAAAGAACTCAGGGTTTATTTGAGCATGAACAATTCTGCTATTTCACTGCCACTTGCTGTTTCTTGGGGAAACCCATTGTTGATAGAAATTGGTTTGGATTTTTCTCAGAGTGTTGATGTATTATATTGATTTGCAAATATTTTATCACTTGGTCTCCCCATAAATAATGTGACATTTATGTAACAGGGCCTATTGATAAAAAGACTTTGCTAATCAAATGCTTTCTTGACATTTATGATTTATAACTTCAAATTTTTTTGGTTTTGGAAACATTTTTAAAGCCAGTTATATCCTTGTGATTTATATTATTTTTACCTAACTTTTTTTCAGGTCACTATGAAAGGCTTGTACTTTCAGCAGAGTTCACCAGGAGAAGAAATTTCATTTGTATTTCAGGAAAGGGTGAGAAAAGTCTTATATAGAAAATGGGAAGGTTTTCCTTTTTTAAATTTTCTTTTTTAAAGGCAGCTAGGTGACACAGTAGATAGAGCACTGGCCCTGGAGTCAGGAGGACCTGAGTTCAAATCCAGCCTCAGACACTTGATACTTACTATTAGCTATGTGACCCTGGGCAAGTCACTTAACCCCATTGCCTAAAAAAAAACAAAAGAAAGAAAAATTTTCTTTTTTAATTCTGAATTTAACAAACATAAAAAATGATCATTTCCATATAGAATACAACAGAAGATTTATATGTAAAAACTGTGAATCACTATTGCATACAGCTTGCTTTTTTAAAAGTATACAGTAAATGCAGCATTATTTCAAAGTTGCTCTTGCTTTTTTGTGTTTCCTGCTGAACTTCCTTCTTTCCTTTACTGTGCATTTTTAAAAATGTTTCAGTGACCTTTTTTTTAAAGAAATTTTCTATGTCCATTAGTTTAATATTGAGTGTACCATAATAGACTACTATAGTAATAGTATATAGTAGATCTTCTATAGTAATTAAAGGAGTGTATTCTGTTCATAGGTCAGTTTTCTCATGGAGTAGATTAAATAACTTTTATTTAAAATTACTTCCTCAAATTATTTTACTTTAATTTTATATTTAAAGTATTACCCATTTGAAGTACTACCTTTTAAATATGTAGAACATACTAATTGTATGTTATATCATTCATTTTGTTATAACACTACTGCACATTATTCAAATGGACCATGTGTTGGAACCACATTATAGATGTTAGGATAAGATTTTTCAAGTATATTCAATAAACTACAGTTTTGGGGTTTTAAATTATTTTACATTTTTTTGAGCAGTTTGCAAGGTGGATTCCACCTTGTATAAATTCTACAATAAAATAGATTGTGCATTTGTAAAGCTCTAGGTTATGTTTGTATTTTTCAGAAGTTACTGTTATGTGTTTATGTATTTGTATATAGCACAGAAAATGTGTATTATTGTTTTCAATACTACACTTCTAAGCCTTTGACAATCTCATTCATTCTACATTTTATATAATCAGGATAGTAATACAATTTGTGACATACATCAATCTAAATGTCATCCTACGCACACATGACACTTTTCAAATTTAAGGTTTTTAAAAGTAAGCTTTAGGGGGCAGCTAGGTGGCACAGTGGACCGAGTAGCCTTGGAGTCAGGAGGAGTGGAGTTCAAATGTGGCCTCAGACACTTGACACTTACCAACTGTGTGATCCTGGGCAAGTCACTTAACCTCTATTGCCTCACCAAAAAAAAAAAAAAAAGTAAGCTTTAGCACTCATATTAGACTAATAAAAAAAGATATTTGTTTTGGTTAACTTGCATGTATAAAGAGTCCTAGAAAAAAATTAGACTAATTTTTTAAAATTTTCTGATGATAATTATTAAATGAGGAAGATATCCAATAACTAACT
The DNA here is from genome assembly GCF_900497805.2 of Vombatus ursinus. NCBI lineage: Eukaryota > Metazoa > Chordata > Mammalia > Diprotodontia > Vombatidae > Vombatus > Vombatus ursinus. The sequence continues at coordinate 14,548,652 of NW_020954587.1, read as the reverse complement.
AAGCTAGAAATGTTTTTTGTCATTGTATGAATTATATTCAGCCTGAAATATGGAGAATTCATGATGGCAAACTCTGAAAGTTTAACTTGTTGTGTCTCACTTAATTGGAGCATGCTAAAAAGTCCAAGGGAAACATTAGGGAGGGAAAGGACATCAAATGAGTTAATTTAAAAAGCACTTCACTTAAAAGTTTAAGAACATCTCAAAAGACTGCTTTTGCATTACAGAGATGGTAGATAAACTTTAAACCCTTTTTTTATGATACATGACCTTGCTCTTCATAATTTAGGGGGTTATTCTTTTTAAATCCTTATTTTTTACAAAAATTATTGGCTTGTTGAACTTGTGACCATGATTTTATTACCTACAATACAGAGTCAGTACCAGAATACTCTTTTTAAAACTTCCCCCAAAATTGTATTTGCAGGGTAAAATTCTATTATTATCTCTTGAGCCTACATTATTGTCTAAAATTTTGTATAGATTAGTTTTACCAGCAAATGCAATTACTATTCACTTTTTGATCATACTAATGAATGACTTTACTTTTCCAACTTTAGGAAAAGCTTCTCTATAACAATTCTCATGCTATTCTGTATAAACTTTGCATAGGAAAATCTTCCTGATATAAAGGATAACTATGTGAAACTTCAAGTGAAAGCTTGTGCTCTAAGTTGGATAAATACAAAGGTATGTGGGATTCCTTTCTTTTTGCTAAAGTTTAAATAAAATCTTCATCATGTTTAATTTACTAGCCCCTTTTAGCCTTGACATTGCAAATGTAATCAAAAGCACAAATGCAGCTCACCTATATTTTTAGCAAGAATATTTTTGCATCATTTGCTAGCACACATATTCTTCTAGGCAGGTAGACCCTAAAACCTAAATTTCCAGGCTGTGTGACCAAATTTCTGGACAATGTTTGGATCCACTTCATTTTATGAAAGTACATTCTCTTTTATGAAAGCCGAGAAACATTATCAGATTTATATCAGTGTTATAAAGCTAAAGTTATAATTGAGATGTGCCCTGACTTAATGCATTCCAAGAGATCTTGATAATGATGTAATATGTTAAAAACCAGTATTATGATAATTTGATCAGAATTATGAACAGTTAGCACTTAGCTCACTAATCTGGCTATGTGTATATGAATAAAGTTTAAACTTTTAAAACTGATTTTCTAATTACTGTTAAAAATCCATATTTTTAATAGCTAACAGATGCCACCAATGTTACCAATAAAAAGGATTTCTAATCTCAGCCCACAGTCAAAAGACTTGCAATCCCCTGCCTTAAAGTAACATCTGGCTGTTGTGCTCAGCAAGAAGAACTAGCATGCTCACTAATTGTTCATTAATAGACACATTTATTCTTATGGCTAAATATATGTTTGTTTAATTGAGGTGTTTTATCTTAATCAGAATTGTTGTCTTTGAAATTGATAAGTCCTTTCTGAAGTGGAAGACTGACAGTACATATTTACTAAGTACCTCTAATAAAGACATATTTCTTAAGTAAGAAATTAGCTTAAGAAATACAGTGTAAGTATAAACAATAACTTAATGAATTCACTAATAGTTCTTCTGTGCTAGGGATATTTTCAGGCATTGGTCCTTAAATGTGACACATAATGCATCCTTCCTCCGTCCCTGAAGGCTTCATCTCCATTTTATTTTTGTGTGTGTGTGTGTGTGTGTGTGTGTGTGTGTGTGTATAAATATATATATATATACACACACATATATGTGTATATATATATATGCACACACACATACATACATACATATACATACATACATATACACATACAATCTCTATAAGACTCAGCTGTTCGTTGACCTTGAAATACTTAGGAAACCCTGCTCATATTTCATTTTGTGCCAAAAAAGACATTTATTTAATGACATCTTCCTTCAAAGAATCTGAGAGCCAGAAGGAACACCAAAATCATCCGGTCCTTAAAAACGCTCTCTTTGTTGTTTTTTGTATTTATCACTAGGCTTGATCTATCCTGGGTTTTATCAATTCTTGACATGGTCTTCGTAGGATCATGCTTTATATTTGTATTCTTCCTCTGTTATTTGTATATTCCGTACATTTTTTGTAAAAATTCTGAATTGGCATTGAATTTCCAGCAAATCTCCATCTGGTCTAAGGTTATTCCTTAACAAGCAGGCTTCAGGGACTGGTGAGCCTTTACAGGAATGCCTCCCACCCTCCCTTTCCTTACGTTGAGTCTACAGCTTCAAGGCACTTTCCTACTCTTGCCTTCCAGGGCCAACCAAGCCCAACCCATCTACTTATTCTTCAACTTGACAGCCCCTCAAGTACTGGAGGACAGCCTCATGTTCCAGCAAGTTTTGTCTGCTAGTCTAAACCCTTCAAGTTCCCTTCAACCAGTCCTCAGCTCCACATGCTTATTTTCCTCTTCTAGTCATCTTCCAATTTGTCCACGTCTTTCCTAATGTGTGTTTGAACACAGTGTTCTCGATGTGGCCTGGCCTCTCCGTGGGCCATGGTTGGACTTTATGCCTTTGCTGTGTCAGCCTGAGCTGCATTACCTTTCATATTGAGTTGTCAGTTCACTAAAACCCCCAGATATTTTTTTATAGGAACTCTTGTTTCCCCATGCCCCTTCCCTCATACTCATATAATGAATGCTAAGTATTTTTGGAACCTAAAATATTGCGTTAGCCATGTGACACTGGACAAGAAACTTAATTTCTCTCAGCCTGTTTCTTCATCTACAAAATGGGGCAAACACCAGTAATAATATTATAGTCCTTATGCTCAACAAGCTTACATTCTACTGGAAGCATACAACGTATCCATATATAAGTTAACTTGATGGAAATAATATTAACAATGAGGGTACCCATCATATCTGATTTTATGGAGCAGCAGCATGACATTTATCGCTATTAAATTGGGCAGGCTGGCTCAGTTCATCTTTCTAGTCCATTGAGAACTTGTATTCTAGCTCTGTCTTCTAAATGTAGTTCACCAAGCTTCCTTTAATGTACAAATTTGAAAACATGCTGTCTATGAATGAATGAAAAACCACTTATTAATGGCTTACTGTATCCCAAACACTGGGCTAAGATCTGGGGATAAAAATACAAAATCAAGATAGTTCCTGTCCTCAAGGAGCTTACATTTTAATAAGTGGAAACTGCACAAATAGGAGAAGGGGAGCCATGTCAGGGAAGGATGCATCAGTGTGGGAAGTCACCTAAGATGGTGAATGAAATAGGGCAGTCTATTGACAGGCTCTTTCTAGAAGCAGTGGTACTGTTGATTTGCTTACAGTTCTAAGAGGAAAAAGGAAGGTGAAGGGGTGACGGGAAAATGTAGCTGTGTTGTCCCAGAGAATGAAAAGCTTATTGGCTTATCTGTCACTTCGGGAGCATAGTCATGGGCTGTCATGGTTAGATTTGGAGGTGGCACCAGCAGCAGAGGCAGGGATGGAGAAAAAAAACTATGACTTCATCTAAGTCATTGGTAAAAATGTTGAACAAATTGGACTAAGCACAGATTATCTGGGCTACTCTACTAGAGAACTTCCTCCATGATGATGCTGACCACAGCTATAGGATGCAGTTTACCTCACCTAGTTCAAGAGTTGCTTGAACTCATTGAGAGCACCTAAGTACTCTGACCATCTCCTCATATACCTTGGGTTTGCCACTCCTCTGCTGATCATTTTTGCTATCCTTCCCAGGCCAAAGAATGTTCCTTTCGGAAGAGAAAAAGGAACGAAATAAGACTTGAAGAGTTTACCCTTCTCACTGTCTGTTCTGTCATAATCACATTTACCCCTGGTAGGGGTCCTTTCCTGTGAATGTTTTTCTCTACCTATTAAATCCTTAAAAACCCTCTCTTTGTTGTTTTTTGTATTTATCACTAGGCTTGATCCATCCTGGGTTTTATCAATTCCTGACATGGTCTTCGTAGGATCATGCTTTATATTTGTATTCTTCCTCTGTTATTTGTATATTCCGTACATTTTTTGTAAAAATTCTGAATTGGCATTGAATTTCCAGCAAATCTACAGCTGCCTCTCCAAGCAGCTCCCACTTTTCCTTTTCATTAGAAGCATGTCTGCTTGTGTTTTTAGAATTTGACATTGAGAGCTCTCTGTCCCCATTGGAGCAACTTTTCGGAAAAAGATTAGTCCATTGGATCTTTCTCAGTTTGCAAGTCACTTTACATATACTGTCTCACAACAACCTTGTGAGGTATATGCTATTATTATCCCCCTTTTGCAGATAAGGAAGCTGAACCTGAAAGTGACTTCTCTAGAGTCACACAGCTAGGAGTGTCTCAGACAGGCTGAGGTCTTTCTGACTCCATTTCCAGTGTTCTATCACCTAACTCAGGGGTGAGGAACATGTAGCTTTCTAGGTCCTTGGGTGTGTGTGGGCTTTTGACTACATCCAAGTTTTACAAAACAAATCCTTTTATTAAGGGGATTTGTTCTGGGAAGTTTGGGTTCAGTCAAAGGGCTGCACTTGAGGACCTTGAGGCCCCAGGTTCTCCACCCCTGAAACTGATTCTCATATCATGAATTCTAGGAGGGTGGTTCTTGGGATTTCTTTTTCAGCAACCAATTCCTTCTTATTGGTTCAGACAAATCAGGTCTGAAACAGCAGTTCCCTTTGTCTCTTTCCCTACCTTTTGAAATAATAAAATCTCAAATGCATTAACTGCTCTGCTTTTGGCAAACCGATAGAGTGCCAGCAGATTTCTGGATAGTTTAAAGTCTCATGGTACTACAGTATCATGCTTCAGTGCCAAGTTTGTGCTGTTTTTCAAATTCCTTATCTAATTCCCCCTGCTAGTCTCTTTTATAGCCTTCTAATAGTATCACATCTTTTTCTCTGTTGAACATCACCCCAAAGCTCTTCACCATGTTTTCACCCTAGGGTCCCATGAGTAAATATTCTTGTTATAAACATTATTCCACCTACACTTTTGCGAATTTTGTCCCTTTGAAATAGGCATATTCTACCAAAATTTGAGTAATTAGTACAAGTTCTAGTAATACTTAGGAGATCAAATTTGCCATCTTTTATTAGAATCTCAAGTTCACCCTGTTGTCTGTACTTTCAGAATTTCTGTGTATCAGAGGCCACAGGTTTTATTGTTTTCCCTCTGAGGGACTGTCTCCCACAAATGTCTGGTCTTTTCTGCTATTTTTCCCCCTATGTTGAGCCTGCTAACCTCTGTATACCAGCCTTATCAGCCTATATGGATAGTTTAGCCCTTTCTTCTCCGTTACTTTTTGGTTCAGCCTTTTTTGATTAGATTCACAAGACTCCTGATGACTGCTTTTCTTGGGCCTTACCAAGAGCTTGTCATTTCTGTATTTTAAGTTTTTATCCAGGAATCCATCTTCCATTCTTAGATATGCCTTTCTCTTCTGAGTCCTCGACTTTAAATTTGACAGAAGCAATAATAATAGTAGTAATGATAATAATAATATAATAGTAATAGCTGGTATTTATATTACTTTAAAGTTTGCCGAACACTTTACACATTGTTTCAACTGATCCTGATAACAGCTTTGTTAGATATTTGCTATTATCGTGCCCATTTATGAGAATACTGAGACTTAGTAGTGACTTCTAATGAAAGTGCTCCTAAAATGTACCTTCAGATATGGTGAGATATTCTGTGTTGAACAAAACATTTTCATGAAGCTCTTTTTTTTTTTTTAGGGAACTTCTTTTAGCATTAATATCCCTTTCTGTGCCACTGCATAGTGATTTATTTTCTTCTAAAATGTTTGTTTTCCGTTGTATAAAAACATGTTGTAGAATCATTTCCTGTTGCCCTAATCTGGGACAGAAGCCCCTTAATTCTAAAAATATAAAAATATATGATTTTTCTATAATACGATTTTTTAATTTACCTTCCCCGTTTTGAGGGAGTAGACTAGAATTTATTCCAGATAGGAAAGTTCTTAACTATTATTGTGATTTAGCTTTTATCAGAAATGAAACTGGAAAAGGAATTTTTTCCTGTTGGGAGAGAAATTGCCGGAGTTGTACTAGAGGGTAAGTTTACTGATATAAGTACAACAGTTATATTTTTTTAGAAAAAATTGAAGTTCATTCATTGAATCTCAGCCAAAGATCATTTGAATTGAATAACAGTAGTGTATAAGAATCTTTGTTTATCTCGGCAATGAAATTATCATCTTCGTTTATTTTATTATGGAGAAGTTAAGTGAACACTAGTTGGTTGTATATGAAACTGCTTATATCACTCAAATATAAAATGTTAGGACATAAAACCTTTTTCTTTTTCTTTCTTTTTTTTTTAACGAATGAAAGTTCTTTGCCCTAGCATTTTGCATTTGAAGTTATATGTAAAATGAAATAAATATTTTTGTGGTTTTACAATTAGTCCCACGAATAATAAAATATATGGAATAAAGTGAAAGTTTCCATCAATCAACAAACATTTATTAAGTGTTTATTACGTGCTGGGCACTATACTCAGTACTGGGTATACAAAGAAAGTAAAAAACATGGTCCTTCCCCTCAAAAAGTTCACATTCTAATGAGAGAAGCAACATGCATCAAGGGGTTAATATATAAATATGTGTAATTTATATATGTGTTTCCATGTAGAGACACACATGCATATATACATAGATATTTCTAGTAATAGGAGGAAGAGTGACTGGAAAAGCCCTTTTGCAGAAAGTAGAATTTAAGCTAAATCCTGAAGGAAGTCAGGGAAGCCAGTAAGTGGAGGTGAGGAAGGAGAGTACTGCAGGCATTGAGGACAGGCAATGAAAAGAATGGAAATGGGAGATGGAATGGCCTGTTTGATGAACAGAAAGGCCAGTGTTGCTGGATTGTGTAGTGCATAAGAGTGTGTAAAGAAGACTGGAGGGATAGGAAGGAGCCAGGTTGTGAAGAGTTTTAAAAGCCAAACATAGGATTTTAATGTTTCATCCTTGAGGAAATAGGGAGCCATTAGAGTTTATGAATAAGGGACTGGTGCCATAGTCAGACCTGTGATTTAGGAAGATCAATTTGGCATCTGAATGGAGGATGGACTAGAATGGCATGAGACTTGAGGCAGAGAAAACCAGAAGGCTATTGCAGTAGTCTACATGTGAGGTGATAAGAACCCACCCCAGGCTGGTGGCTGTGTGAATAGAGAGAAGGAGGTATATACTAGAGATGTTGTGAAAGTAGAAATAAGCAGATGTGGGAGTGGATATGTGGGATGATTTTGAGAGAGAAACCAAGGATGGCACTTAAGGTTTTGAGCCTGAATAATCAGGAGAGATTGATGGTACCCTCAACAGTAATGGAGAATTTGGGAAGAGGGTAGAGTTTGAAGGGAAAAGATAATGAGTTCTGTTTTAGACATAATGAGTTTGAGATGCCTATGGGAATTTTGAATTCTTTAGATTAATTAGTAACCAATTAAAACTCAATAAGAGGAAGTGTGTTGTAGCAGAGTGCTGGGCTTGGAGAGTCAGAAAAACTTGAGTTCACATCCCATCTTGGCTACTTATAGGATATATGACCCTGGGTATGTCAGTTGCCATCTTTGTGCCTGCTTTACACAACTCTGTAGGACTACTCTACTAAGCCATAGATATGTTATACTCTGGCTCAATGGTTGAAGTTTCCAAACTAGTACTTAACCTGTGTAGACAAAATAACAGATCCTTTATATATTCACTTATGTATACCAGCTTTGGTCCTTAAATATACCCTATTACTAATATCTTTTTGTGATAAATCATGTGCCTAAAATTGTATTTTTTAGATTATATAGAATGTTGCAATAGGCATTTTCTGAGATAAAAGCATCAATAAGCAATTCAGTAATTCAACTAACATTCCTATTGTGTGCAAGGGAGGGCTGTAGAGATAAATAAGACAGAATTCCTGCTTTTGAGGAGTGTATAACCTAGTAAGGAAAATTTTTAAATATGTAAAAATAACTAAGAAGCAAATTATGGGGCAGCTAGATGGTGCAGTGGATAGAGCTTTGGCCGTGGGGTCAGGAGGACCTGAGTTCAAATCCACCCTTAGATACTTAACACTTACTAGCTGTGTGACCTTGGGCAAATCACTTGACCCTAATTGCCTCATCAAAAAAAAAAAGATGCAAATTAAAATCTAGTAACTTAATAGGAGAATTCTGAGGAGGCAGTGGTTCCTTCCATCAGTGGGTATGTGGGGACAGTGTCAGAGAAGGCTTCATAGATGAAGTGGTACCTAAGGCAGGCCTTCAAGGATAGGAAGAATTACAATAATCAGAAATTGAGGAAATTGTATTACAGATGTAGTAGATGGCATAAACAAAAGTACAAAGGTAGGAAAGAGAAGGCCAAGTTAAGTTTATGATAAGTATCATTTAGGTAGAGTATAGTGTACATGAAAAAGTAGTATGAGAGGCAACTAGGTGGCACAGTGGATAGAGCACCGGCCCTGAAATCAGGAGGACCTGAGTTCAGATCCGGCCTCAGACCAAACACCTGACACTTACTAACTGTGTGACCCTGGGCAAGTCACTTAACCCCAATTGCATAAAAATAAAATAAAAAGTAGTATGAGTTAAAGCTGGAAAGGTGGATCAGAACTAGATTGTGAAGTATCTTGGCCAAGGAATTGAGATTTCATTGTATGGCAGTGATGGGAAACCACAAAAAGTTTTTCTGGTATGGGGATGACATGACAAGAACTCTGTTATTTATCCAGGTTTTGTCTCTTTCATTCAGAAATTTAACAAAGTTTTTTTCTTTTTTTTCCCCGAGGCAATTGAGGCTAAGTGACTTGCCCAGGGTCACACAGCTAGTTAAGTGTCAAGTGTCTGAGGCTGGATTTGAACTCAGATTCTCCTGACTCCAGGGCCAGTGCTCTATCCACTGTGCCCATATGCTGAACAAACATGCAGATTAAAATGTTTAGCTAAAGTCTGGTCCCTGCACTCATGGATCTTATACTGTTTTCAGGGGGCTAAGACAAACTTGGGTAATGATAATATAAAATATTATATAATTAAGTACAGAACAGAATGATTCAGGAAGTCCAAGGAAAAAGCTTGGGACTGATCAAAAGGATCATAGGATTATATCGTAAATTTACAACTAGAAGGAATCTTAGATGCCATCTAGACCGATCTCTTATTTTATAAATGAAGAAACTGAGGCCCAGAGGAAGTAAGTGACTTGTGTAAGGCCACATACGTAGTAAGTGGTAGAGCCATGATTCAAAAAACAGATCCTTTATTTCTAAATCCATCATTCTTTCATTGACCTTCTCTGCCTCCCCAGCAATCATGGATGGTAGATTTCATGGAGGAGGTGACATTTAGGTAGAGTTTTGTGAGTTTTAAAGGGTGACTAGGAATTCCAACAGGTAAAGCTGAGGGAGAAAAGATATTTCATGAGTAGAGAATGTCATAAATAAAGGCATAAAGCTGAGAAATCACAAGGAAAGAGTATATTCCGATTTAAAGTGTAGAGCAGAGGTATCAAACTCCTCAGGGGAGAAACCGGGAAATGTTTAACAAAATAAATAAAAATACACTACAACAGAAATAATGTTAATTTGTGATTTTTCTAAGTATTTCTATTTGAGTTTGACACTGTTGAGGTTTGAGAGACCCTTAAAGACTGGAGTACAGGACGGTGTTGTCTTGAATGAATTCACAGACTCAAGCATTCTTTAAGGCAAGGTGGCAAAGATTTATTGTTACACTTTTCAGGGGGCAGAGGTCCTTAAGGAATTCTGCCATGGTAGGCAGAGCTCTTTAGGAAACTTGCAATTTAACAGGAATGATGCTGAAGCTTATGTAGGAAAAGTAGTGGATTATGTGGTAAGTATGCTAATTAGATGATAACATACAACTATGTCATTCACTACTGGAAACCTAAGGGAGGCAGATTTCCTAAAGGGTGTGTTTTAGGTCTGTCATGTCTGAAACAAGATAGCTTCAGAAGTTGATGTCTGTAGCTTGACCTCTGGATTATATGCAGTAACTATGGGCATCAATACTTGTTAGTTCTGCTGGTACAAGATAGTCCTGTTCATACAAGGGAAATTCTACAGAGGTCAGCTTGTTCTTGTAACAGGGAGAGATAGTTTGCCTCACTGGGCCCACTCATGAGTTATTGCCAGAGATAGGGTTCTTGGACTGGAGGGAAACTGTCAGGGATAGTGTTTCTGAGACTAGGAAGAAATACGATCTTGAAAGTGGGGTCCAAGTACAAGAACCCAAGCACCCCATCAACACCACTGGTGTAGAATATGTAGAGGAAATTTTTATCAGATTAAGACGGGAGGTAGGTGCCAGATTGCAGAAGATCAGGCAAAGAAGTTTGAACTTTTCTCATTTAACAAGACTTTAGGGTGCCTACTGAAGATTTGTGGCATAAGCAGGTCTATGAGTACATTTAATTTAGCAGTGGTATAAAGGATAGATTGGAGGGGTAAAAGTATGAAGGTGGGCTGTTGCAGTTGTCTAGTTAGGTGGTAATAGTGGTCTGTACTGAGGTGGTAGCATTTGGAGTAGAGAAGAAAATGTTATACAAAGGGAATTGACAAACTGGTGACAGCTTACATATGATAATTAAATGAGAAGCAACAGATTAAAGATAACACAAAAGTAAAATTGACAGAAAAAGCAGGTTTAGGGAGAAGGATGATAAGCTTGGTTTGATTTGAGTCTACATGGATATATGGAAATGTGCTGTTAACAGTTGTATGAACAAAGGAGGTAACAGTTTGGCTAAACTCCATCCTGGCTAAGCCATATCTGGAGTACCATGTTCAATTCTGGATAATCACATATCAAGTCAAGCCAGCAAGACAACAAGCATTAGAAAATACACAGAGGGGCAGCTAGATGGCACAGTGGATAGAGCACCGGCCCTGGAGTCAGGAGGACTTGAGTTCAAATTCAGCCACAGACACATAACACTTACTAGCTGTGTGGCTCTGGGCAAGTCACTTAACTTTTGCCAGGTAATTCACCTGGCAAAAAAAGAAAAGAAAATACTTAGAATGTATACGGCAGGTAAAAAAAGTGGTGAACTAACTGGAGATTATGTCACCTCTAGACTTACCTAAGGAACTGAGGTGGTTTAGACATAAGCCTAAACAAAGTCTTAAGAGGACATTGTTATTGTCTTTAATTAATTAAAGGACTGTTAAGTGGAAGAAGGGTTAAATATATTGACCCACGGGGCAGAATAGGAGTAGTGCATAAATATTGTATAGAAGCAGATTTGGGCTTAAAGTTAGGAAAAACTTGTAACAGTTAGAGCTGTTATTGTAAGTGAAATAGGCTGCCTCAGGAATAATTTGCCAAGAGATTCTATTTGAGGTCATGCAAATGAATGAGATTGCCAACTGAGAAAAAAAGAAGAGAGAGTGGGAGATGGAACCTTAGGATACACATTGTGAGCTGATCCAATCTTGGGCAGCATCAGTAGAAGCATAAAGTCCAGAATGGGGAAAGTTTTAGTCCCACTGTACTCTGGCCTGTCATAATTGGGGAGGCAATGGAGTACAACAGAAAGAGCACTGGATTTGAACCCTAGCCCTGCCCCCACTGTGTAACTGTGGGTGAGTAACTTAACCCCTTTGTGCCTCAGTTTCCTCATCTGTAAGGTAAAGGGGGTCCCTTCTACTACTCTGATCATTTACCAACTTTTGAACCACTTTAATATTTCTTCTTGACTTTTGTATCTGGCCTATATATATATATCTTCCTTTCTGTCCCTTTCCCTGATATCATTCTTGGCAACTTTAGTATTCATGTTAACTCTGCTTCCAATACTGTCCTCATGATATGTTCAACTCCTTCAGTTCCTATTACTCCATCTTTACACTATTTTAGCCACTGACCAGGATGGTTACACCCTAGACTTGATGTCTTATATTAATTTGGGGGGGGGGGGGGCTAGGCAGTGGGGTTAAGTGACTTGCCCAGGGTCACACAGCTAATAAGTGTGAAGTGCTGGATTTGGACTGAGGTTCTCCTGACTCCAGCGCCAGTGCTCTATCCATTTTGCTGCTCCCATCTTGAAGTCATCTTAAACACAACATGTTTAAAACAGAATTTTTTAAGGGTGTCACCCATCATTCTGCTCACCTAGTTTGAAACTTTGTTTTCATCCTCAGCTTCTCACCCTCCCTTACCCTACAAATCCAGTCAATTGCCAAATCTTGTCATTCCTACCCCCACAACATCTATCAAATATTCCCCCCTTATGTCTACACACACATACAGCCACCACCCAAGTTGAAAAAAAAGCCCTCACTACCCCTTAAGTAGTAGATTGTAATTGCTTCCTGATTGGTCTCCCTGCTTCAAAGTCTGTTCCCACTCTCAAACCCATTCTCCACACAGCTACTAGAGTGATTTTTCTAAAGTGCTGGTATGACTATGACACTCTTATTCATTAAATTACAAAATGTCCATATTACTTCAGAATCAAATATAAATTTTTTGTCATTTGAGGCCCTTCACAACCTGGCCTAAACCTAACTCTCTAGGCGTATTTTACATTCCTCTCCTTAATGCACTCTCTGGTCCAGCCAAACTGGCCTTTTTACTGTTGCTTATATGTGACATTACATTTCCCATGCTTTTGCACAGGCTGTCTTCCACGCTCAGAATGCACTCCCTTCTTACCTCTACCTCTTAGAATCCCTAATTTCCTTTATTATTCAGCTCAACTACCAACTTCTAAATTAAGCTTTTCTTGGTCTGGCCAGCTGTCAGTGCTTTCCCCTCAAATTACCTTCTAAAAGCCTGGGTTATTTCCTTGAAGGTAGGGATTATTTCACTTTTGTCTTTGTATCCACAGGACCTAGCAGTGTCTGGTGCATAGAAATGTTTAATAAATGCTTATTGAATGCTTGATCATACAATGCTTCTCAATACTCTCTCTTTCCTTGGCTTCCATGAAACTACACTGTTATGGTTCTTCTCTCTATCTTTTTCTCTTTTACTGGTTCTTCCTCTGCTTCACATCTCTTAAATATGTATCGTCTTACTATTCTGTCCTTGTTCTTCTTCTCTTGATATATTCTCCTTGGTAAGCTCAACCACTCCTATCACTTCATTTTCTCCTTCTCCTCTCCCTTCCTTTCCTCTCCACCCTCCCCCCACGGCAGGCCTTTCTATAGAGCTATAGTTTTGAATTTTCAAGTCCTTTTTGCACCAGTTTGGCCTGGCAGTCCCTCAAACTCAACCTATCTAAAGCAAAATTTATCGTCTTTCCCCCAGACGCTGTCTTTCCTCCTAATTTCTCTGTTTCTAAATAGTCAGGCTTATAACAACTTTGGAGTCATTTTTACTTCTTCCTCACTTCCTTCACCTAATTAATCTTCCAAATCCTGGCAATTCTGTACCTTTCCTGTCTATCCCCTACTCTTCATCTTCCACTACAACAGTCTTTGTTCAGGCCCTTACTTCTTTCTACCTCCTAACCGGTCATTCTTTTCTAGTCTATCCCATCTCCATTTTCCACACCATTTTCCAAGTTATATTCCTAATATTCCGGTCATTTCATTCCTCTACTTTGAAGCCTTCAACAGCTTTGCTATGCTTTGAATAAAATATAAACTCCTGACACAGCACTCAAGATCCTCCACAGTTTGGTTCCAGCCTGTTTGGAGCCATTTGGAGCCAATCCCTTTCCGCTAACCAAACTAGACTATTCTCTGTCCACTGTTCTCTATCCACTGTTCTCTTCTGCCCTTTCCTGTCACCACACTATCTCAAAAGCCTGGAGTCAATTCCCTCTTTTCTCCATTTCTCTCCAGGCTTCACTGATAACATTCTTAGCTTCCTTGAAGCCTTAACTCAGGGGTTATCTCCTCCATGAAACCTGTTCTGCCTCTCTCCCCAGGTGAAAATGACCGTTCCCTTTTCTTATTTCTCATAGCATTTTTACTTTGTACTTATTTCACTTTTCCTTGCATTATAATTATATGTGTGTCTTTGTATCCCAGGGCCTAGCACTCTGCCTTGCAAACAACAGGCAATAAATATTGCATGAATTAATGAATGATATAGAACATTCTGAGGCAGCCAGGTGACACAGTGCAGAGAGTGCATTAGAGTCAGGAAGTCCTGATTTTGAATCCTACATGAAGGTTACTAGCTGTGTTACCCTGGGAAAGTCAGTTAACCTGTCTGTTCCTCTAGTTCCTCATCTATAAAATGATAATAATAATAGTACATATCTCCCAGAAATATTGTAGGGAATCACAAGTGAAATAATATATAAATTGCTTTGCAAACCTTAAAATGCTATATAAATGCTAGCTATTACTACTAGATTAAAATGGATTTGGATATTATATACTAATTTCATTTATTCATAGTTTAATCTAGTTTCAAGTTATCTCCTTTTTCTGCTTATCCTCTAAAAAAGGTGTCATGTAAAAAAAAAAAATCAGCCAAATTAGCAAAAAGGAAGAGAAAAGAGAGTTACCTTGGATCAGTAAATTCTGAATGTAGGTAGAACTCTGTAATATAGGAGAATAATAGCAGAAGAGGAAGAAAAGATGACAGTATATAGGGTACTTGAGACCAGGAGTAGTGATAGTGGTTGAAGTTTTACATGCTGGGTACTTGCAAAGTTCACAAAATGTAGAAGTGAGTTTTTATAGCCAAGGCGTTTCAGGAATCCTTAACATTTTTTATGTCATGGACCCTTTGGCAGTCTGGTGAAGCCTCTGGATTCCGTCTCCGAATAATTTTTTTGCTTTACTGAAGGAAACAGTTTCAGTTAGATGTTAGTGAAAATAAAGGTGTCATTTTTTTTCCCCATACAAGTTCATAGACCCTTTGAAACCTATCCATGAACTCCCAAGGGTACCTCTGTTCTAGAGCCAGTCAAAGAGCAAGGTGTTTTCTTTCTTTTTTTTTCCTCAACTTTACAGGGTTTTATTTTGCTCCATTCCACTTACAGTAACCAAACTTAAATTTTACGCCACCACCACCTCCCCTCCAAAAATGTGTGTAGTTTAAAATTTTGGTTAGGCAGAACCACAAACATATATAGTCGAATACATACACACAAAGTTTTAAAAATGCATAACCCTTAAAAACCCTGTTCTTTCTCAAATGCCTGATTTCCCAGGACCTCCATTCTTCTTGTTGCCATCCTCTGTAATTGTTGTACCTCTGTGATCCTGAACATTGAAATTCCTCTGTCTCATTGTATCCTCCTATCTTCCTCAGTCTTCTCTCTCAATCCACAGACTCACAGATCTAGAGCTGGCATGGCCATCTAAGCCAAAAATATCAGACATATGTATGACCTTGTAGGCCATATGTAGCTTAAAGTGGGGTCCAAACCAGATTAAAATATAATTGGAAGATATTTAACAAAATAAATAAAAATACAGTAAAACATAAATAATGTTAGTATGTAATTTTTTAAGTCATTGTGTACCCACAGAGATCTTTATTATGGTTTAAAGGCCCCTGTTTCTATTTGACTTTAATACCACTGATCTAGTCCAACCCCTTCATTTTACAGATGAGATAACTGAAGCCCGACGTTGTCTGACTTTTGAGCCAGTGCATTTTCTATTGTACCACCACCCTTTCTGTGGCCTTGCTTTCCTTCCTTAACACTTCTAGTTAATCAGTTTTCTGCCTTCTGACCCTTGCTTACTTGTCCTGTCAGAATTTATGCCAGGCTACAAACCCTATGTATTCCAACTATCTGCCTTCTCTACTTCTGCTTGTGTGCTGCTGAACCTGTTCTACAGGAAATCTTAAACAGTAACTGTGCTAACTAGTCCTTTACAGATTTATGTTATCTAGTCTATATTAGACCCTTTCTATTAAATTACAATGTCTTTATTCTTCTCTGATTACTTCTTACTCTCCCCATTATGCTATTCTAAACCTTCTCTACTCTCTTCCTCTTTTCTACACCAATTTTTCCCTTCTACGTCTTCTACTTTGTTGATAAAATAAAGGACATCCATTGTGAATTTTCACTTGTCAAAGAAAAAAACATTAATACTAATATAGTAGTCTGCATTTAGGCACCCATCTCCAGAAACAGTTTTGTTTAATTTATCGTGAATCTATATCCAAAGTATTTCTAGCTTGGAGAGAATGATATCCAAACTGGCAAAGAGGCCTGCCTTCTGACATGACTCTCTGCCATAATATTTCAGGAAACATTTATAGGAATTTTGAAGAAGAAAATCCTGATATATAAAAATACAGTTCTGAGTTAACATTCAAATTCAACTAAATTACTAGCCCATTCTTCTTGGACATCTCCCTTCTTCCTGGAGTTAAACAGTGGAGAACTCCTACCTTCCCTTGGCCTTAAACCTTTCTCCCTGAAGAAGTCCCCTCACTTATGGTCAGCAGGAACCTGCCTTTATGTGGGTCTGAAACCTAATCAGCTTCTGGGTTGGAGAAAGCAGTAAGGTAAACCAAGACTAGAGTTACTCTTTCTTTAAAGATTTCATTCTGCCTTTAATCCATTTGCCTAGGAGAGCCTTTTTGTCCTCTACCAAATGGCTTTTCCTAGGATCTTTGAAAATTCTTTAGAGGAAAATATTATTTATTATTTTCAGTTTTACTGAAGAGTTTTTTAAATATACTTCCACATTCGTCCTCCCTGTTCTATACCTCAAAGTTCTATATCATTCCCTAATCTCTCCTCCTTCACTCCATTTTCTGACTAGAGATGGCTTCATATCACCATTCTCCAATCCATCCTCCACTCTGCTGCCAAAATGATTGGCAGTAGGAGTGCCCATGCCCATGTCACCTACTCAGTCAGCTTCTGAGGCTCCCTCTTACCTCAAGGATCCAATATAAAGTTCTGTTAGTCATTTAAAGCCCTCAGGCCTGACTTCTTTATACCTTTCTATTACCTATGCACTTTATTCCCCTCCCCAGAGCTCTGTGTTCCAATGACACTGACTTTCTTGCTGTTCCCTTCCATTAGATTTTCTGTTTCCCCTCTTGGTGGTATTTTTGTAATGATGTTTTTGTTCCTCTTTGCCATAATATTCTCCCTCCACCACCTCTTGGCTTCCCCACTTCCTTCCAGATGGAGGAGGTCTTTTTGGATCCTCCCCACCTTGTCTCCTACTCTAGGATTATACTCCAACCACTCTGTATCTTATATGTACTTAATTAATTAAGTGTTGGTTTCCTCAGTGCTTACTATAATTCCTGACATATACATAGCTTAATAAATTCTTGTTGACTGACTGCTGGCTGAGCATTCTCTCTCTCTCTCTCTCTCTCTCTCTCTCTCTCTCTCTCTCTCTCTCTCTCTCTCTCTCTCTCTCTCATCCTCAGTCTCTCTTTATCTACTGGCTGCTTCCCAGCTGGTTCTGATGATGCCATTTCCCCTCTCACAAGTCTTAAATGACTCTGTTCTGTCCTTAATATCAGTAAATCTATCAGTAAACATTTATTAAGCACCTATTATGTGCCAGGCACAGTGCTAAGTGCAAAGATACAAAATATAAAAGAAAGGCAATCCCTGCTCACAGGAAGCTTACAATGGAGGAAGATAACACACAAAAGGAAGATGAAAAGCAAGGGATGGGGGGAAGGGGGAGGAGAGGTAGGCCAGAGAAGGTGCTGGAGGTGGGGGCATGGTGGAGAAGTCAGTGAGAGAAATCCAAAGGGCAGCCAGGTGAGAAATGAGAAGATCAATGTCTGAGCTGAACTCTGTCCTTAAATGGCAGTTGGGAGTTCATGGCTCCAACCTCTAATCAGAGATACAGAGGGAAGTGATGAGATCTTCCCAGCATGGTGGAGAAGTCATTCTCCTTAACCTGGCTTCCAAGATGCTGTACAACTTGGCACCTCCTTACCTTTTCAGCCTTTACCTCATTTTCTTTTCTTTGACTCATTCTGTGTCAATGGACTAATCAATTCTCTGTCCCCCAGATATAAAGTGTATCACTCTTGTTCTCTATGCCTAGGATCCCCTCCCTACCAGTCTTTACCTATTCAATTCCTGCCAATCTTTTTAAGCCTAATTCAAATACCACCTCCTCCAAAAATCTTCCCTGAACCCATTTAGTAAAGATTTTTCCCCTCCTTGTTACATAACACTGTTTTATATAATTACTTCGTAATATTGTGCATTGTAGCTATCTTTAAGTCTTACTTAACTACAGCCCTTTGAGGACTGAAACTCTTATCTAAGCTTTTATTCTTTTCCAGTGTCTTACATAGTGTTGTGGGCACTGAAGTATTTAATAAATGTTTGTTGATTACCGGCCAGTTAAACAGGATTATGTAAATTAACTGATATAATGCTAGAGGCTTTTCTACTCAGACCTTAGATGTGACCTAGTTATGGTATTTACTTTCTGCACACATCTAAGCTACTGCCTGCAAGCAGACCCTGAACTTGCTATCAAATTTCAAAATGTTTAAATAGCCTCAGAACCTGAAAAAGTAAGGCCCGCCTGTCAAGGTTTCTTTTGACCCAAATAAAACCAATCCACATCATTTTCTTCAAAGACTGGGATTGAAGAAGTCTTGGAGGAGTGGACCAGATAATAGGGGACTAGATTGGCTTGAGAAGTTCAACAATTTGTTTTGCCTTTTCATACAGTAAAAACCCTTCATCGTTTTTTGTGCTTCAAAGTTATACCAGAAAGGAAGCTGGGGGAGGATTTTAGGACTGGAAGACTTAAATTAGCCTACAGGACTAAGGAACAGGTTGGCTTGGCCAGAAGGCTACAAAGTAGAAGCCAGTAAGATATTGAAATTGTGGTATAAACTTGCCATCATTAACCTTTTTACAAATGTAGTTAGTTAATATGAATGAACACGAAATAGGTAAGATCTTAATGATCTGAGTGACTTAACAGATGAAAGGTAATTATTACAGAATATTTACTATTATGTGTTAATATGTTTCATGTTGCTTTTCTTAAGTTGGAAGCAAAGTATCATTCTTTCATCCAGATGATGAAGTAGTAGGTAAGTTTCAATTTATATTCCTGTTTTTCCATTGTACTCCTAAAGTATTTTTCTAACTTTAAAAATTAAAAAAAAATTTAGTCTCAATTATTCATACTATGGCAGGGATTATAGTTTTTAAGAAAGATACTTAAAAATACACATGCTCCTGTATACTTAATCCTATCCCTATCCTGACTAGGCCATAGAGTGTGCAATGTGAAACCTAGCTGGGCATTGGCAGGCAAGCAGATTCAGATAATCCACTTGAAGATAACTGTGTTTACTATATTTAGAAGATCCATTTTGCAAATTGGAAATTGAGTAGTTTGGAGGGATTTTTTTCCCCTTTAACCCAAACATCCACACAAAGCCTTTCACTGCAAAAATCTTTATATAAGAAAATAAATACTTTACATAAAATCAATTTAAATGTTGATTTCTCATGGTAGCAAATGTGAGCATAAGCAATAATTTTACAAATATTTGCTGTGTACCCTTTGAAGTTGCTATTTCTCAGTCCAAACAAGATGCAAAGTGGCAAGATTTATTCCAAGCTCATTTTTTCTTAACAGCTGAGGAAAGATTATTGAATAAAATCTTAGTGATTTTCCTCAAGTTTTTGCAGTATTACTTTTATGTTACCTTTTATAATAGTGAAGTTTTGCTCTGTTTCCTAGTCACCTTTTAACTTCATTTTTGATACTATGGTGCCATATTATTAGTGGTATATTAGACTTCTATTAATGCCTAAGTTGGTGAAGGGCACAGGAAACTACAGAGAGGAAGAATATTTTTAGAGCCCAGCTTAGCTAGAGCAGAATATACCATATACATTGACCTATTTGTAATTTTTCCAGGCTGCTGCTGTGACATGGAGAAAAATGTCGGTAGATCTATTAGAATGTGACTGAGTTCTGTAAATGAATTATTCTTCTTCCTTTTTCTCTTCATTTCTCTTCCCTTTTTCTTTTATTTCTATCTTTGTTTTAACCCCATAAAAAGGCTGTACCCAACAGGAGTTCAGGGTTGTTGTTTTTTTTAACCTACATAGAAAAAGAAACCAAAAAAGTGAGTGAAAGAAAAAGAGAGAGAGGAAAACTTGCAATTCTAGAAAAGTAAAATAACCATTATTACCTTTTTTTTTTATACTAAACCCTGCCTTGTAAATGACTTATAATCTCAATGGCAATTCCTCAGAACAACCATGAAAAACCTTTTGGCAGCAATTAATTTCTGCCAAGTTTTCATTTAAAAGAAAAAAGTTATTGATAATGAGCATTAAATTTAGATTTACTTTTATAATTTAACTTTTTTTTTTTTGTTAAGGAATTTTGCCATTGGATTCTGAAGAATCTGGTGTCTGTGAAATTGTTAGAATACATGAGCATTACTTGGGTATGTTACAATCCAGCCTTTTCTAAGATTATATTAATCTTATCTTCACTCATATTTAATTGGTTATTGTTACTTAGTTTTCATAATATCTACTCAGTGGGTACCTAAGGAATGAAATGTATATTCTGACTAAACTTTGTGAAAACTTTTCACAAAGTTTTACTTTCTACTGATTCTTCATTTTAAATAATACCTTTAATAAGTTTGTGCATTTCCCACAAGGTTTAATTTCCACTGTGGGCTTTTGATTTCTCACCAAGAGCTAATTTGAAGTAAAAACTAAAATTGGGGGCAGCTAGGTGGTGCAGTGGATAGAGCACCAGCCCTGAAGTTAGGAGGACCTGAGTTCAAATTCGGCCTCAGACCAAACACTTGACACTTATTAGCTATGTGACCTTGGACGAATCACTTAACCTCAATTGCCTTAAAAAAAAAAACAAACTAAAATTAACACCAAACCTTGGCATATTTGAAATTAGAAAGAATGGTTGAGTACTATATATACTAGTTTTTGGTTTCCATTGTTAGTATATTTGAGATTTACTGTTTCATTTTATTTTTTAAATGAAAATGAATTATTTTTAAATGTTTAAGCCATTTGGTTCTATTATTTATCTTTATCTCCTAATTGTATAAATAAAAATGGATATAGTTCCTAATTTGAACTAGGCTAACAGATCATTGTCAGGTAGAGATCGTTGAGGACCTGCTTTAATACATAATTAAGAATGATTTGTAATTTCTAGATTTAATATATATATGAATATGTATAAAAAATTTTTGCTTTATTAGTGGTGGATTCACTCTTCATTTTTGATACTGATAATTTGGTTTTCTTCCTTTTTTTAATTAAATTAACCAAAAATTTATGTATTTTATTGGTTTTTCAGGTTTTCTTAATTTCAATTTTATTAATCTCTCTTTTGGTTTTCAGAATTTCTAATTTGGTATTTAATTGGAGATTTTCAATTTGTTCTTTTTCTAGTTTTTTTAGTTGTATACCCAGTTCATTGATCTCATCTTTCTCTATTTTAGTCATGTAAGCATTTAGAGATATAAAACTTCTCCTAAGAACTGCTTTTGCTGCATCCCATAAGTTTTAGTATGTTGTCTCATTATTGTCATTCTCTTGAATGAAGAAATGCTGAAAACCAAAGGAGAAATATTGAAAAGAAATACTGAAAACCACCAATGAAGAGGATGTTAAAACAATAATTAGAAACTATTTTGCCCAACTGTATGCCAATAAATTTGACAATCTTAGTGAAATGGATGAATATTTACAAAAATATAAATTGCCCAGATTAACAGAAGTAAAATACTTAAATAACCGCATCTCAGAAAAAGAAATTGAACAAGCCATCAATGAACTCCATGGGGAAAAAAATCTCCAGGGCCAGATGGATTTATAAGCGAATTCTATCAAACATTTAAAGAACAATTAATTTCAATGCTCTATAGACTACTTGAGAAAATAGTCAAAGAGTCTTACCAAATTCTTTTTATGATACAAATATGGTGCTGATACCTAAACAGGGAAGAGTCAAAACAGAGAATGAAAATTATAGACTAATTTCCCTAATGAATATAGATGAAAAATTTTTAAATAAAATATTAGCAAATAAATTGCAGCAACTTATCACAAGAGTAATACACTATGACCACGTAGAATTTATACCAGGAATTCAGGGCTGGTTCAATATTAAGAAAACTATCAGTACAATTAATCATATCAACAGCAAAACTAACAGAAACCACATGATCATCTCAATAGATGCAGACAAAACTTTTGACAAAATACAAAACCCATTTCTGTTAAAAACACTAGAGAGCATAGGAGTAAGTGGAGGGTTCCTTAAAATGATAAGTAGTATCTACCTAAAACCATCAGCAAGCATTATATGTACTGGGGATAAACTAGAAGAATTTCCAATAAGATCAAGAATGAAACAAGGATGTCCATTATCACCACTGTTATTCAATATGGAATACTGGAAATGCTAACTTTAGCAATCAGAGAAGAAAAAGAAATTGAAGGTATTAGAATAGGCAAAGAAGAAACAAAGCTATCACTCTTTGCAGATGATATGATGATATATACTTATAGAATCCTAGAGAATCAAGTAAAAAACTACTTAATAATAAACAACTTTAACAAAGTTGCAGGCTATAAAATAAACCCCCATAAATCATCAGTTCTCTATGTTACAGCAAAGCCCAACAGCAAGAATAGAGAAATTCCATTTAAAGTTACTGTGACATTGTAAAATATTTAGGAGTCTACCTGCTGAAACAAACTCGGGAACTATGTGAGTACAATTACAAAACACTTTCCATACAAATAAAGTCAGATCTAAATAATTGGAAAAACATCAGTTACTTATGGGTAGGCTGAGCTAATATAATAAAAATGACAATTCTACCTAAGTTAATTTACTTATTCAGTGCCATACCAATCAAACTACCAAAAATTATTTTATAGAGCTAGAAAAAATAGTAACAAGATTCATTTGGAATAACAAAAGGTCCAGAATATCAAGGAAACTAATGAAAAGAAATGCAGGGGAAGGTAACCTAGCCATTCCAAATCTTAAATTGTATTATAAAGCAGCAATCATCAAAACTACTTGGTACTGGCTAAGAAATAGAGTGGTGGATCGGTGGAATAGGTTAGGTACACAAGACACAGTAGTCAGTGACTATAGTAATCTACTATTTGATAAATCCAAAGACCCCAGCTTCTGGGATAAGAATTCATTATCTGACAAAAATTGCTGGGAAAACTGGAAAAGAACATGGCAGAAACTAGGCACAGACCAAAATCTTACACCATATACCAAAATAAAGTCAAAGTAGGGTTATGATTTAGATATAAAAGCTGATGTTATAAGCAAACTGGGAAAGCAAGGAATAGTTTACCTGTCAGATTTATGGAGAACAGAAGAATTTATGACCAAACAGGAGATAGAGAACATTATGAAATGCAAAATGGATAGTTTTGATTATATTAAAAAAATTTTGCACAAAGCCAATACAACCAAGATTAGGAGGAAAGCAGAAAACTGGGAAAGAATTTTTACAACCAGTCTCTCTGATAAGGGCCTCATTTCTAAAATATGTAGAGAATTAAGTCAAATTTATAAGACTCCAAGTCATTCCCTAATTGATAAATGGTCAAGGGATATGAGCAAGCAATTTTCAGATGAAGAAATTAAAACCATCTATAGTTATATGAAAAAATGCTCTAAATCACTATAGATTAGAGAAATGCAAATCAAAACAACTCTGAGGTACCACATCACACCTATCAGATTGGCCAACATGACAAAACAGGAAAATGATAAATGTTGGAGAAGATGTGGGAAAATTGGAACACTAATGAATTGTTAGTGGAGTTGTGAATTGATCCAACCATTTTGGAGAGCAATTTGGAACTATGTCCAAAGGACTATAAAAATGTGCATACCCTTTGACCCAGCAATAGCACTTCTAGGGCTGTATCCCAAAGAGATCATACAAATGGTAAAAGGACCCATGTACAAAAATATTTATAGCAGCTCTTTTTGTGGTGGCAAAGAATTGGAAATTGAAGGGATGGGGGAATGACTGAACAAGTCGTGGTATATGAATGTAATGGAATACTATTGTGCTATAAGAAATGATGAGCAGGCAGACTTTAGAAAAACCTGGAAAGACTTGTATGGACTGATGCTGAGTGAAGTGAGCAGAACTAGGAGAACATTATAACAGCCACGTTGTACAGTGACTAACTTGGATAGACTTAGTCCTTCTCAGCAATGCAAGGATCTAAAAGTCTCATGATGGAAAATGCTATCCATATCCAGAGAAAGAACTATGGAGTTGGAATGCAGACCAAAGCATGCTATTTGCTCTTTTTTTCCTTCTGTTGTGTTTTGTTTCCTTTTTTTTGTGGTTCCTCCTATTGGTTCTAATTCTTCCTTACAACATGACTAATATGAAAATATGTTTAATAGGAATGTATATGTAGACAAGCCTATATCAGGTTTCACACTGTCTTGGGGAGAGAGGGGGAGAAAAATTTAAAACTCAAAAGCTTATGGAAGTGATTTTTGAAAACTAAAAATGAAAAAATAAATTAATAAAGAAAAGAATGAAATTTTAAAAAAAAATTTTTTTTTCTTTACTGCAGAGGTAAACCATTTCCTTATGCAGTACTTTTTGCACTCTTTGTTTGTTTAACATGTCTTTTTTTTTTTAAGTGAAAAAAAACACCAGAACAGAAGGGCCCACCTTTTGGAATTGATATGTATTTCAAATTAGGGGGGTTTAAGTTATAATATGTTTCTGTTCTTAGAATTTTCAGGTAGCATTTTATCATTATGATTTCAGCAAGAGGAAAAAACCAATAATTTAATTTCAAAATTAAATTCACAATTTTAAAATGTTTTTACAGCTGTTAAAACTATAAACACATCAAATACACATATAAATTCCTACAAATCTGAATCCTACACATAGAATTATATAGATATTATACCTAGTAATATAGCCAAAATGTTTTTTTCTATTTATTCCTTAATAAAGGGCAGTTTCTCAGTCCCTTTGCAGTAAAAACCTTAGTTTATCAATTGTTTATTCATTCTACAGTTAGAAAGGGCAACCAGTAGCTATGTTACAAGAATCTCTATTTAGCCCATAGATCAATCTTGGGTAGTTGATGTAAGTATTCTGTCTTTTTTCATTTATATTCATCTGAATGCCACCAAATGTAGTTTCTGTGGAAGATATTTAGCTACAAACCACTGCTGTTTTATTTTAAATTATTAGGATTAAGTTTACAATGTGATAGAATGGAAACATTTTAGAAGACCAGAGGCCCTGGGTTCAAATCCTAGCCCAGGCATATACTACCTTTGTGACTGGCCAGGTCTCTTAATCTTTCTAGTTAAGAGAAAATCTCAGTTTCTTCATCTGTAAAATAAGGGTTTTTTTGGAGTCATTGACCTCTAAGATCTCTTCTAGCTCTAAATCTATAATCCCATGACTTTCTATCATATTGTTATAGGGAAAAAAACTGTTAATGGATGGAAACTTAGTTATTTCTGAATTATTCATAATTATGTATAGTAGAGTAGATGAAAGGCAAAATTAATTTCGTTATAGACATCCCAACCTATACTCAATCAGGACAGTAGCCCCATAAAATGGCTTTCTTAGTTTCCTTTTAGATTAATGTACCCTAAGACAAGTTCAAAAGGCAATAAACAAAAATTACAGGTATGCCTTGTTATAAAGAAATAATATGCCAAGACTTTCCACAATAGTTTATAAAAATGAGATTAGTTCAAAATGCATTATTTGAATATTAACAGCTAATGAAATGGCATTTCCCAATTGTTTTGTTTCCTACTCCATGTTTAATGTTGCTTCAGCACTTCCTTCCACAATTGACTGAAACGGAACCATTGTGCTATAACATAAAGTGAACTGGCTTTGTAGTCAGAGGATCTTGGGAAAGAGTTGTCTATTAGCCATTAAGTACTAGTGGGGCCCACCAGTTCCAAATTACAGTAAGTAAAAAGATATGCTGGGCCTGGTGTATATCACCCTGTGTGACATTGTCTTAACTTTTTTATTACCTATCCACCTTTCTCACCATATGACAATGATTTGATCAGGTTGTTGTTTATGTTTTTTGGTATTATCTGAAAGAAACCTAAGAGGTCATCTCTTCCAAATCCTGTTTTGCTACTTAAACCATTTTCTACAGTTAGCTGTCTTTCCTTTTTTAGGCAGTTTTTAGAAAAAAGTAACTACTTCACAACCCTCCTCAGTAGTTTGCTTGTAATATACACACATAAATATTTAAGATATTTTCACATGTGTGTATGTACTTTTGTCTGGATTGTAATTCATTGGGATGAGATGTGAGACAACTAAATGATGTCATGAAAAGAATGCTGTACTTGGAGTCAGGAAGACCTAAGTTCGAATATTATCTCAGATACTTACTAGCTAATTTATCTAGGTCAAGTCATTTAACCTTTGTCAGTTTCCTTGTCTGTAAAATAAGGGGATTGGATCTGATAGCCGCCAGAGTCTTGTCGAGCTCTAAATCTGTGATTCTGTGAAACTGCTTCCATCCATACAGATCAGTGCTCATCTTTAATTTACAATCTTAGAAAATTATCTGGGGCACATAGCTAGTATATATCAGAGGCAGGACTAAAGCCCAGGTCTTCCTGACTCCAAGGCCAGCCATGTATCCATTCTGCCTCCTTGTCTTTTCATGCAACATAAACTTCATTGTAAAGAAACAAATGGTGATTATGATGATACCTTGCATATTAGAATATCAGAAACCTGTAAAACATCTATCATTTTCTCCATTTTACAGAAGGCAAAACTGAGGTACAGTGAAATTTATATGTTAATCAGTCAAATCGTAAGTTAATCTATAATGTGGGTCTACACTGCCTAATAAGAAAATTGGCTTTGCTTTTCTTTTTCTCTAAAGTATTCAATAGTAAAATATAGTGTCAAACGCTAATAAAAATAACTTCTTTTGACTTTCTCCTCTGTTATTCTCTTTGCACAGTACATAAACCAGAAAAAGTCACATGGACTGAAGCGGCAGGAGTAATCCATGATGGGATACGTTCCTACACAGCTCTGCATTCTCTTTCTCATCTTTCTCCTGGAAAATCAGTGCTCATAATGGATGGAGCAAGTGTGGGTACAATAATTCTGTTTTAGAATCAAAGTATGATAAAAACAAAGTAAACCAGGGAATCAAAAAACAAACTACCCATTCTACTATCCTAGTTCTTATGCTAATAATGCTTTATATCTTTCATTGATACATTTTGTGTTGGCATTGAGTGTCTTTCATCAGTCTATCAGATGTGACCAGAAGCATGCGCTAGATGTAGCCTTTACCTTTACTCTGAACCTCCTAAAGAAGTTCAAAAGAAAACAACCTAAATTAATGTGTTATAACTTTGATACATATCTGTAGGCATAGCCCATGAGTACTTGAGGCTTTCACTTGAGGGATTTTAACCTGCTTTCAAAGAAAGGCCAGGAAAAAGGCATCCTCTCCCTCTGCAGCTAAATGAAAAACATAAATTTTCCGTGAGTTTCACAACAGTTTTTCTCAGTTATGAATTTGTGAACTAAACTTCTAACTTTAGTATTCTTATCTTGTGAGCAACACATCTGAAATATTATACCATTTACATTATTTTTTCTGCAATGTCTATAAACTTAAGAGGTTATTAAAGGCACTTTGGTCTTATGGCTAAACACTGGTCTGGTAGGAATCCTTCATCACTGACTCACTGTTCTTTAAAACTGAAATAATAAAAGTTTGCACTTTGTTTATGTCAAGTGTTACTGAAAGGATATTGGGTTTTAAAATGCTTTGATCTTCAAAGAGAAGGGAATCTCATAGCTACATATGTGTATATTTACATATATATAAAATAGAATTAGTTCAGAGTATGTTGCTAGTGAGGCCAAAGGTCATAGGTTTATTCCTCTGAAAAGGTCATCTAGCTTTTCTCATTGCCATGGCCATAGATTTTATCCCGATGTTTTGCCAGTTGTCTACAAAATATGTCTACTATTTCATTCAATGTCTAGCACAGGGCCTGGAACATAAATGCTTATTATGTTGAGTTGAACTGTTACAAGCAAGTGAGAGTGAAAGAGCTTAGGTTTAGCCACTCTTGAAAAACAACTAAAATATTTGCCATCTTGGCCAGGAGTAAGTAAGTAAGAACATCTTGAATATAGGATATTAAATAATATGTATCAGAAATTTACATTCTTTTATTATCACCATCTTGAAAGAATAATAACTCCTTTCTGTCACAAACTTTAGGAACTCCACAAATCAAATTAGATGTGCTCTCAGGCTCATTCATCATGGTCTTGAATTCATATGTGTATATAAATTAATATAAAAAAGAATATATATATGTGTGTGTATGTATATCTATTTCCTTTGTACACAGGCATTTGGTACAATAGCTATTCAGTTAGCACACCACAGAGGGGCCAAAGTTATTTCAACAGCATACAGTCTTGAAGATAAACAGTACCTTGAAAGACTGAGGCCTGCAATAGGTAAGTTATATTTCTTAATATATTCCTAATGCAAAATTTTGAAGATAAAGTATATTGTACAATTTTAATTTTTACTATAAATAAAATAAAACACTTCAAAGTAAATATTTTCAAAATAAAAAATTTTCTCTCTGTGCTAAATTAGTTTATTTAAATTAATTTTAAGCTACTTTTTATGTTCCATATCACATTTTTGTCTCTCTATTCAGGCTTTTAAATAAAGCAAACTTTGAAATATTTAGAAAGGCTTTAAGACTTTCTTGCTTCTTCATTCAGCTAGTCTATTTCTACAACACTTGTTTCCTAATTTTTTATTCTCATTTTGTTCTTAAGTTTTATTTAAGAATTTTATTTCTTAAATTCTTTATGTGATTGCCTGAGATAAGTATGTGATCCTCTTGAATTTGGTTTGACAGGAGTTTACTTGTCTGCTGGAAGATTGGGTGGGGGGGGTGGGAGGTTGGGAGCAGATGGTAGAATGGAGATACAGTTTTGAAAAGCCTTAACATGCTTGAACAGTCATGAGGACGGAAAGGAGCATCATAAAGAAAAGGGAGCTGGAAAGGAAATACTAAAAAGAGGAAAAGAAAAGGTAGAAAAGGCATAGAAAAGAGTAATAGGAACCAAAGAGTTAAATTCAAAAAAGGAAAAGAAGGGGGAAAAGAAGATGAAGCTGAGAAAGGAGAAAGCATTAAAAAAGGATAAAAAAGAAGACAACAGTTGCCAAGTAGAGCAGCTTCTTGCTAGTCCATTTACATTCTTGTCAGGCCACTCTGTAAGTTCTGCATCACTGGGGGAATTGCATTCCCTTTGTCCATGTTGACTGTGGTGCTGTGTGTTACTGCCACCACCATCACTGGGCCAGGTTGTTGAGAGGTTACATCATAGTGGTGCAGCTTCTATCTCTGCTACCGCTAAGACAGAATAAATAGAAGCAGCAAGAGAAAAATAAGAACAAAACAATAAGAAACATTTTCCTTGAATTTCTTCCCAGTCCAGTTTTTTTCTCTGGCCAATACATTCTTCCCTGCACTTAAACCTCTACCTCTATCCCTAAATATATTTCAGTTTGAAGATACTACTTAATATACCTGAAGAAGGTTGTTTCATTGTCCCAGCCTTGCAGAAGAGTAACTGTAGGGAAGGACCCTTCCACAATCCTGATAAGTAACCTCTAGGATACAATAGTACTAAAGTGCTTAGCTCCCAGCATTGCTTGATGTTTGGTATGTTCATAGAGTGCAATAGTTGTGATCACTTATCTCTTAAGCTCAATTTGGAAAACATCACAGGCAAGAGTTGGCACAAGTTGGGTTACAAGCCCATCATTGTATTAATATATTTACATTTTTGCTGTAGGAAAGGGAAAAACACGGGACAATTCCAAGTTATCTCAGTAGTATGTACATATAAATGTGTAAAAATTTTCCATCAGTCAGCAAGCATTTGCTAAGACTCATACTATGTATCAACCAGGACTTAAGCACTAAGGATAAAAAGAAAAATATAAATTTATTAAACACCTACTATGTTCCAGGCACTGTGCTAAGCACTGGTACAAAGAAAGGCAAAGGACAGCTTAAGGAGCCCACAGTCTAATGGGAGAAACATCCTGTGAAAAAGCATGAAGCCCACAGATGGAATTTTTTGTGGGGGAAGCAGCAGGAAACAAAAATTGTTTAACTGAAGCGTCCATAAAAAGGAGTCATTTATAAATAGCCTACCTTGGTAGGTTGAAGGCACCTGCTATGTAGCTGGGAAAGGCTTTAAATATCAGAGGAGTTTGTGGTTGATTGTAGCAATGATGGGAAACCGTTGTGATCTATTGAACATGAAAGTAACATGACCAAATCTTTGTTTTAGGAGTCACACTTTGACAGCTTTGTAAGAGAATGGATTGGAGAAGGGAGAGACTTGAGGCAGGAAGAGGAATTAGAAAATCCTAGTTGTACAGATAAAAGATGATGAGGGCCTGAACTAGAGTTGTGGCCATACGAACAGAAAGAAGGGGAAGGATGTAAGAGAGATTTCAGAGGTGGAACTGACAAGACCTGGCAATTGAATGGATATGTGCAGTGGAGGGTAAAAAGTCCAGTATGACTCCAAGGTTGCAAACCTGGGCAACTGGAAAGACAGTCATAACTTTGAAGGAAGTTAAGGAAGTTTTCAAAAGCATTGAATTTTAGGGCAAAGATAATGAGTTCTCTTTTGAATTTGAGATGACTATAACAGCCCAACTCTTTTGAAGTATAGGTAGTTGATAATGTGTGACTGAAGCTTAGACAAGATACGTAGATCTGGAAGTGATAAGAGCTAATGAGGTCACCAGGAAATAGTATATAGAGAAAAAAATAGAAGAGGGTTTAGGATAGAGTCTTGGAATAAACACACAATTAGGGGATGGGATGATGATCAAGTGAAAGGAAAGCTAAGAGAAAGAAGTGTCAAAAAACCCAGAAAAGACAAAATTGCTGGGAGGAAAACAGTGGTCTTCATTGTTAATTCATTCATTGTCCTACGGAAGATATAGAGAGGGATGCTGATTGAAAAAAAGACCGTCACATTTGGCAATTAAGATTGTTGCCAAATGTGATGCATTATTGTACCTCGTTCCTTTCATGGGAGAGGTTCAGAGAAGATGTGAGGAGGCTTTGAGTGGGCAGTGTTGCATATGCTATCAGAGACAGTCAATGTGTTCATTGGTTTTCTGGAATTATGGCTTTTTAGGAAAATAATCTTTGTTACAACCGAAAGATTGATGAGTAGAAGCAAGTATATATTTGAAACTTAATGTGATATAAAAACAAAAAGCATCAATAAAACTTCAAATAAGGAGAATTATAATTTCTTCATGTGTTCAGGCTAATAATTGAAAGGCTTTTGCCATCTTTGGTAAGAGAGAGTATTGATACTCTTTTTTGTGTCCTGTTGTGGGAAATTTTTAAAAAATCTGTAGTTCTGATTAATATAGTACCTAAGAATAATCATTTGTTGGGTTTGATTTGGTTAAGTTTTACTACTCGAGTGCTAAAAATAATCGTGTTCTTTTTCTATATCCTCATTTTGGGGTATGCCTATGTTTGAGAAGGACTAAAACAACCCTTGGTAGGTAAGTACTGTGCTGCCTACATCCGTTTGGTTCTATTAAGGGTAAAAAGTATCCATTATACCTAAACAAATTGTGACCTGAATCCAAAATTGAAATTTCATGGTCGTCTTTCATTTGAATCAAGTGATTCTATTGAATTAAATATTTGTGTGTTTTGGATTTGTATATAGATTATAGATCCATCATTTTGAATAATTCATGTCTAGTATGTACCTAGGAGACCTTGGTCCTTTATGTCTATATTTTCTGAATTAGAACTGTCTAATTTACCATTTCCTTTAAAATTGTATCAGATTAAAATTATAATTTTGGTTTGTATTTTTTTTCTTTTTTAATTTATCAATCACTTAACACATTTTGGAGGACAGAATTTTTATTTGCTTTTTTATAGTCTTCCAACCTCAATCTATGGTGAGTATGTTTTGATTGAGAATATTGTGTAATTGCTTGATTTTCTGTCCTTTATAGTTCGAGTGATAGATGTGTCTAATGGAAAAATTGATGTTGCTGAAAGCTGTTTGGAAGAAACAGGTGGCATAGGAGTAGATATTATCCTAGATGCTGGAGGTTTGTAATCACTAAAGAAGAAATATGCTAAATAAATAGCACTTGTACTTCTTTAGTTGGTTGAATTTCAGAGATACCCTTTTTAAAAATAATGTCTGTGATGATCGAATATGGGCTCTTAGGATAATGTAGAAGAACAAGAAATGATGAATTAAGAAATTCATTAATTGAGGTCATTCCTCATACTTCTTTTGTCAATTCAAAGAACTCATTCATTTAAGCTGAGGTCTCCTTTGTTACCAGTGGGTCTGCTGGTAAATATTTAACAACTGGCTCTCTGGGGAAAAAATTTGTATACATAACACACTTTTTTGATTAATCTGCATTATTAACATTTTCTCTATCACTTTTTTTTTTTTGGTGAGGCGACTGGGGTTAAGTGACTTGCCCAGGGTCACACAGCTAGTAACTGTGACCTGTTTGGTCTGAGGCCAGATTTGAATTCAGGTACTCCTGACTCCAGGGCCGGTGCTCTATCCACTGCGCCACCTAGCTGCCCCATCTCCATCCCTTTTTTTAAGTTTAGACAGTCAACAAAAAAACAGATAAAGCCCTGATGTTTGGCATTTTCTGATTTCCAAGTTATTAATGTTCACACTGAAAACTGAACAGTTGGCTCTTGTGAGCCAGTTCAAGATCGCTCCAGCACATACTTCTGTTATTAAATTTCATTTGCAAATCTTAGATAAACTTGAATCTCACAAATAATTATGAATTACATGTTCTTTTTTTTATTTCAGAGTATGGCTACTCTGGTATTTGCATTTAAATACACTAATATTTCTCAGGAAGCTAATAAAAGATTACTCTCCACAAGAAGACTGTAAACAGGACCATAATTAATAAACTTTTGTCCCAGGTTTATGGACA
Organism: Vombatus ursinus; assembly: GCF_900497805.2. Classification (NCBI taxonomy): domain Eukaryota; kingdom Metazoa; phylum Chordata; class Mammalia; order Diprotodontia; family Vombatidae; genus Vombatus; species Vombatus ursinus. Next base: position 14,515,627 of record NW_020954587.1, on the reverse strand, counting down.
TTAACCCAAGTTATCAGTTAAACTATATCACTGTGGAGTCAGACACTTGATAATTCCAAGAAAGAACTAGCTAAGAGCTTTTACTCTTACCCTGTACATACCAGACTGTAGGGGAATACAGCTGTCCCCATTTCTTGGGCATTTTTATTAGCATCAAGGAATACTGTCAGGTCTGGTGTTGGTCATTAGAAATTGATCAGAGGATTACAAAGGAAGGAGCATGAACTTGAGTAGGTTCAGTATGACAGGGATTCAGCAAACATGTATTAAGCACGTTACCAGGCTAAGCACAAAAACAAAACTGAAGCAATCCCTGTAGTAATGTAACTCACATTCTACAAATTTTCTACAAAGAGAATATGTGCTTGACTCAAGGATTATGTTTGTTCCTTTTTCACTTATTTGGCTTTAACAAGCAGTCATTTATTCAGAAAAATATTTACTGGGCAACCACTTTCAGGTAGGTACTTAAGTTAGTTGCTGTTACACAAAGAATAACCTTAACTACTATACTCTGTCTAAAGAACAGCCGGTTGGGCACTTTTTAGTTTTACCCCTAGCTTAAAAAGTTACTATTGGTATCATTGAATGAGGAAGACAGTGATTTTAAAACTTAGGAAAATGACTTCACTTTTGTTAATATGTACCACCTTTTACAGAAACTGTAACTCAAAACATTTTTAAAAGTAGAGGTATATGTATGTATTTTTCCCTCTGATCAAGTTAATGAAAAAGAATTCATTCATTTGGAAACTTAAATGACTGTTTTAGAAAAGGAAACCGAATCAGAAGTTTTGAGTTCTTTTTAAAGTCTAAGATTCTATGAAGTATGATTGCTGTGAATATCTGTAATTTCAAATGTGCAGACTGCACCAAACCAGATTAAATATAATTGGGAAATATTTAACAAAATGAATAGAAATACAATTAAATATAGGTAACATTACATTTTAAAACTAAGTCCATACATGGCCCACAAGGATCTTTATGTACAACCTAGTGGCCCCATTTCTATTTGAGTTTGACACCACTGCCGTAATAAAATATGGGTACTAGGGGCGGTTAGGTGGAGCAGTGGATAGAGCACCAGCCCTGAAGTCAGGAGGACCTGAGTTCAAATGTGACCTCAAACCAAACAGTTGACACTTACTAGCTGTGTGAACCTGGGCAAGTCACTTAACCCCAATTGCCTAAAAACAAAAAACAAAAACAACACCAAAAAAAAATACGGGTACGGTGTTTTAAAAATGCAACTTTTTTTTAATCTGATTTTTTAAAGTCATCTGTCATGTTAGCTTTATGGTTAAATTACCACAGTAAATTATTTATCATTATACCTGACCTACTTTTCAAATGTATGTAGATTTTCACATTTGAATTCATTTATGTTTAGAATTAGTTATTCTGTTTACAATTTTAATGTCCAGTTTTTATACAGAAAATTTAATTTTAAAGTTTCAGAACAAAAAATGTATTATGTCTTTTTTTCTGAATTGAAAAATCTTTGTTATTGCTGTGTTTTTAAAACATAGGTGAGTGATAAGGAATAAAGCAGTTTTTTGAGAAATAAATGATTATGTGCAAATAAATATTAAATGTTTTTTCTTTCCTATTCCCTTGTAAGTGAGGTTGTATAGTAAAGATGATGAGCCTGCTTTAAAATTACATCTACTACCACACAAGCATGATATCATCACACTTCTTGGTGTTGGAGGCCACTGGATAACCACAGAAGAAAATCTTCAGGTAATAAATACCTTTTATTAATAAGTAAATAAAAAGCAATACCTTTATCAGGGGGATTTAATTAATGTATAACCATATCCTGAGAAGTTCAGACTAATTGAGAGGTCTTAGTAAATATGTTTTGTTTTCTTAAAAAGTCTTAAATTCTAGAATATTTTTAAAGAAAGTTAGTTTTATCACCTTCAACTACATTTAGTACCCAGGACTAAATGAAATGTTACAGTGTTACGTAGTAGAATTTTCTTGGATAAGAATTTAAAATTAGCATATCAGTGGTTTGGAAATATTGACTTCTGAAGGAATTGAAGTTTCTTAAAAATAGTTTTTTCTCCTAAGTAATTTAGACATTTTCTCCAAGAAACCTTATTTATACTGTCAGTTTATTTAACTTAATGTTTATACAGTAGAAAGGTAAACTTTATCTTTACTTCATTCAATTATCACCAATCCCTAATGCAAATAAAATTAATGAGACTGTGTGTGTGTGTACATATTTATGTATATGTACTAACAAATCTTACTTTAAAGTAATATAATTGAAATAAAACATTTATTATAGGACTGATACAATTAACATAAGTATTTTATACATGTCTATACCAGTCTTTCACACTGAGCAGGTTGATCTTTGAAACCACTCCTATAAGCTAATAAAATTTTGTCAGTGGAGAGCTGGAAGCCTTTTTGTAACATTATGCCATTCTAATGTTGTTCAGTAATGCCTGATTCTTTGTGACCCGTATGGCATTTTCTTGGCAAAGATAATTGGAGTGGTTTGCCATTTCCTTCTCCAGTGGATTAAGGCAGACAGAAGTTAAGTGACTTGCCCAGGGTCATACAGCTAGTGAGTGTCTGAGGCTGGATTTGAACTCAGGTGTTCTTGACTCCAGGCCCAGTGCTCTACACAAAGCCACCTAGCTGCCTCTTAATGTAGGAAATGGCAAATTGTTTTATATTCTTGGATTTAATGGTATGGGGGGAGTGGAGAACACACCCATACATGTTTTTTTCCTCTTGTATCTATTATCAAAAGATACATGCCAATTGCTTTTGATTGGGACATCTTTTTGTAACTGTCACAAATACAAAAACATGCAAATTTTAACTTTTTAAAGACACTTGGATCAAGAAATTAATCAATTCTCTATTGATCAACTCAGAACAATTTAATTAATATTTCTACATTTTATTAAAGTTGGATCCTCCAGACAGCCACTGCCTTTTCCTTAAGGGAGCCACAGTTTCTTTCCTCAATGATGAAGTTTGGAATTTGTCAAATGTACAACAAGGAAAGTATCTTTATATCCTTTTTTAGTGAATTGAGACTCCAACTTGAAATGTTTTGAAAAAGCTGCATTGTAAGAGGAAGACTGATATTCTTAACAGTACAAGCATATCACATGTAATTTTGCCTCAACCTAGGCTGTCATTCATACATTATAACCAGATTAAGCTGTAATCTCATTTGCCCTGTTGCCCATTCACAGCATTGTTTCTGTGGACCAAATTCATTTCCATTTAACATTTACAAATATATCAAAGGCACTGGGACCATAGCCTATTATAATGTTGTTCTACCCTCAGGGACCTTAGTTTCTATAGTTGGACACAACGTGTATACATGTAAGTATATACAAAATTAGAGAATGGGGTACATCATAAGCAGAGGGGAGAGGTATCAAGAAAGGTATAGAGGTATCATTTGAACTGAATTTTGAAGGAAACTAGGGACTGTTAAGAAGCAGAGGGGAGGAAGGTTTGCATTCCAGACCTGAGGGACAGCCTGTGTGCAAGCAAGGAGAGGGGAAATAAAATGTCTTGTAGGATGAACGACAAGAAGGACAGTTTGGGTTGAGAAAAGGGATGAAGTATAGTAAGCCTACAGAGGTAACTTAGATGGGCCGTGAAGGCCTTTGAATGCTGTCCAAAGGAGTTTGGATTAGAATATAAAGGAAATAAGGGAGCACTAGAGTTCATTGAGCAGGAAAATGACTTGGTCATACCTTTGCTTTTAAAAATTTTACTTTGAGCAGTGTGACCCTGGGCAAGTCATTTAACCCCAATTGCCTTTAAAAATGAATAAATAAATAAATGAATGAATGAATGAAAACCCCCCAAAAAAATTTTTACTTTGGCAGTTGGGTGGAGAATGGACTAGAGAAGGGAAAACCTTGTGACAAGAAAACCAATTAGGAAACTGTTGCAATATTCTAGGTGGGAACTGAAGAAGGCCAGAACTAGAATGATTGCCCTTTGAGTGAAGGGAAGGGGGATAGATCTGAGAGATGTTGTGAAGAATTAATTGACTAGACTTGGCAACTTATTGGTTATGTAGGGTGAAGGAGAGTGGAGTGTGAACGACCCTGGGTAACTGGAAGAACAATGGTTCCCTTGATACAGATAGGGAAGTTTGGAACAGGGTTTGTGGAAAAGAATGAAACCAGTGAAACCAATGAAATTATATATCCTTGAAATATGAAAAAAGGCTATATATATTCATTTATAACCCAGCCTAACTACCTAAGTACAGTGAAAAGCTGATTTCACAACTTAAAAACATCGAAGTTCATTTTAAAATATTTATGTAGAATCTTAGAACAATTAACTAAAGAAAATCTACCTTTGTTATAACAGACTCTGTTTTTGTACAATGAAATTAATTTTAAAATATCACTGAGTTCAGAAGATAAACTTTTATTGATTTAACTGTTTTTGAGCTCACCTTTTCAACTCTTCAAAACTTTTATTTTCAGCAACACAAATGATGAACAATAGAAGAATGGCTAAGTAATAGTATAATTATCAAATGAAATATTGCTATTAAAATGACAATTACATAGCCTATGTTAACACATGAAAACTTAAAAATTATATAATATCAAGAGAAAAAAAGCAGAAAATGAAAATCTATACAAACTGATTCAGCTTTGTAAAAATATATACACTATTTGTACATTAGGGATTAAAAGAAAAAATAAAGCAATAAAAACCGATTTAACGTTCACTAGAATCAGGTTGTTGGGCTTTTTCTCATAAAGTTGCTCAAGTTCCTAATCTTTTTTTAAAGTGCTTTTTTCTTTTTAAACCATGATTCAAGCTTTTGTTTTTTCATAAGCTGGGTCCCGTGCCAATTAACAAATGGATTATTTTCCTCATATAAGCCTTAATATACATTTTCCCATTATTTTAGCATTTTACAGTTTACAAAGCACTTTTCTCATAATAATTCTTATAGGTAGATAGTAAAAGTATTATTACTATTACAAATAAAGGACCTATTGTTCAGAAAGGTTGTGACTTGCCCAAAGTGATACAAAATTACTGAATATCAGTACCAGTGATTCAAAGTCAGATCTGTTGATTCCAAGTTCACTATGTCACGATGCTTTTCCTATCAATAGATTTTTCATTCCTCTATTAATACCTGAAAGTTAGTGGTGAGTTGTTGATTTTTTTTTTCTCTAAATACAGGCTATTAAAGCTGAAAACTGGAATGCTCTATGTATCTAATGCCATTTTTTGATCCTCTACAAGTAACAAATTGTGTGAATCTAAATACAACCCAGACATTTTCCCCAGCAACTGCTTTGTAAAACACCTCAGTGTAGCTTAACCAATGCAGTTTTTCAATGTGTACCTATATTTTTTTTCTTGCAAAGATAATTTTATTTTATGGATGTAGCCTCTATTTAGGGATTATATAGGTATGGACTGATGCATACTATATTGTATTATCTAACAGAATTGGATTTTTTTTTCTTGTTAACTTATTATAACTATTAAAGGTTATTTTGGAGCATTACTATGTTTGCAGAGGTCTACCTCTTCAGCAGGACAACTCAGCAAACACTTGCTAATCTCCTATGATGAAAACACTGTGTTGGACACTCAAAATAACAAAGACAAAAATTAAAATTCCATTGAGCCCTAGGAGCTTATATTCTGCTGGGTGGATATAGCACTTATACAGATAAGTAAATGTAATGTAAAACCAGGGAGGCAAGAACTGACAAATGATTGGAACCAAAAAGACTTGATCAGTCTGTTGTACTATATCTCTCCCTATAAAAACTTAAAAACTGGAAAACAAAAACGGGCGGGGTGGGGGGGCCGGGGTGAGGCTAGGTCACGGACAGGATCCCTGTCTTGTTGCTTTCACTTCCTCCCAGTCCTCAGCCCTTTACATTCTGTTTCCCACCACATCACTCTCCAAAGTTCCCAATGATCTCTTAGTTGCCAAATCCAGTGGCCTTTTCTCAGTCTTTATCTTTTACAACTCTGCATCATTTGACACTGTTGATCATTATCTCCTCCTGAATACTTTGTCCTTTCTAGGTTTTCATAACTCATGGTTCTCCTGTTTGTCTGACTGCTTATTATCAGTGTCCTTTGCTCAATTGTCCTCCATATCCATCCCAAGTTTCTGTCTTGCACTCTCTTTCTGCACTCTTTCTCTTGATGTTCTCATTAGTGCTCATGTGTTCATCTCTATGCAAATGGCTCCTATCTATGTATCCATCACTAAACTCTTCCAGTCCTGGATTACTCATTACTCCTTCCTTACTGGACATTTTTAACTCGATGTCCTATCTCAAATTCAGCATGTCCAAAACAAAATTAAAATCCTCCAAAACCCAGTTCTCTTCTGAACTTTGTTACTTCTGCCAAAAGTACCACCATCCTTACAATCTCCCAGGTTCCACAACTACAGTCAACCTTCACCTCTCACTCTTCACATTCAGTTGCCAAGGCTTATTGATTTTAATTCCACAGTATCTCATATCCATCTCCTTCTCCCTACTTAATCTTAACCTTTTTTGTGTATCATAGACCCCTTTGGCAGTCTTGTGAAGCCTATGACCTTAATCCAGAGTAATGTTTTAAAATGCATAAAATGAATACTAGGATTACAAAGAAAACCATTTAAATAAAGGTGTCATTTTTTTCCCTTCCAAGTTCATAGAGTCCCTGTAATCTATCTTTAGACTCCAGGTAACAAATCCTTCTTCTATTAATACTAAAAAAACCCTAATTCAGGCTCTCATTTTCTCTTGCCTGAAGGCTCCTAATTGGTTTCACTGCCTCAAGTTTTTCCCCTCTTCCAGTCCATTTTCCATACAGCTGCCAAAGTAATCTTCCTAAAACACACTTCTGACCATGTCACTTCCCTGCTCATTGAACTCTAATGACAGTATATTACATTAAATACAAACTCCTTTCTTTGGCATTCAATGGCCTTCACTGAGTTTCCAGGCCTATAACACATACATACATACATATATATATATGTATGTATGTATGTATGTGTGTGTGTGTGTGTGTGTGTGTGTGTGTGAGTGTGAGAATATGCTCCCTGCTGCCCCTTAGAACTCTTAGCTTCCTCATAGCTCAGCTAAAGTATCACATACCACATGAGAGCTTTCCTGATGTGACTAGCTTATGGTGCTTCTCCAAAAAATTACTTTGTATTTATTTATATGTATACATGTTGTCTCCTCTCACACAATATAAGTTCCTTGAAGGCAAGAACTGTTTAATTTTTGCCTTCGTTTCCTCAGTGCCTAGGGTGCTTATTAAGATGTTTGTTGATTGATTGAAATAAAGGTATACCTTCCTTATTTTTGTAATGCAGTATAGATTGTAAAATGCTAATGAATCTTTTAATTATTAAATTTCTATTTTTTATTTTTATTTTTCTATCTTCTTTATTTTTTACTATATCTTTTCATGGTTCCCTACCATGCAAGCCATCCATCTTGTAAAAAAAAAAGCAGTTCAACAAACCTAACCAATAACTCAGCTGTATATGCTATATATGCAATAGTATATGTAATGTTCCACTCCAATATTTCCCTTTCTCTACAAAGAAGATAAAGAAGTTAATTTTCTCATCTTTTCTCTGGGCTCATCTTGGTCAAGTGTTTGGTTTCATTCTTTTGTTTTTCCATTTATGTTTTTGTAGTAATTATGTATATCATTTTAGTGTTTATGCTTTCTTTACTGCATCAGTTCATATCAGTATTCCCATGCTTCTCTTAATTCTTCATATTTGTCAGTTTTAAAGCACAGTTGAATCATTCAATCAAGCGCCACAGTTTGTTAGTCATTCCTCAGTTGATGGACAACTACTTTGTAGCATTTCTTTGCTACTACAAAAAAATGTTTATAGTACATGGAAGAATATATGATGTGTATGGGGCCTTTTTTGTTTCCTGTCTTTGACTTCCTCGACCTTTATTCTTAGCTTCTGGGTCCAAAGGTTTAAACATTTTAGATACTTAATAAGCAAAATTCTAAATCCCTTTCCAGAATCGTTGGATCACTGCATAGCTCCACTAACAGAGGATTAGTGTGCCTGAACTGCTATGTTATTTTGAAGATAATCGAAACACAAAGATAAGGATTTAAGGCACTAATTTTCTTTGTATGATAGTTATATTAGTAACACTCTTGAGGAAAATAAAGTTTTGTTACATAATTGTTTATATACCATGTAACCCAAGATATGACTCTTGGCATAAGGAAGAAGTACAAAATAAGCATTATATTTGATTATAAGTCTTATTATAGTTCTTTATCATGAGTAACATGTTATCACTAAAATTATTCAATACTAATAAATGACTGAGGAGACTATGGGATGAACCCCCTGCCATATCTCTTTCAGTAGAATGAGGGGAGAAACTAGATTTAATGCCATAGCACACTGGCTCTAAATGGATTAATGTGCCTTGGAAAACTTCTCTGAACTCTGTGTATTCTGCAGGACCACCTAGAGCCTTGTCCCTTAGTAAATTACACACCTGGTGTCATCCATTATACATCTCAAAATAATTCTAGGAAATCCTGTCTATTAGAGGTAACATTCTACATTTGAAGGGTTTGGGATCTTTGATAAAGTAAATATCCTTGTTATCAATGGTTATACCCTTGCGTAAGCACAAATGCCATTCCTAATACTATAGTCCTTGGCCTACTTATGCTAAATAAATGGACTATACTCTGGGATTTAAACACCATGACCAAATATTCAGCAAGCAACCAATAAGCATTTATCAGGTGCATAGTATGTGCCAGGCACTGTGCTCTCTATTTGGGCTTCAGAAACAAAAATTAAATAGTCCCTGCCCTTGGGGAGCTTACATTCAATTTAGGGAAGACAACTTATATATAAATAAATAAATGTAAGTAATACTAGAAAAATGGGGGAGAGGGAACTAGCAACTGATCCTAAAGGATCAAGAAAGTCATCATATGGAAGGTGACACTTGAACAGAATTTTAAACAGGGTTTTTTTAGAGGTGGAGATAAGGAAAAAGAATATTCCAAGCAGAGAAATAGATGTAGTGTCATCTTAAATAAATTCAACTCAATAAACATTTATTAAGTGCCTACTATGTGCCAAGCACTGAGCTAAGTGCTGGAGATAGAAAAAGAAGCAAAAGACAGTCCCTGCCCTCATGGAGTTTACAATCTAATGAGGGAGACAACATGCAAACAAAATATATATGAAGGAAGCTATATACAGGATAAATGGGAAATAATTTATGGAGGGAAGGCACTGGAATTAAGAAGGGTTAGGAAGTAAGGAACAGCAAGAAGGCCAAGTTTGACTAGAGTCTTGGAGTTTAAAGGGGAGGGGAATAATTTATAAGGTTGCTAATGTGGGTTTAGGGTAGGATGTAGGTTGTGAAGGGTTTTAAATGTCAAGCAGGAGCTTATATTTGATTTTAGGGTCAATAGAGAGCCACTGGAGTTAATATTCAGTCAGGGAGTAACATGGTCAGACATACACTTTAGGAAAATGACTATGGTAATTGTGTGAAGGATGGGTTGAAGAGGGAAGAAACTTGAAACTGCAAGACCAGTTAGTCTATTATATTAGTCCAGAGGAAAGGTGTTGAAGACCCATGACATCCATAGAGTAACAGAAGGGGACAGATCTGAGAGATATTGTAGAAGTAGCAACTACGAGTTTTGGCAACTGATTTGACATTTGTAAGAGTGAGGGAAGGATAATTTCAAGGTTTCAAACCTGAATGACCAGGAGGATGGAAGTACCCTCAACAACAAATCAACACATTGACTATGTATGTCTCATTCATCAACCTCTCTGTTAAAGTCATCAGTTTTCTGAATATAAGGATTCATCACTGTTTTGATCAGAGTTCTAAAGTCTTTAAAAATTGCTTTATTTGACATCATTGTAATCATAATGTAAATTATTTTCCTGGTTCTGCTCATTTCCCTCTACATCAGTTCACACAAATCTTCCAAAGTTTTTCCAGACCCATTTTGCTTCTCATTTCTTAATATTCCGTTGTTATTACATCATAATTTACTTACCTATATCCCACTGATGAGCATACATTGTTTCCATCCTTTGCCAAAACAAAAAGTACTTCTGTAAATATGAATCGTTTCCCTTTGTCCTTGACTTTTTTGTGTATACCTAATAGTGGTATCACCAAGTCAAAGGATATGCAACCAAGTAGTTAACAAATTGCTTTCCAGAATGGCTGGACCAATTCACAGCTCTGCCAGCTATTCATCAATGTGCTTTTTCTCTCACAGACCTTCCAATAATTGCCATTTTACTGTTTTGCTATCTTTGCTAATATGGTGGTTATAAGGTGGAACCTTAGAGCTGTTTTAATTAGACTTCTTATTAGTGAACAAGAGCATTTTTACATGGTTATTGATAGCTAGGCATTCTTCTTTTGAAAACTGCCTTTCTTTAACCCTTCCTCTTTGAGAAACATGTCTTGACTTTTTTTTTATTAATCAGTTTACTGTGTTAGATATATTGGATCAGACCTTTGTCAGATAAATTTGCTGCAAATATTTTTCTCCCAGTTAGCTGTTTTGCATTGAATTCTGAACCTGAAATAGTGTGTTCCAGCCTGTTTCAGATTTTCTAAATATCCATCACTGCTACTTCATAATTCTCTCTCAACACTTTGCCATTGAAATTTTTCCTTCAGGGATTTCATTATTTCAGTGTGACTTAATATGTATTTAGAACTTCTGAGAGTAGTTCAAATCATTACACCAGTTGATAAACAGTAAAAGTATTTGAACAGACTTTTGAGAGGAATCCAAACTATGGATAGCCATATAAAAAAAAAATACTCCCACTCATAAATATTTAGAGAAATGCAAATTAAAGCAACTGTGAGGTTCCACGGCTTACCCATCAGATTGACAATGTTGACAAAAAGGGAAAATGACAAGTGCTGGAAGGCCTATGTTCAAAAGGCACATTAATTCACTCTTGGTGTAGGTATGAATTGGTCTAGCCATTCTGGAAAGCAATTTGGAACTATGCCCAAAAAGTTAATCCAACAAGGTCCATAGAACTGAGTGGTTACTCATCAGTTGGGAAGTCACTAAACAGATTATAGCAATCAGACAAGATTATATAAAATTACTAAAAGAAGATTTCAGAAAAACCTGATTTGTATGAACTAATGCAAGGTCAACAGAACAAGAACAGTTTTTACAGTAATAATAATGTAAAAATAAACAGGTTTGGAAAAATTTTAAAACTCTGGTCACCATAATGACCAACCATGATTCCAAAGGATAGATGATAATTAAAAGCTAAATATGCAAAGAGACACATTTTTTAGCTTGGCCAACCTGGGAATTTGTTTTGCTTGATTATGCATATTTGGTACAATAGTTTTGTTTTTCTTTCTTTTTTTCCCAATTAGGGGTAAAGGGTGGAAGTTTTAAGAAAGTAAATGCTTATTAATTATAATATATATTTTAAAAGTTGCTCCAAGCTTAAGAAAAAGATTGAGAACAAAGCTAAAAAGACAAATCAGACATCCGTTACCTTTTAATTATTGAATGGTTTCCTCTAATATCCTGCCCATCATTTGCTTATTGCTAACTTAACAGACCTTTCAGGTACGCATCTTAAAAGATGTAATGGAGAAGCTGTCATCTGGTGTTTTCAGGTAAGATGTGTAAATATAACATTTGAATACTTCCATTCTTCAGATGATTGCCTTTTTAATAATAATCTTAAATTTTCATGAAATATTTTGGGGCTTAATGCTGAAATTATTGCTACTTAAGCTAAACAGTTCATTCAGTAAATATTGTTTTTTGTTCTTTAAAGCAATGACTTGGTAGTAGTCTATATACCAGAGTCTTTCTCCATCTTGCTCTCTCAGCAAGAAGAGACACAAGGGCTGGGTGAGGCAAAGTGGAGTGGGAATATCACCCACTTTGAAGAATTTCTTTTTTTAACATTGGCAAAAGACTGAGCAGATGCAATAGAGGGCTTTTGCCCTTTCAAGATTTGAACCTTGTCACTCTTAACAAAATCTAGAGGTAAAATTTTTGCCCTCATGAAACTTAGGTACGGCCAAGCTTGGCTGTATTTCTAAAAATCATGGGTTAAATTAATATCAGTATTAGACTATCACCGTATTAATATTATTTTCTTTATCTTTGTACTTAAACCAGACACTTCTTTTTTTATTTATTTTTCATTTTCTATGTTTATTTCCATAAGTGTTTAAGTTTTAAATTTTCTTCCTCTTCCTTTCCTCCTCCTTCCCCAACGTAGCATGCAATTTGATATAGGCTCTACATTTACATTGCCATTAAACATATTTTCACATTAGTCATGTTGTAAAAAAGAATTAGAACCAATAGGAGGAACCACAAGAAGGAAGAAACAAAATAGAAGAAAAAAAAGAGCAAATAGTATATTTTGATCTACATTCAGACTCCATAGTTCTTTCTCTGGATTTGGATAGCATTTTCCATCATGAGTCTTTGGGAGATGTCTTAGATCCTTGCATTGCAGAGAGAAGGACTAAGTCTATCCAAGGTAGTCATCGAACAGTGTAGCTGTTAACTGTGTACAGTGCTCTCCTGGTTCTACTCACTTCACTCAGCATCAGTCCATAGAAGACTTAACAGGTTTTTTCTGAAATCTGCCTGCTCATCATTTCTTTTAGAACAATAGTATTCCATTACATTCATATACCACAACTTGTTCAGCCATTCCTCCAATGATGAGTATCCCCTCAATTTCCAATTGTTTGCCACTACAAAAAGAGCTGCTATAAACATTTTTGTACATATGGGTCCTTTTCCCATTTTTATGATCTCTTTGGGATACAGCCCTAGAAGTGCTATTGCTGGGTCAAAGGGTATGCACATTTTTATAGCCCTTTGGACATAGTTCCAAATTGCTCTCTAAAATGGTTGGATCAATTCACAACTCTACCAACAATGCATTAGTGTTCCAGTTTTCCCACATCTCCAACATTTATCATTTTCCTGTTTTGTCATGTTGGCCAATCTGATAGGTGTGATGTGGTACCTCAGAGTTGTTTTGATTTGCATTTCTGTAATCAATAGTGATTGTAATGGGGCAGCTAGGTGGCTCAGTGGATATAGCACCTCCTCTGGAACCAGGAGGACCTGAGTTCAAATCTGGGCTTAGACACTTGACACTTACTAGCTGTGTGACCCTAGGCAAGTCACTTAACCCCGATTGCCTCACCAAAAAGAAAAAAAAATCCATTTTGCATTTCATAATATTCTCTATCTCCTGTTTGGTCCTAAATTCTTCCATTATCCATAAATCCGATAGGTAAACTATTCCTTACTCTCCCAGTTTGCTTATAGTATCAGCCTTTATGTCTAAATCATGTACCCATTTTGACTTTATTTTGGTATGTGGTATAAGATTTGGGTCTACACCTAGTTTCTGCCATACTGTTTTCCATTTTTCCCAGAAGTTTTTGTCAAATAATGAGTTCTTATCCCAGAAGCTGAGGTCTTTGGGTTTATCAAACAGTAGATTACTATAGTCATTGACCACTATGTCTTGTGTAACTAACCTATTCCCCTGATTCACCACTCTATTTCTTAGGCAGTACCAAGTATCATAAGTAACTGATGTTTTTCCAAAAATGGAATAAACAAGTTGTGATATGTGAATGTAATGGAATACTACTGTTCTATAAGAAATGATGATTTCGCTTATCATAAGTTATTTATCATAAGTAACATGTTTTTCCAGTTATTTTTGATCTGACTTTATTTGTGTGGAATGTGTTTTGTAATTGTGCTCACCTAGTTCCTGGGTTTGACTCCTAAATATATTATAATGTCTATAGTAACTATAGTAGGTGGAATTTGTCGTTCTATCTCTTGCTGTTGGGCTTTGTTAGTAATATATAGAAATGCCAATGATTTAAGTGGGTTTATTTTATTTCATGCAACTTTGAAGTTATTAATTCAAGTAGTTTTTTATTTGATTCTCTAGGATTCTCATCATGTCATAGTATATCATCATATCATCTGCAAAGAGTGATAGCTTTGTTTCTTTGCCTATTCTAATACCTTCAATTTCTTTTTCTTCTCTGATTGCTAAAGTTAGCATTTCCAATATTCCATATTGAGTAACAGTGGAGATAATGGACATCCTTGTTTCACCCCTGATCTAATTGGAAATGCTTCTAGCTTATCCCCATTTCATATGATGCTTGTTGAAGGTTTTAGGTAATTGTTACTTATCATTTAAGGAACCCTCCATTTATTCCTATGCTCTCCTGTTTTTAATAGGAGTGGGTGTTGTATTTTGTTAAATGCTTTGTCTGCATCTATTGAGATGATCAAGTGGTTTCTGTTAGTTTTGTTGTTGATATGATCAGTTACGCTGATAGTTTTCCTAATATTGAACCAGCCCTGAATTCCTGGTATAAATCCTGCCTGGTCATAGTGTATTATTCTTGTGATAAGTTGCTGTAATCTATTTGCTAATATTTTATTTAAAAATTTTTGATCTATATTCATTAGGGAAATTAGTCTATAATTTTCTTTCTCTGTTTTGACTTTTCCCAGTTTAGGTATCAGCACCATATTTGTAGCATAAAAAGAATTTGGTAGGACTCTTTCTTTGACTATTTTCCCAAATAGTCTGTATTGTATTGGAATTAATTGTTCTTTAAATGTTTGATAGAATTCGCTTATAAATCCATCTGGCCTGGAGATTTTTTCCTAGGGAGTTCATTGATGGCTTGTTCAATTTCTTTTTCTGAGATGGGGTTAAGTATTTTACTTCCTCTTCTGTTAATCTGGGCAATTTATATTTTTGTAAATATTCATTCATTTCACTAAGATTGTCAAATTTATTGGCATACAGTTGGGCAAAATAGTTCCTAATTATTGTTTTAACATCGTCTTCATTGGTGGTGAATTCACCCTTTTCATTTTTGATACTGGTAATTTGGTTTTCTTTTTTTCTAATTAAATTAACCAAAGGTTTATCTGTTTTATTGTTTTTTTTCCTTTTATAAAACCAGCTCTTAGTTCTATTTATTAGTTCAATAGTTTTCTTAATTTTAACTTTATTAATCTCTCCCTTGGTTTTCAGTATTTCTAATTTAGTATTTAATTGAGGATTTTTAATTTGTTCTTTTTCTAGCATTTTTAGTTGCATGCCCAAACCAGACACTTCTAATGAATTCATCTTTCTTTAGACCTCTTTTGGATGAACCTGTTCCACCATATGATGCCAAAGTTTCCATGGAAATTGTTCAGAAAAATCAAGCAAGAAAAAAACAAGTTATCCAGTTTTGAAGTACTATTTCCTGCTAAGACAAGAAACTCAAAGCTATATGATGTATTCGAAAAGTAAATTATTGTGCAAACATTCTATACATTTTTAGATGATTATTTAACATTTTTAAGACACCTTCCCACCATCAGTGTATTTTAGAAGGAATATTTTGAAAGCTGGTTTTAGTTGCATATTTTGTTACTTTACTTCAAGCAATTATTTACTTTCAAAATCATTACCAAGAAAACTGCTGTCTTCAAGACAGCAATGGGCCTGTGTTACCATTTTCCTATAGTTGCTCTTTGGGTCTTCTTATCAGTTCCCCTCTCAACACTTTCTTTTATATATTCAAAGGCTAGTCGCGTTAACTAGTTTCTAGGTACTTCATGTGGCATCACAAAATGTTCCCAGTTCTTCACAAGGACAAGACAGTGAGCGCGCCAGGCCCTGGCAGAGCCAAACCCACCTCCTTCCTCCCCACCCCGGCCCCGGCCTCTGCTCTCGGAATGTAGCCGGGACCCTTCTCTGTGCCCCTCTGGGCTTGCCCGTGCGGGAGAAGCTGGAGGCCTGAGGGCGCAACAGAGCTCCTCGCCATGACCCAGGGGCAGCTGCCCGGGGAGGGCTGCACGTTGCTCAGGAGCCTCCTTAAACGTACAGGCGTGGCTGGGGGCGAGGGGTGGCGATGAGGGGCCTGGAACTGGATGAAAACTCGCGTAATCTGGAGATGAACCGGGGTCCACAACTAGGGGTGGAGGCTGGCCGTCAGATTCGTGCCTTAAGTGACTGACGGCGCCCAGGCCGCGAATCCAGGCCCTGGAGTGTTCGTAGTTTCGCCGCCGGACGTTAAGTTCTCGCGGGAGCGGGGGCGGGGTGGGCGGCGCGCGCCTCGCTGTCAGTGTGGCGCCGGCGCACTTTCCCGCGCTCGCTCTCTCGGGGGCCGGGTGGGGTCGGAGCGGGCGCTGGCGCGGGAGATTCCGAAGTTCGCCACCATGTCGATGACGGTCCCCGGCTACTCGCCTAGCTTCAAGAAGCCTGCAGAAACACTGCGACTCCGGCGGAAACGACCCCGAAACCCTGTGGACCCTGGAACAGGAGCCGCTGTCTCCCCGGCGGATCCGGCCGAGCTCGGGCCCCGCCGAGCCGCGCTGGCGGCCGGCCTCCGCCTCCGCCCTTTCCCCGCCACAGGGAGCAGGAGCGGAGGAGCCGCCGCAGCTTCCCTCCGGAGAAACCCCTTTGCCCGCTTGGACAATACCCCGCGGCCGGCCGTGGGGCCAGAGCCCGTCACCGACCCTGCGTGGCCGCCGGCCAGCCCCCTGCGGGACACGGCGGATCCCGTGAGTGACCCTCCTTCCCCCACTGTCCACTCGGAGGCGACCGTCCCTGCGCCTCTCTTCCGCCTCCCGTCCCCCCCCCCACAGGCGCCCCAGGCCATTTCACCTATGGTGACGCCGACTTGCCCAGGGTCTCTCCGCAGGTGGACTCTGCCCCCCAAGCCTCGCTGCCCCCCAAACGTCCATTTCTCTTGGGCGTATATGACCATTTAGGGTGGATAGCTGTTACGGTGATGTAAGCAAAGGTTAGAGCACGGCAGGTTTAAAGAAACCCCCTTTCACGCACATCCATGCCCACGAATGGATTAATGCTTGTGTTCATAAATTAGCAGGGAGGAGTAAAACAGGTTTTATGCCCGTTTATTTATGATCGATAAATAAATCGATCGATTTGGGGACCAGACAAGATGGCTAGTCAGAGTTACCCATCTCCGAAATGCCGGTTGTTGATAAAAAAGATGAGAGCAAAGGGTATTATTTGAGATTTGTCTCTGGCAAACAAAATTACAAACTTCCAACTTTGTTAATCCCCAGATTTTTTGCCAACACTTCCAAGTATGACACTTGCCTAGCCTGGAGATAAGATGGGGCTAAAGAAACTGGTTTCAATAAATTGAAACCCATTCTCATATGTAATAACCAGTATGCTTTCAGGATCTGTTTGGAATGGGTTGAATATAGGGGGTGCTTTGCTTTGTTTGCATTTTGAAATTCAAGTAAACCACTTGTCTTTTGGTATAAGTACATGATCATTTGCCTATGGAGTATATCGTAATCCATAGTATAATAATGATAAAGTGGGCAAATGCTTAGAGCAACTTAAGCCTTAACTCAAGTTTAAGCAATACATTAAAACTTTTTTCTTCTCAGTTTTTAGATTTTCATCAGGAAAATAATGTGACCTGGAAAAAAGGGTTTTCGGAAAGAACAACAGTTAAGCAATTATCCATGGTAATGATTTTTAAATTGTTATGAAGTGGCATTGAATGTTTTGCCATACACATAAATAACTTCTGCTTCTTAATAGCATTTTGCTTTTATAGATCTGTAATTTTTTTGTCTCTATAATGCATTCTCTACACACCTGCCAATGGCCAAGTCTGATTGTGTCACTCTCCTGCCCAGAAACCTTCATTGACACCCTCTTGGCCTCTCCAATAGAACAGCTGGTTCCAACCAGATGGTAATTTTGTAAATTACCTTTCAGTCCTTCTTTCACATTACTACTTTTCATAAACATTACATTCCAGCCATGCTAACCTCTCTCTCCATCGCCCAAACTTGACCTTTGATCTCTGCATTTGCACAGGATGTCTGCCGTAGCCAGAGTGTACTACCTCCTAATGTCTGTCTCTATCTATGAAGGCTCAGCTCTGATACTATCTCCAGAAGCCTCCCCTGAGCCTTCCAGTTTACTTTGTACTCTCCCTCAATATATGCTTAGTTGACAGAACTGTGTAGTGGACAGAATCTAGGCTTTAGAGTCAAGAATATCTAGATTCAAGTCCTGCCTCTGATACACACTAGCTATGCCAGACATGGGCTTGTTGCTTCACAGTGCTCCTGGTAATTCTTTAAATTATAGGTAACAGTCAATTGTGGAAGTTCCCTATACCAATGAAATCACATATCCAGACTGATTCCCCTACCCCCAAAGTTGCATTTCTTTTTTTCCTGGGACCAGGATTGGTCATTATCTGTATACCATGTTTAGCTACTTCTATATTGTTGTCATTGTGTATCATCTTTTTAGGTTCTGTTTCTTTCACTCTTATCAGTTCATATAAGTTTTCCCATAATATGTTTTCTGGAAATAGTACTTCTTTCTAGCCTCTCAGTTATTCCCATGCTTTTCTGTTGTATCATGCAGAAGTGTGACTCATGGGAAATGGAAAGAAATTTAGACCACATAAAAAAGAGAGGATAGCATGTCAAGTTGATGGAAGTGATAGATATTTTTAGTTTATCAGCTTTCTGTGGATTGCTCTGTAGAGGTATCTACTCATTTTATCTTTGCTTATGGTTTGTTTTGGTTTCAAGGTCAAGAAATTTCAGGGGGTGGGGGTGGGAGGAGTAGAGGGAAGACTTATCTTGCATTTAATAGGAATAGCAATTTGGTAAAAGACTTTCAATAGTGCTGTGTGGGTAATTTTGAAATTAGCTAATGAAATCTTTCAATCAAAAATATTTTTCTTCTAATTTCTGTGTTCCTTATTTTTGAAAGACTCCTCATCAACAGCACTCCAAATATGATATTCCATCTTCAGAAAGTGAGTTTCCTGTGGATTGGAGTATTAAAACTCGCCTCCTTTTTACTTCTTCCCAATCTTTTACCTGGGCAGATCATTTGAAAGCTCAGGAAGAAGCTCAAGGCTTTGTCCAACACTGCAGGGCAACAGAAGTTCATCTACCTGAGAATATACAGGTACTTAATTTAGCAAAAATGAGTTGGTCTAATGTCCATACATTTGTGAGCTACCTAGGTAATGTGCTAATTATTTTCTTCCATAATTGTCATTCTCCCTGTTTTTAAGACAAATATTGGAGAGTTCTTTAATTTCTTTCATGTTTTTGCCAACTTTTTTTTTTACTTTGGAATTAACCATTAAATGATGAAGAGATTGTTTTTTAAGAGAATTAGTAAATAAATGTTGAATGGCAAAAATTACGAACGAAAAATTTGAGCAAATAAATAAAAGGTAACTGGAGGATACAAATCAAATCCAAAGGCAGGTAAATTATTTCAATGACGTAGCTATATAATTCATACTGTAATTATCGTATGCCAAAATATGCAATCTGTTAGGCTGCGTTGGATTCTTTTTTTCCTAAATGTAGACTGGCCTTTTTGAATTAGTATATATTATGCGTATTTGAAAATATTGATACTGCATTTTCTAAACATAATGCCACATATTAACTCAAAATAGACTTACAGTGTTGCCTAAAAGAAGAGTCCCTTGGGGCAGCTAGGTGGCGCAGTGGACCGAGCCCTGGCCCTGTAGTCAGGAGGACCTGAGTTCAAATACAGCCTCAGACTAAACACTTGACATGGACTAGCTGTGTGACGTTGGGCAAGTCACTTAACCCTGATTGCCTCAATTAAAAAAAGAAGAAGAAGAAGAGTCCCTTGCAGGCTAAAACACTAACTACAGATGATCTGCCATTAGCATGTCTGTTATCCTATAAGTAAAAGGGGGCTTAAAAACTTTTTGTTTATGTACAATTTAAAATGTTCCCTGTTATTTTTCTCAGTATTCACATTAAATAGGAAAGGTTTGTTTAAATAAAGCTAAACTGGAGCTTACCCCTTTCATAATTGACCACAAATTCTAAATTAGTTAAGTTTTTCTATAAATAGGAAATGGGGCATTGTGGTGTAATGAGTGGAGAACAGTGGCCTCAAGACCAAGAACTGCTTCAAGTCCTGCCTCTGACATCCTGGCTTTGTGACCCTGGGCAGATTATTTATCATCCTGTTACCACAGACAGCTCTCTAAGATAAGTTGTAGAGAAAGTGCCAGTTTTGGTTGGTAGAGGAAGTTTCTCACCCGGAACATCTTATACAAATGCAATAATGCTTTTGGTAAAATAATCATCATCATCATCAGGGAGAGAAGTATTGAATTGTGTGGTTTGAAAATGTTCCTTTTGTGAAACCTGTGTACTTAAAGGAATTGAAAGTTTTTAAATTTCTGCAACATTTTAGGAGCCAAGCACTAATCCTTACATATTTTAGGATCCACGACTCTCCACTGAGCTTCGCTGTGCATTCCAGCAGAGCCTTATTTATTGGCTTCATCCCTTCCTGCCATGGTTACAACTTTTTCCACGTATTGGGGCTGACAGAAAAATAGCTGGAAAAACGAGCCCTTGGTCAAATGATGAAGGCCTGCAACAAATTTTAATGAGTGAATGGTAAGATCAGTGAAATAATTTCTAAATTAAATCATTACTTCTTTTTTATTATTCTGTTGTATTTAGTACATGCAAATACATAATAACCAAATCTCATTATTAATAGTTAGGAGTTACTGTATTTCACGGAATAATTGTTACCACCACATAACCATCACACCCTGGAGCAGGGGAAGCTGCCATGAGTAAGTCACATGATATGGTAAGACTTGGCATCTTCCCGTGCTAGCTAACTTGTACAGTTCATCTGAAAGAGATACATTAACATATGAAGCATTTCTTTCTGATTATGGGTAAATACAAAAACTCCTCTGTGGGCTTCAAGCTGAAAGTAATTGTGTTCACTGAACAGCATGGAAACAGCTGCAGAAAGCAGTTTTCAGTAAGTGAAAAGTTGCGAGACTGGTGGAAACTAAAAGACAAGTAATACTAGCACAATTTTTTAAGCCTCACATAATGGTCACGTCTCACTTTTTTCAAAAATTTGTCATAAGCTGTGCAACAATTATGGAGTGAAATACTGTATTGCAACATTATGGATTTTTTGGTGAATTTTATAATAATGGTGATTATGATCTCTAAAATTGTTAAAGTGCTTTAAGGTTTGAAAATTGTTTTTCATTTAATTCAGTTTTGACTTATTTTCGCTCATTAATGTACTTAAGCCCCACAACTATATGACATAGATAGTATAGGTATTATTCTTACCATATTAGATTACAAAACTAAAGCTCAACAATTAAGTGACTTGCCTATATTCAAATACCTAATAACTGTCAGAATGGGATTTGAATCCAAGTCCTTCTCACATCCGGTACTCTACTATGCTGTGCTGCCTCTCTAAGAACCTGATATTCAACTAGATCTTAAAATCCCCTGAATTCAAATTAGTAAACATTTATTTAACAGTTAATTAGACGGTTAGTTAAAGTTCTTCCTTTGCTCCTCGGAATTGCTTATGATATGAACTTTGATATCTAGATGGTGTATCTATGGAGCTGATTATAGTATTTTGTGTGAGATGTTGGTCTAGACCTAATTTCTAACAAGCTACTTTCCAGTTTTCCTAGGAGTTTTGGTCATATAGTAAGTCCTTGCTATAAAAGTTTGGGTCTATGCAACTATATTTTTTTTCTATATGTTCTATACCTAAGCTTTTCAACTGATTGACCATGATTTTTTAACTAGTAGTTTAATCAATAGTTTTGAAAATTATTATTCAAAGTATAGTTTAAAGTCTGGTATTACTGACCCCCTTTCCACTTACTTTCATCATTTCTATTGATATCCATTTCAAAGCACATCTAACATGTGGTGAGTGGAGCTGCTCAAAAAACTGGCTTACCCTATCAGTTTTTGTACATAGAGCATTGGTAAAATTTTTAGCTTTAAAAGTGCTAGCACTACAAGCCAAAATTTGAGGGGATTAGCTGGGAACTTCTTTTATCAAATAACTGAGTTGCTGTGTTTTAACTTGGAATCATTTAATCACTTGTTCCCTAAAATTCCCATTGAAGATTTACAGATGAACTAGATAGAGAGAAAACCAATTATCTTTCTGTGAAATTTTTTTAAATTGATGTATTTCTCATTTCATTTTTTTGCTTTTCTCTTGCATCTTCTTTTTTAATTAATTTATTTTTAGTTTTCAACATTCACTTCCATAAGCTTCTGAGTTTTAAATTTTCTTCCCCTTCTCCCTCCCCAAGACAGTATGCAATTTGATATAGGCTCTACATATACATTGCCATTAAACATATTTTCACGTTAGTCGTGTTGTAAAGAAAAATTAGAACCAATAGGAGGAACCACAAGAAGGAAGAAAAAAAGAGCAAATAGTATGCTTTGATCTACATTCAGACTCCATAGTTTTTTCCCTGGATGTGGATAGCATTTTCCATCATAAATCTTTTGGAGTTGTCTTAGATCCTTGCATTGCTGAGAAGAGCTAAGTCTATCAAAGTTAGTCATGGTTGTTACTATGTACAATATTCTCCTGGTTCTAACTTCACTCAGCATCAGTCCATACAAATCTTTTCAGGTTTTTCTGACATCCACTTGCTCATCATTTCTTATAGCACAATAGTATTCCATTACATTCATGTGCCACAGCTTGTTCAGCCATTCCCCATTTGATGGGCATATGGGCATCTGTGATTTTTTTTTTTTTTTTTTTTTTTTTTTTTTTTTGTGAGGCAATGGGGGTTGAGTGACTTGCCCAGGGTCACACAGCTAGTAAGTGTCAAGTGCTTGGTCTGAGGTCGGATTTGAACTCAGGTCCTCCTGACTTCAGGGCCGGTGCTCTATCCACTGCGCCACCTAGCTGCCCCATTAAATATTTTTAAGGGTCAGCTAGATGGCGCAGTGGATAGAACACCACCCTTGGATTCAGAAGGATCTGAGTTCAGATATGACCTCAGACACATAACACTTACTAGCTGTGTGACCCTGGGCAAGTCATTTAACCCCATTGCCTAGTCAAAGAAAAAGAAAAGAAATATTTTTAAGACCAGTGATTCCATCCCAGAAGTGATTTTATGTCTCATTAAGTCATCTAACAGTTCCATGCTTTCATTTTCTCACCTGTAAAATTACTTCTACTAGAAGATCCCTCCCAGATCTAAGATACTATGACTTTTCCTTAGGTACCTTTTTTTATTTCAGCAGCTATTTCAGACTCTTTTGTCCCTTCAAATGTCTAATAAATGTTTATTGAACTCAAGGTTCTTTAAGTTGGAATTGACTTTCAGTGTAGTAATTAAAATAGAAGATACTTATCGTTTTTGGTAACATGGGTGGATTGCAAAAGCTCACATACTTTGAAATGGTTTGAAGTTTTTAACTAGATGGTTTAAAATAAACATTGGGGTTTTTGTGATTTTAAAATTTCAAAGTAAAAGTTGTTTCTTTAATTCATAGGTCCATCAGCTTCACTTCTCTGTATAATCTATTGAAGACAAAACTTTGTCCCTATTTCTATGTTTGTACCTATCAATTTACTGTGCTGTTTCGTGCAGCAGGACTAGCAGGAAATGATATAATTACAGCTATCTTGTCACCGACAACCAGAGGTTTAAGAGAAGCTATGAAAAATGAAGGTAAATGTACTTCTTTTGAAGCACCATATAGTAGTATCTCACTTTGTGTCTTATGTTTTCATTTTAAAAAGTGTGTAAATTGAGATATTTGCCCTGTTTCTAGGAGGGCTTTTTATCTTTTTTAATTTTTTTAAACTGTTGTTTGCATTATAAGCTTTAAGATTGTCTGCTCACCTTCCCAGGCTTTCTATATTTGCTTGCAGAAGGTAAATTCTTTTGTAATGCAAATCGTTGCAGCACATTATGATAGAAATATAAAGCGTTGAGGGTTTCCTTAAAGTAGAATAAGGCAACATAAACTTATAAAAATCAAATGAAATAAAATTTGATTGTTACTCTTACTTTTCTCACCCAGGTATTGAATTTTCTTTGCCTTTAATAAAAGAAAATGGCCAACGGAAACAAAAAGTATCTGAGACAAGTCTACATGTAGCAGAGAGTGAATGTAAGACAGAACCAGAAGAGTATGTAATTAAAATAATTTTCATGAATCATAAACCCAATATTATAATTTTGTGGAATTTTGTGAGTTAATATAAAACAAGAACCTAAAATGAAATATGATATATTTCTAGGGAACAACTTATCAGTGATGAGGATGAAGAGGAAAGTTTTTCCTGGCTGGAAGAGATGGGTGTACAGCATAAGATAAAAAAACCAGACATCTCTCTTAAGCTGTATCCTTTTAATTGCTGCTATTCATATGATGGGTACTTAACTTTTCAGAAATTAATTAACTTTAAACAAGTTTTGCTTTAGTGTAAATGTAGTGCTTTAAAGCCTATTCAAGGGGCAGCTAGGTGGCACAGTGGGTAGAGCATCGGCCCCGGAATCAGGAGGACCTGAGTTAATTTCTAATTCAGTCTCAGACCAGACACTTGACACTTATTAGCTGTGTGACCCTGGACAAGTCACTTAACCCCATTGCCTAGCAAAAACAAACCAAAAAAACTATTTATTTCCATGAAAAATGGCCTACTCCTTTATTGATCCTTGAACTAAAAGTCTAATTAAACTAAATTGATAAAGACAACATCTATATTTTGGTACTATTTAATTTCTAGTGCAAGTGATTTATAGGTGGAGAAGTAATTAAAGTTCTCAGTAATTTGTTAATAGTTTAATTTGATGATCCTTTGTTAATCCCCCTCTTATTGCAGCATTTTACACCACTGAATATGATATGTTCCTACCTATTCTTTACTCTTTCTGGGTTTTTGTGACACTCCCATTCTTGGATCTTTTGTTGTTATTGTTGTTGTTTGTCCTTTCTTGAAGAAGACCATGACATCAGGAAGAGGATGCCAAGACTTGTAAGTGAATTGGATTTTAGTGCAGGAGGCTTTGCAAGGTCACCAGCTTCACTTTCTCCTCTGGAACCATCTAGGTCCGATGACACAATATAGATCAGAATGACTGAAGATGGACCCACCTTGGATCTTCTAGCTGTTCTTTTACTTCATTCTCCTCATTCCCACTGATTCATCATCCATACATTTCCCATAACTGGCTATACACAAAAACTTTTTACTTTTCCCTTTCAGGGATCTTTTTGCTCCCATGGAGTCAGTTATCCTCTCCATGTAGATGATTTTCAAATCTATATATCCAGCCTTTGGTTCTCTTCTGAATTCCAGTGCCTCATCACCATTGGACATTTTTGAACTGGATGTCTTACAGGCATCTCAAACTCACCAAGTAAGGCTACCACAGCCCTAGCCACTGAGGTTTCCAAACTTGAGATTTTCCCTCTTCTTTTATCTCCATCAGTTGCCAGAGGTTG
Source organism: Vombatus ursinus (assembly GCF_900497805.2). NCBI lineage: Eukaryota > Metazoa > Chordata > Mammalia > Diprotodontia > Vombatidae > Vombatus > Vombatus ursinus. The sequence goes on along the minus strand of NW_020954587.1, from coordinate 14,490,157 downwards.
TTAATTATTCCTCCATACCATCTGCCATCTTTTCCCTTTTCTCCGCTATAGACCACAATCACACTAGTTCAGTCTTTCTTCGCCTCAGGCTTGTACTATTGTAATAGCCTCAGTGGTCTGTCTTCTTGCAGTCTTTTTTCTCTAATCCATTCTATACTGCTTAAAAGTTATATTCTTAGATTCATGCCACTCTTCTGCTTTTCAAAAGCTTCTTAGATAAAATACAAAAGCCAGTTGAGCATCTTCACAATCTACCTGCCACCCTCCTTTCTACATATTAGTGCCCATTTACATACACACTTCAGCCAAACTGACCTACTTGATGTTCTAATAGAGAACCTCTCTCTCTCCCTTTCTCCCTCTCTCCCTCCCTCCCTCCCTCCTTCAAGCACCACCTTCCCAATTATCCCCATTATTGCTTTGTTCCATTCTTTGTCCACATTTCCTCAGTGCCTAGCAATGCCAAGGGTGCAGTAGAAGCTTATTATTTATTGCTTGTCTCTTCTTTCCACCAGTTTTTGTCTTTATGTCCCCAATGTCTAGCATAATGCCTGCTAGTAGTAGAGGATTAAGAAGCAGATTGTTATTTCCAATGGAAGAGTTAAATCAGTGGTTTCTTTGCATTGATGTTTAAAATATTTTAACAATTTCCTTGACTGAAGATATTAGTCGTAAAGAGAAAAATGAAGTGCAAATGGATCATAGGCCTGAATCTATTGTACTGGTAAAAGGAATCAACACCTTTACGTTGCTTAACTTCTTGATAAATTGCAAGAGTTTAGTTGCCACCTCAGGTCCTCAGGCAGGACTTCCACCAACACTATTGTCCCCAATAGCTTTCCGAGGTGCCACAATGCAAATGCTCAAGGTAAAAAAACAAAAAGACCTTTACTAATCCCATGCCTACATTCTGGCAGAGCTGAAAGTATTCTGTTTTCTGTTATTACAGTCCTTTACTTTTTGGGTTTTTGTACTTTATATAAATCCTGTTCTGAAGATGGTTGATAATTCTTCTGTAAAATACTTTTAACTAATGGAGGTGTTACCACATTGTCAGTCACTTTAGGAAAATTAATTTCATTTTTGCTCTTTATTTCTTATCTATAAAGTTTAATCAAGGAAACTTTGTAGAAACTTTTAAGACAAAAAACTCAATCATCGACTTTATTCCATCTCTTGTGGAAGGTAGAGAAGAGGGGGTTTAAAAGAGATGCTCACGTTTTACTTAAATCAGTCAATGTTCAATAAAACACAGGAACTATACTTGCTTTCTCCTTTTCAGTGTTAGAGGAAAATTATAAAAAGAATGAGAGATTGTACACGTTTTAAAAAAAAAAAAAGGAAAGGCACTGTCTTGAATTGTATAACATTGTCATCATTTCCCTTTTCTTCAACCTCTACCCAGGCACGAACAGTAAATGTGAAGACACCAGTTTATACTGGTTATAAAGATCAATTTAGTTTGGAGATTACAGGCCCTATTATGCCTCATTCTCTGCATTCATTGACTATGCTGCTCAAATCTGCACAAAAAGGATCTTTTTCAGCAGGATTATATACTCATGAACCAACATCTATATTTAACACTTGTACTCAAATGGAAAAAATATCAAACAAGGCAAGTAGACTATTTGATTATTAAGGAACTCTGTTATTCCAAACTGAAGAAAGTTACAAAGTGAAATTGTAAAGCTGGTTTGGGGAATTAAGGAATGGCAGAGAATGCTAACTTGTGACTAATTGAATATTAGATCCTTCAATTTAGTCATCTAGAATTGTCCCTTGTCCATTTGTGATTGAGACTAGAGAATATGTTAAATGTAATGAACGTTAAAAACAATGCCTGTTGACCCTTTAGCTTGTTGGCTTTTCTTGCTGCTTTATCCACTCGAATTCCCAGATTTCTATTAAATTTAATTTTTAAAAAATATCCCCTACCTTCAAAATGTCTTAGACTAGGAAAGTTATTAGTGATTCAAAGGATGCTTGCTTCCAAAAAGATGAATTTCTTGAGCTTGATTTGAGCTTTTCAGAAACTGATGTACAGTATAACATTCACAAAACCTTTAAATCTTTTATGAAACTTTTGATCCCAAGTATGATTATGCTGTTCTAAATATGTGTGTTTTTAGGAAGAGTTCCTAATTTAAAATTTCTGTAGTAGCCAAAGGAAATGTACTGTCTTTTTTTAAATAAGCATCTGAATTTTTACAGGATGTCCTTGAAAAGGAGCTTGCAAATTGTGGACTGCATCTTAAAACTCTAAGTCAACTTACCCAGTTACCAATACTAGGAAAATCATCTTTACGATTCATGGAAATGGATAATTATGCTTGTAATTGGAAGTCTTGAAACAAGTGGAATGACATTAACTGCCAACTTTTAAGAAACATCTTCCCAAAATTAAGCAATCTAAAGATATCTCTCAGGGTTTGTAAGAAAGGAACAATATCCAAATCTTCCAACAGGTTTGGGTAGCAGGGTAACGTCTTTAACATAACACTTAGGGAAAAAATGTGAGACCCTTCACTTCCTAGTCTGATCATACCTCCAAATGTGAAGAATGTTTTGTTTGGCCATGATTGATAGATTGTAGAAAATTTACTTTGATGTGATAACATTCTGAGAAACTACCTCACAATGGATTTTGAAGAGGATTATAGATACTCAACTGGTTCCTACATTGCTATTTTTATCCTAGAAAATTTAAGTAGGAATGTTTCTGTAGTTTATGCAAAAATATCCGCTTGTGAGATGAATTTCATACAGTTAAAAAGTAGCATTTTAGTATAGTTTATGTAAAGTGTAGTTAATGTGTATGTTTTTGTAAAATAAAGTTATTTTCCCTTTAGTAGGTATCAAGTGATAATGTAATCTGTTATTGCAGCTGAAAGAATTTAAACACCACATTTATTCCAGAAGTTTGTATTTGGGCCTTAAGCATTTTGTAAAATAAAGTTTAAAGACAGCATATGAGTACCACTATAATGCACATATGAAATGAAAGTTTCTATTAGACCCTAAATTAACATGAACTTATTTTTGCAGTCAACAAAATAGTGGCCTGGTGCTGATTTTATTAGATAAGTTGGTTACAGCATTTGCATTATCATCTTGAGTCTACCTAGTTGTAGCTGAAATTCAAAATGCACATTAAAGTAAAACTACATCACAACTCAATGCCATTAAATTTTCTTGGCGTCTGCATTGGAATTCTAGTGGGTCTTCATTTTGGACTTCTTCCTTCTTATGGCATCAGTCTGGCTTAATATCCTTTATTTTAGAACATAGGACATAAAGCTGACTGTAACACAGCATACCATATTTGTTAAACCCTAATAAAATTTAAAGGGAAAAATGGTAGCATTAGCCCTGTGGAACAGAACTCCGATTATCCAATAACACTGGCCCAATATCTGTCCAGCAGAACCTTCATGAAATAGTCTAAGGTGCACAGCCCTTCACTGATTATAGGCAAGTGTTACAGCAGCCTAGCCATAAGGGGAAAGAATTACATCATAGTACAAAATACAGTATAAAAGCGTTATTTAACATTCCACACTTAGGATTACTGATGCCTTCAAACAATTGTTTTGATGTTAAGCCACTTAAACAAATACATCACTAAGGTAAACAATATAAACATACCAAAACCCTGTATGGTTAAATACAATTTTCATGGTACAAAACCAAAGCTTGGAGATGTTTGTACAGATTGCTTTTTACACAATGTCTAAGTTGCCAAATTATTTACAACATTAAAGAAGAAATACATTTCTGATGCAGAGTAAAATTATCTGAAATGATTAATATAAAACCTCAATCTCTATCTACGTGAGGCACTCCTGAAGCAAGTGGCATTAGCCATGAGGTCCTTTGGTACAAGGCCCATTGCTTGAAGAACCACAGTAGCTGCTGTGGCTTTAGCATGCTTCTTATTAGGGCTGGCAAAGCTGGGCTGGTAAGCGCTTCCATTTATCAATACCTATTCAAGAAAAACATACAATTGGGCTGGTAAGGGCTTCCATTTCTCAATACCTATTCAAGAAAAACATACAATAAGAACAGCATCAAACTTTAATATCTATAAGCTTTGTATTTTTCACTAATATCTAGGAGATTATAAAATGCAAAACCCATACCTTAACACCCTGTCAAATTAATCTCAAGCCAGCACTTGGAAAGGGGGACTGAAAATTTAAACCTTGTTTCTTATCTTTAAATGCCAAATTTAAACAGCTGTTCAGTAGCTGATCACTCATATCCACTTCCTCCCTTTTTAAAAACTTTTTTATGAAACTCATCTTTTAAGCAATAATGTCAGAATGACATACTTTCAGAGGCCTCAACCCAGCTAACATCAAGGAATTAAAGACCTACAATCCAAGTGCTGACCCCACCCAAATTCTGACCATCACCAACAAAGGATAACTTCCCCCACCCCCTTTCCCATCTAAGCCAATTTAGTCACAGCTACAAAAAAGCTGATAAATTAAAGAGATACCCCTAGTTATTTTAGAGTCTTAGAATTGTATGCTTACCCTAAAGAGAAAGTGTTTGCGGTGATCAGGGCCACTATCATGAACCAAGAGAAATTCAGGTGGTTGCCACCTTCTTTTATTACAAATCTCCATCAATGCAGATACTGGATGTTTACCTAAGACCCAAAAGTTAACTGATCAGAAACTAATTTCACCAATTTTAATGAATAAATTATGAAAGTTTAATGAAAACAGAAAAAAATTAAAAGCAACGTACTCTCACCTGACAGATCCTTCATCGCAGCAGAGAAGTTTCCAGATCTTTTTTGTGCTCTCTCCCCCACAGCAACAAGACCTGAACAAGACATGAAACTACCATAAATCTCAAGTATTTATTTGTGGCAGACATTTTTGCATTAAAACAAATCTACAATAGGGTTGTCAAGTAATTTAAGCCACATGCCAAGTTACCTTAATATAATGATTAATATCAATCTTACAACGTTTTCCCAGTTAAATCTGACATTTCCGAGGTGCCTCATCTATATGATCCTTCTACTAATCTACTCATATTAGAGAGTATACTAAAGTATGCCACCAAAAAAATCTGAGAATACCAGCTAAATTTCTAATTTTTAAAAAATCAACATTTGTTAAAACTATTTAAATAATAGTTTTCAAGACAAGAACTAAATTATTAGCTTTACTAATTAAAATCCTACCCTATACATAAAAAGTGCTGTTAACACCAAAACTTAACCATTTCCTCATCTGTCAAATAGGGAGATGAGAAGAGCATAGTGCATTGCTTACTCTTAAAACTGTGAACTGTAGAGATTGGGTATTAATCAACACCAATAGCGGCTGCTTCTCACCCAGAGCTCCCTATAACTGATGAAACCTCAGGGATGATTTTTTAAAGTGTTTAATTCCAAAGAAGTAAGCATTTACAAATATCTGGGAACTTTAAAACACTGATATTAGTTATGTATTTTTGGAAAAGAAAGAAACAAGAGAAGGTGAAAAATAACATTCTTGGAAATATCCACAGACCCTTCCCTCAATACATACATATTGATCATCTTCACCAAGCAATGTGTAATCAAAAAGAGTCACAAGCCATTTTAAAAGATTGTTTAGCCCAAACACCTAATTTTATCAGAGATGAGGAAACTAAGACCCAGAAAAATTAAGTATACTTATGCAAAAATCACAAGTAAGCAGAAGAGCTAGGATTCAAACTTAACATCCTTCACACTGAATCTACACATATCTTTTTTTCTCCTGGCTTCCTTCCCAAACAGCCAAACACTGCTAACGCAACCACTTTAGGACAATGACAACTTATCACATAATCCTTAGGAGTTTTCAAAAATCCCTTCCCTAATATGATTTTTCTAGTTCCCTACAAACCCAAATCAACTAAAATCCCAAGGATTTTTGCTTCCAATGAAATACACATGGACATGAAAATTTTATTTCTATGCCAAATAATAGGCTTTTTCTAATTCACCAACATCATCCAGATGGGTTCATTAGTTGTATAACTTTAGTCAAGTCATTTTAAATTGACCTTCCTTGCCTGTAAAAACTTGGAGGACTTAGGTAGGGTGAAGTTAACTAGATTATTTGTAAATTCCCTTCCATAATACTGTTCAAAATCAATGTGTATGTGAATGATCCAGTGCAAAATGTTAACTGTGTAATTTTGAAGACTGTGATTCTATGACATTACACTTAATTCTGAGAATAATTACTATACTAAACTTCATATTCAAGTTAAAGAGAAATAGCAAGGATTCAATAAATATGAGCTCATTACAGATTAGAGTAATTTTAATGTTCATCAAGTCTGTCTCATAGAGTTAGTGGTCACCCCAAGTTACTGATACATTTACTGAAAGTAGGTAATTAGATACAAAATGTAGCCTAATTTTCTCCCAGCTTTAACTAAATAGGTAAGTCACATTTCCTAAAGTGTACTCCAATATTTTATCATAATATGGAAGTGACTCTGGGTTCCTAAATCAGCACACTTGGTACGTTCTACCTAAGACTAATGAATTCATAAACTGCTGAAGGAATCAAACCAACACAGTACAGTTGAAAAGGCTCTGGTTTTGAAGCCACTCCCTTCTGTATGTGTGCCAACTGAGGTACATTACTTAACCACTTTGTCCTCAGTTTCCTCATATGTATAATGAGAGGGTTGGTCTTTAATGTTTATCCCTATTCCCTTCATATTATTTTGAATCTAAGACCTAGATGTCTGTAAGATATAGATTTCTTTCATAGACATTTTAATTTTAAATTAATTCAGAAGACTTGGAAAAAGTTGCAGCTAAAAGAAAAGAAAGCTCACCCATTTTCCACAAAGAGGGAAACAAAGCTGGCAGAATCAGTTCCCTGGTACACACAAGGGGATTAAGATTTAATTTAATGGGACATCAGATCAGTCATGTCACTGCACTGCTCACAATGAGCGTAAGCAAGGAAACTATCATAAAGACAGTTGTAAGCTTATGGACCGACATGTGGGAAAGGATGAAGCAAAGAAATTCTGTGAGGAACCTGACAAGATATTCTAAATCAAGTCTTTGTATTGAGTATCAATTGATACTCGATAACTTCAACGTGAAGGATGGCACAGATAAGCACAGCAATAAAAAAAAAAAAACAACTACTACAGACTGGAATTAAGAAATGAAAGTTGGCTTGAATATTTTCTTTAGAAAGAGTGAGAAGACAGCATGGTAAGCATAGAACAAAATCACACACACAAAATGAGATGTCTACAGCTGAACAGGAAACAACTGGTGACAGGTAAGTCATTTCAGAATCTTTTGTCTGTGTCATTAACTTCAAAGAAAAGGTCAAAATTAACACCAGCTTAGAACAATAAAAATGAACAGACATTATATACAATTACAATTCTAATATGAAATGAGTATGGGTAAAGATACTCATTATCTCCACTTCTTGGAGAAATTTAACAGATAGCAGAAAACCACAATAAGGATGTGAAGAGCCCAGAAACTACATTAGCCAATAAAGACTTGAACTCTTTGCCAAGCAGAGACTTGGAAATCAAGGACAACAACAACTTAGAACATAAGCTCAAATGCAGAACATTTTAGAAAACAGCGATAGAAGACTACAAGTAACATCATGAAAAGATGATGAAGCAAGATGCCTCATGAAAATCTGGCTTCCATCAAATATATACCAAGGAAATTTATGCTGCAGGTCACAATTTTAAAGACATTCAGGAACAAGTTTCTAAGATACCTCAAAGGAGGAAACAAAAACCAAGAGAATATGAAAGATCCTGGCTCATATTACCTTAAAAGTGTGACTTACTAGTAACCAATAGGCCTACTTCATCAAAACATTTATCCATGTAAACAGGGCAGCTGAAACGAAAAGGGGCCAGCGTGGTTTTTTGATGATGGTTTTCTAGATTAGAGCAAATATTCAGTCACCCAACTGACTAAAAGGGACAAAGAATACATGATCCCACTGTGTTTATAGTTTGTTAATTTTAAAAATCAATGTGATTCACTAAAGCAAAATCAAGGAATCTCCCATGCATACTTTTAAGTTCATACAAAAAACACTGACAACTACAAAGATAATTTTGTGCAACAAGCATCAATCACAAGGCAGTCCGATGAGTTACTCAAATCATCTCCATCTTTTCATAGGCCCTGCAGATGGATGATGGCAGAATTACCAGGACAATGAATTGGAGGACAATGTGCATGCACTGGCACTTTCAATGGTCCCAAGGAGCTCCCTGCTACAAAAGACCATCTTCTTAAGGGGAATATACCCTCAGTGACTGTATAGCTAATTCTATATTCATTGTGAACAAAGAGTGGAAAGATGTATGCTGGGATACAGAAAGGCAGCAGCAACATATTAACAAGAATGACTTGCTCCGACAAAGTGATATAAGTCATGAAAGACAAATCTGACTGGAAAAGGTGGACCAGTCAGACAGTGAAAAACAACAGATGGACAATTCAAAAGTTTCATTGCTATTCATGAAATATCAAAAATAAAACTAAACAAAACAAAACAAAATATTCAGAGAAGGTCTACTATTGGCTGAAAAGAGCCTCTACAAAAAATAAATTGTAATGATCTGGACCAGTGAAGGAATATCCACAGAGAGCTAATGAAATAAGGATAATTTAGCTGAAAGTAAATTTTAATTTAAAAATTTTTATCCAGTCTGATTATTAAGGCACCACTGTACTTGTTCTCCCCTTTCTGTAGCTTATAGGCAACTATTCTGATGATGCTGAATTCAATAGAATGTTGCTATGGTGATATTTCCCCACTAGGTAGTATCGGTTCATCAAAGATAGTCTTTCTAATCTCTAGCCCCAACCCAAGGAAAAAGTAACCATTGTTATTCACCCCAAACCACTTTTAACAAAGCAGGAAATCAGGAAAACAGTGCAATAATAAAATGACAATTCTGAAGGAATCATGATGTAGTATGGCAGAGTTTTGGAGCATTAAACACAATTTTGTAAGAAAATAAGGGCAGTGAAAGAAAAGAATTTACGGTGAAGGAGAGAAAAAGAAAAAATGAAATTATTATTATTAAAGCTTGGAAACAAAAGAGTAAAACTGAGTATGCCCTAATCACTCAGAATACGATAACCATGTTGCTTTTAAACAAATAACTATGACCTAAAAATCGAAACATCATGTATAGTCTTGTTATGTTTATTCATAATGCTGATGCCTTATACTCAAGAAATACAAACTCATTTTGTAATAAACAAACAAATAAATAAATTTCAGAACTGCCGACAAAGCTGATGTAGTCAAACTACGGTTATAAAGAAAATGTCCCCCAAATTCTGGAAAGGTACTTATAAAACTGAAAATGTGGTAACTATTTCCAAACATCTATACAAATTTGAAAAACCAGGTTCAAATGTTACCATACTTTAAAAGAGAATAATACTATAAATTAAAAAATATAAAGTAATGAACTATAATAAATCATATAAAGCTTCAAAAAAGTCAAAGAATTACCTTTTCGGTCTGTCTTAAAGTCAACTAGAATAGGTTCTTTATTTCCTTCTTTGTTTTTTCCTAATCCCTCTCCTTCTCTCCAGCCCATTTTTCTCATCAGAACGGCTCCCATTCCACCAGTTACAGGGGCTGCTCTTAAGAATTGATCCTATCCAAAGAAAGAGAGGTAAAATGTCCCAATTCTAAAGTTAGAATCTGATTATGAACTCACAGGCAACTTTCTAAAATTATCTCACTTTACTTCTAGATGTTATATAGAATAAAGCAATAAATGAATATTTCCATGATTTACCCATACTGGAGTTTCTATGTTCTAATTTTTTAAAGTATTAAATAGTAGGGTTTTTTGGAAAGATGATTACGATGATTTAAACTAAAATGGCAATTTAAAACAAGGCCCATATGTCCAAAAAAATTAGAACATTCCTTTTTTCATCCACTATTTACGTTCACTGGTATCTCTTCTTAGCTTGCAAAATAAAAAAAAGGCAGTGTTAAAATATTTGACAATATTAACTTTCCCAGGTGTACCTAGTTAATGAACAAAAAAACTCAGAAAACATTTAGAAATAAAGTTCAGACAAACGTTGAATCATATTTTTGTCCAAAATTCTTCCAAATTCTACCACAGAACAAGTATAAAGGTTTTACTTAAGACAATCCAAATCAATATTAAAATTATTCTTACATGTTTACATGTCTATCAATAGTAATGACAATCACAGACACACTGTAAGTATACCAAACTGAATTCTTTTAAAACCTGAGGTTAAAAGACTTTAAAAAACTTCCTTAAATGTTTACATACCTAGGCCTCGGTGGCCGCAGTGTTGTGAATAGTAGGGCTGGCACTGACCGGGGCAAGAAGGCAGCTACAAGCATTTGGCCCTGAAACAAGTTTCCATATAGAGGGGTGAAAGTTCACAGGTTATTCTGTGAACTATCATCTCTCCTGTATCCAACCCACTGAACCATAATTTCCATCAAAGCAGCAAACTGCTTAATGTCTTAAAATACACAATACACTGGCATTTTCAACACAGTCAGGTATTTTCATACAGTAAGAAATTTATTAAAGGGCATCTAGATATACCCAAAATGAAGATACAAGAGTTGACTTCTACTGAAGCAATTGTTTCAAATGCATAATGTGCTTTGGTTTCCTTCTCTCTTTTTAAAAACTTGACTTTTAACTGATCTAGCAAGTTTGTTATTAAGAATTATTAACTTATCAAAACAGGAAATGACAATATACAGTTACAATTACCATAAAATTTACACTTCCTGTTGTTGCTAAGTTAATACTAAAAAATGGCCCCAAACTACACTGAAGCTGTGCGATCTTGTTTCCCTCAGCTATTTAGCTACTGGGGGAACATATGCCAAAAAGTCACAATTGGACATTAAGTTTATCAATGTGCTCTGATGGAAGGAGGTAGCTGTGGAGATTAAAAAAAAATATATACATATATATATATATATATATATATATATATATAGCCCTGGTTCAGTTCCTCAGGCTCATAAAATGATAGATTTAGAGCTAGAAAATTCCTCAAGTGGTGCAGGCCATGCGGAGTGTGTGTACGAAAAGAAAAATTAGTTAATGCTGATATATTAAACTGCCTTGATGCTACCTTTTTTTTTTTAAACTTACTTCCAAGGTTCATCCTCCCCTCTTTTCTACCAATGTCTCCCTAAAGAAGGCACTGTACAGAGTATAGTGCACTGCACAATTCAAAAGCAAACCCCAGAGCAACCTAGGCTTCCAATTCTTCTTCTGAATTCTTTACCATGTTTTATTTCCTCTAAGTAGTTGACAACGTGGCTAATTCATCTCACGATTTCATATTACAGAAATTTCAAAATTCCCAAACTAGTTTTGGAAAATATACCAACGAATACAACACCACATTTACTTATGAACAAAGCAATTTTTTTCTAATGCCTCCTTTTTCTCTAGCAAAGAAAGATATGTAAGATATAAATATCTTAAATCAAATTTCTACAATTGGGTAAATGGAAAATGGAAATATTCATTAAGATATTAACATTTAAGACTTTTATAGCAAGAAGAAAAAACATAAAAGGCTATCACAAATCCCTATAGTAATCAATTAAAGATTAGTTTTTACGGTATAATATGAATAAGCAAAATGTATGGGTCCTTTTAATAATTAATCATCAAATGCAACTCAAAATTAATGAACATAGAATATTTTCTGTCATGGAAGATGCTGCACTTTCAAAATTAGTTTGCATCATCACAACAGTTCCCTTCCTTGATGTGGGTATGGCCTTTTAATATGGAAAATGTTCCTTTTCAGTTCATTGAGCTACAAAACTTATTTTAATAAAACAAATATAAAATTTTACTGATGAAAAAACATTATTACGGCTTTTGTCTATGACAACAAAATTTTAAATGGGATAGTCTAGGTAGAATTTCTCATACTAGGATATAAATTTTAGATGTTTTATATAAAGGACATTTTAAATACCTACAAGCAACCTATTACACTGAAGATAAAAATGGAAAAAATTTTGGAGGGAGAATTTGAAGAAGCCAACTACTGCATCAACATAGTACCAGGCTTTTAAAAGTTATTACTCTTAGAAATATACTCTATTCCATGATCAGTCCACCACTTCATTACCAAAATCAAAATGGAAATCTTCCAAGTGAAAGTTCCTCAGATATTTTTATACAACAATGTTCAGAGCTGTGGGATCATAATATACCCTAAAGGTCCAATAAGTGTATCCCCTAATTCTAACTTCCTAAAAAGAAGCATTCAATCTTCAAAGATAAAGCATAGTAAGAAAACTTTACAGAAATAGATTAAGTAGACAAATTTTGAGAAGAAAAAAAGAATGCCATTTTTCAAATGCTATAAGAAAGTAGTTTTTATCCTATTATCATGATTTAAAATGTATCTAAATACAATGCTATGTGCTTTAAAAACTTCAAATAATGTCAGTTTCTAATCCAAACTCTTCAAGAAGTGCCTCCAGAGAATTAAATACACAGTAATTCCACTAAAGAGTCACACAGGACGTTAATCTGGCCAGTTACTCACTGTATACATTGTCATGCAGCTATTTTCAAAAATAGCAAGCAAAGAACATCCAAAGTTCAATACAGGCTCTGTGAAAATGATATTCTATAAAACCTAGTATTTCAGAGGTGAACAATCAAGTTATTTATTAGGTACACGTGCCTGGAGCAACTAGCAAATAACATCAATACCTTCAAATTTAGCACCTTAGCTTGGTATATATGTACTATATCTCATTATGCCTCACAACCCTGTGAGGTAGGTAATAAATGTTATTGTCTCCATTTGGAGATTCTGGAGTGCCAAGAAGTTACTTGCCCAAGATCACACAAGGAGTCAGAGGTAGAGCCGGACATAGAACCCTTCCCAGGCCTTTAGACCACGCTGCCTCCCAGTTTCAGCACTGGTATGATGCCAATACTCCTGAAACAAATTCCCATCACCCTCCCACCAAGCCAATTTCCTCCATCATCACGCCGAAAAATTCATTTCTTCAGGAAGCCCTTCCTTAACCACCTAAGGCTCCCCCAACAATGAGGTAGCTGTAGGTGGAGTCCGCAGATTTTATTGCAGAAATCTGAAAACAGATGCACCTATGTCTTCGCCGCACGAGTCGTCCATCCACTCCCTTTGTTTTTAGGGTCTTAAATATCCTGTTGTTCTCCTGAGATCAGTGGTTCTCAATCTGAGGTCTGTGGACCACCAGTGGCCATGAGGGCCTGATTGGTGGTCCATAGCATTCCCCATTCCAACCCTTCACCCCCAATTCCCACCCCATCACCACTGCCAATCCCACCACTGCCAATCTCCAGCCATCCTCCCCCAACCCTCCAGTCCCATGGCAAAACTGCCACATGCAATTGTTCTAGAGCTGGGAATCTCCCCACTACTTCTGCCTAAAACCAACTAAGAACCAATGGGAAACAGGAGAGGGGCTGGAGGTCATAAAAGGGGTGAGGAACTGGGGCTGAGGGATTCTGTGGGAGGGTGCAGGCACTAGGGTAGGGGCAGGGAATTCAGGGAAAAAACAGTGGATGGAAAACAGGAAGTGGTAGAGGGATCCTAGGGGTAGTGATCCACCAAAGATAAACCTTTCACGCGTCCCATGATGAGGAAAAATTTGAGAACCACCGCTTTAAGTTATTAGATTAGTAGCCCAACAGGAACTGTGGAATATTCTTTACAGCACCTGGCACACAGTTAGCACTCAAAAAATGGTTAACAAAAATACCACCACCAAAAGCAACAACAACAATAAATTTTAAAATGACCTAAGGATATAAACTGGGTGGATCATGAGCCAGTTTTAAACATTTGCCATTTTTCCACGGATCAGGTCCATCTTCAATGTCCATCCTAGAGTATATATACATAGCAAATTTACTTATGAATTTCAGTTAGAACCAGACAATAGGTTTCTCACTCATGCACTTTAAAATTTTTTAAATGTTTCAGGATTCTATTTGGATGCATGTGTCTATCTGCATAATGAGTACCTTTTTTATCCAGGCTTGAGCACCAGTATTTGCCAATTGTTCTTGTGTCAGAACTTGTACTCCTGTACTTCCTGTGAACTGGCCTGGTATTGAGTTTAGTTGAGCCCAGGCATCAATCTAAAGAAAGCAAGTAATCACATCTGAATAAATTATGATGAATAAATTCCATTATTAAAAACAATCTCATTTACCTTGTTAAAATATATGTTCAGTTTGAGATAGAAATTACAAACAATGAATTTTTAAACAATGACATCATCAATTGGATTATGATCATAGATTTAGAGCTGCAAAGGATCACGGAGGTCAATCTAGTCCAATCCCTTTATTTTACAGATAAGGAAATTAAAGTCCAAAAGGGGTCCAAAGTCACACAGTAGCTTCAAACCCATGCCAGAGTTTCACAGATTTAGAGCTGAAAGGGACTTCAAAGGCCACAAAATCCAATTCCTTCATTTTACAGATTAGGAAACTGAGGTGCAAGAAACCTAATCGACTTGCCCAAGATCACACAGATAATAACACTAAGAAGCAGGTTACGAACCCAGGTCTTCCGTCCATGTCCAGTGTTCTTTCTCCTGAATTATGCTATTTCCCTAAATGTCTGTGTTTTTTAAATTACTAAAAGTTTAAAGCACCACTTTGTATAAATTTTACTGTTTTTAGAAAATGAAGAAAAGTGAATGATCTCCAATTTTTACCAGATTTATAAACAAAGTTTCTCCAAAAATAAAACAACAAAAACAACTTGAAACCATTCTTGCTATTTTGGCATGGGATAAGAAGAATTTAAAGGAAAAAATACAAAGCAAGCTTTCTTACTCCCCAAGAAATGTTTGAAACTGAAAAAACAAAACAGATGATGCCCAGCTAACTTATTTTGAAACAAGATCTCTCCCTCCTCTTGCATCTATCACCTAAAGGTATTTTAAAACATTAATTTATCTATTTTTAAAAATAAGCACCTTGAACCTCATCAATCTGAAAAAAAAAAAAAATAGAAATGAAGATAAAAAACCAAAGATAGCTAATGTTTAAAATATGGTTATAAATTTAACTAAGTTTCATTCCTAATATTTCGCTAAATAACAAAGTAAAAAATTTTTTTAAAAAAAGGGAAAATTTGGGCTCTAAAAATTTCTGCCCCCAAATGCAAACATCAGATTAAGTATGACTTGCTTACAAAGAGATTTACACACTCACACCCTAATCAAGTCTCTTCTCTCCAAATGCTGAACAGGTACTTGTTCCATAGTAATATTTTTATCTAAGTCTTCAATTAAAAGGCAAACTGAACCACTAAAGTAATCAATCAGGATAATTAGATTCAAAAACTGTTTCACCTAAAATAGCTAGTTTATTTAAATGAATTATTCCTTTCAATTTTCTGGATAACCAAGTTACTCTATTTCAAACTTTATATCCTAAATCTGAAATGGGTTAAAAACATATGTCCGCTACGATTAGAAATTTGAATTACATACCCGCTCTTGTGCTCGATTTAACATGCTCATGGCTTCAAGGTCAAATGCATTTTCACTAAGTCTCTTCTGAGCAAGTGCACGCTCACTCATTGCTGTAGAGATGTCCACAGGCTAAGGAAGAAGAAAAAGATTTCAAGTTATCGTGACCAAAAAAAGGGTATTTTACACATCAACTTATGTCCTTAGTTGTTAGAAATCAAAATTTTAAAAATGCAGGAAGGAAAACATCACTAATACCTATATTTGCACAGTACTTGATAGTTCCCAAAGTGCTTCTGCTTACAATATTCTCATTTAGCTCTTACAATAAACCAGTGAAGTAAAGAGGAAAGGTATTCTGAACTACTTTCCTTTTTTTATTAAAAAAAAAGAGAAAACTGAAACATAGTGTTCCTTAAGTGACAGAAATACACTGCTAATAAAGCGGCAGAAGCAAAACTAGAATTTAGGTCTTCTAACTCCTACTCCAGTGTTATTCCCACCATATGATATTACCTCCAAAAAGAACTTCTACAAAATTTAAATATCAATTCTTCCCTTTCACTGAATTACTTTATTTTTCTTGTATTCAATTTACTTTTATTAGAATTTATTTTTATTTTGTAATGAGATACCTTGACTAAAAATGGCCTAAAAAATGCAAAGTTTGAAAAGTAAATGACAAAAGATATTATGACTTTAATCTTCCTTTAAATCAATCACTAACCCAAATTTTTTCACCTTGATTCAAGGTGTCCTGGTGAACTCAATTTCTTAGAAAACTGCTTCTTAACCCCATTACAATCCAATAGCTACAGTTCAGTATGACATCAAAACACTACGTTATAACTGAAACAATAGATTTTAAGTTGGAGGTCCTGGGATCAATTCTTGGCTCTGCAATCAATGGTTAGGAACCCATATTCATATCAATTAGCCTCCCTGAGCCTCAGTTTACTCATCTATAAAATTAAAGGAGTGGATTAAATAAGTTTTAATCCAGTTTTAAACCTGATGAATACATTTACTGTAGTCCCAATTTATATAAATTTGTTCATATAAAATGAAATCTTTGGAAAGTTCTAGCATTTAAAAAGTCCATATTACTTGTATAAATGATATACTAAAGAATGTAAGCAAATGGGGAGCGTTTCTTTTAGCTAATAAAGAGTAATAAGGTTTTTGTAGTGGGCCAAGTATCTGAAAACACTTTGAAATGCCAACAATAATTTATGAGATGTACATAACATAAAAACTAAATGATCCAAACCACTATTTACTAAACGCATCAATTTATGACAATCCACCTAATTCTAAGGATTGTCTCTTCTTAGTGGGAGGGGTAAAAAATTATTACATATATGTATCTCAAATTGTCTTATAATTTTTTAAATCCTAAACTGATTTGAGTTGAAATGCATATATTATAAAGAAACATCTACCAAATCACGTGTTATAGCTCAATTTCCCACCAAGTGTAGATTTCTTCCATTCAAGATCCTTGATCTTAGAAGACCTCACATTCAAGCACCAATTTGAACACCTCCACTTTTAACAACAACAAAAATTTGGTGTACTCCAAAATAGTTACTTCTTCAGTCATTGTGTGTATATGTGTGGCCTTGGTCAAGTTACTTCCTCTCCCTAGGTCTGGTTCTTAACCTGTAAAATGAGAGGACTGGGTTCCATGGCTTTTAAGATCTCTTGCAGCTATTCTAAGATCCCATAATCCCACATTTTCCTATAGGACCTTAAGGACCAAAACAACCTAAGTGAATATGCACAAGCATTGTCTGAAGTGATTTGACAGTAAGAACTTAGACTGTTTCAAGTTTTTGATGGTTATTAGATAATTTGCAATTTAATCTTTTCTATTGAATCCTAGTTAAGTTTCCACTCTCTAACACCTCTTTTTATTCTATAAAGTATATGCTGAAAAGAAATTTGTTGTTGGTAGTTGTTTGTCAACCATAAGCCCTTCAAAAGGATTTTAAAATACAATGTATGAATATTATTAAAATAGGTATGACAAGATTAATAAAACTAGCTAGTAATGCTGACATGAAGAAACATTATTGATAAATGAGGCAGATACCATTTAATTTTGTTAGAAGCAAAGTTGGATAGACAAGTATAATGTAACATTGTTGGCTGAATCACTGCTTCCATCTTGTGTGTAAGTCAACTTGTTCCTCTTTGTGTATATACATGTATATGTGTATGTATATGTATGTATTTTTTCCCTACTTTCACTACTTCACACCTCTTTATTTTTTGATGAGGTGATGTTACATATTTCAAAAATAAAGAGTCCACATGTTTCTTTCGTGCTAATATTAAGTCACCTCCAATTTTAAAAGAAAGTTCACTGTAAGCATAATTTGTGTGCACTTATTAATAATGATCTTAAAATTATACAAGTTTATTTAGTTTCTTCTTAATACAACCCCTAATGACACCTAGTGCTGTTTAACTTTAGCTTCATTACAAAAGAGCATGTAGACTATTAACTCAGTACTCACCATTTTAGAGATTACAAGGAGACATCTTTAAAATAACATGAATCAGTACCACCTTGTAATCCTTTAGATATTCAAAGTTTGCCTCAAAAGCCCACTTCTCCTGCTTTTCAGGCTAGCTGGGACTATAAACAATGCACAAAAAAGCTTATTCAAATCCTTTTAGATGAGAGTACTGAATCGCCCACCCCAGATATCGTGGTGTTGATTCTAGGAAAAAAACTCAAAAACTCCATTTCCTGTATAAACTTAACATTTTAAAGGCAGCTCAGATGCTAAAAAGTAATGTAAATATTCCAAATAATGCTAAAGCCTAATCTCCAAAAAAAATTGATAGGAAATATAATTAACATCAACATTTTCAGGAATATACTAAATCCTGAAGGATATAATTATTCCTAAAAATCTTAAGTGTAACTTTGGTTAGTTTTTAGTTTGGTTAGTCAGTTTTCTGAATTAGGACAACTACAAAATTACTGATACCATTATTATTTATCAAGTGCCCATATGTATATAATCCTATGCCAGACAGAAAAACAGCTCAAAATTCCAATTACACTCTCTAGCACTTCTACAGGTTGTGATATATGTGTTTAGGGTACAGAATCTCAACTCCAGTTTTACCATAATTAATAACCACTGTCCATTAGGTAATCTCTTCGTTTCATCAATAAAGGAGATGACTTCTTAACAAATAGAATTGAGGTTAATCTTAATTTGCATTATGGGCTTCATATTCATGACCTGAATCATAAATGATTGTTTACTTTTTCCTCAAGCAAATATATTTCTTTTTCAACTGAGCTGTTGCCTCTAAAGTTCAATTTATTCTTTTTAATATGTCAGCATAAGAAACTTCTAAAATAAAGCAGAATAAAAATTAACCACTTTTAAAGTCAGAAGTAAATTACTTTGATTAGTATCTAACAGGGCATGAGGTAAAGGAAATTTTTAAAAATAAAAAGATTACAGATACTAGAACACTGAGTGGTATCTACAAGAAATGGAAAATGAGGTTAGGAATCAAAGAAATTATACCATGTTATAAAGAATTTTTGATTCTCTTTCCTGTGTTAATGTGTAGATATATCCAGGAGGGAGGGGTTATTTGGAGTGGAAAATTCATTATCTGCCCATAAACCAAGTTCAAGTCACATCTGATATATACAAGAAGTTTTGCCTTTCTTTGTATATCCAGTACTTAGCATAGTGCCTGGCACATCGTACGTGCTTAAAACTTTTTAACTTGACTTGTGTGATCCTGGGCAAGTTACATCAACCTCTGAGTTTTTTCACTGAGAAGTTTTAAGACTTATTATATAGCTGTAAGACTATAAAAGTAATAAAACTATCATATAAAAATCTGAGAATAGTTTCTGATTTGCATTGGTAGAGGGAGTTTGCTCAATTGGAATTGCTTTCATCAAGGAAATTATAAATTCAGACAAAAAAAGTAGCAAGAAAAATCAAAATTCGGTGTTTCAAGTGTTTGGCTATTAAAATAATATTTGAGCCTCACACTGGTAATGTACACATCAAGGGAAACCTTGATTATATGTAAAAATTAATTTCAACTATATAAATTAATGGGGGAAGGAGAAGACAGATATAAAAAAATTAAGGCAAACTAACATTTGATAAAACCTTTAATATACATCTCACTTTTGTGGGTGATATATACCTAAGAGAACTAGAGAAGATAAAGAAGGAACTAAGGTGAGATTTTCACATGCCCCCACCCCCATCTTCTTGAATAAAACTGATTGCTAAACTTTAAATATTACAAAATTCTAAGATTTGGCTGTAGTGGAAGTCCTAAGATTTGGCTGTACTGGAACATTTAGTTAATTGGAGAGTGGGGGGCGGAGGGGTAGGAAAGGGAACAAAGGAAACCCAAATTCAAATGTATTTATGAAATATATTTGGCTAACACATCATAATTCTTTTAACAAGCTTAAAACTAGAGTCTCCTTGATTAAGTTTAGACCCTTTTGTACCACAATATTTACAAACGGCAAGAAACAAATTACTTCTGGCTAGATATTGCATTAATATTACTCTGATTTAAGAAACTTTTCTTTTCAACCTCTGAAGTGGTTAATTTTATTTGTTTTACCAAAAAACCAATCCCCTTATTCTACAGTAATACATTTCTCAAACATTTAGGGCAATATGACATAAATTATACAGTCCTCTGCTGCAGGTTCTTCATATATAAAGATGATATTACTGACCCACTGTCAATAGAATATAGTTATTTTTTATAGTAGAAGCGATGGTTTTATGGTGATCCATCCACATCTCTGCGTAGCCCCAACTGGGAGCAACTGTAGTACTCATTTGCAAAACAACTGGTTGGAGTTAGGAATGCAATTTGTGGCCAGAGCACAGCAAAGCTAATTGGCTTAAATGGAGAATGTATCTTTAACCTTCACATAATACAATCATATTTGGTATGTACAAAGTTCATTTCCTTTATTAAAATGAAAAACTCCTTGACAAATAATTCTATCAAAAAAGATATTGCTACATTAACTCACTAAATTTTACTTCTGCCAAAAGTCATTTCAATTCCAAAAATGTGGCATTTAAGGAGTATTTCTCTCATAAATTTAACACTAGCTCTTCAATAAATGTAGTTAGTTCCCTTCAAAAATCTGTTCACAGATTACTTCATAAATTTGATCACATTTAGTATAATGAGATACCAATATTTCCATTCCTAAAATTTTCTTCTAGGTGTTTAATAAGACTATGCTATATATGTATTACGTGAATAACAGGTGAAAATGAAAAGAATTGATAAAAAAATCTTCACCCTTTCTCAAACTGTGTACATTTTGGAATCACTTAGTCTAAATTAACATCTAACCAACATTTTTGAGGCATTCTAAGTAGTTAACTCAAATATACAGGAGAACAGTTTTCATATAGTCAGTCAACCAGAGAATAGTTTAATTACATGAAAAGTATTTGGCATATTTTGTCTAATCCTCAAAATAAGAAGCTAATGGATTCAGAGGTAAATGATTTAAATACCCTCACTTAAACAGCCTATTTTGGGGGTGGCAAACCCAAAGGGTTAAGGAATATATTGCTTAGATCTAGGTTACTTCAAATGTGGTGAAGGGTTGGACAAGCGTGATCAGACTAGACTTTTGGTTTAAATTAATACATCTTCCTTTCAGTTGAATTAAGATTCGCTAAGCATTTTCCCCAATGTTTTCTTCTGTCCGCTGTTAATGTTTGCAATTACATTAAAATATTCCATGGCAGTTTTGGATCTTAGGAAACATCATTTGGAAAAATGTATAATAGTTCTTCATTCCGTAGCGACACTTTCCACGTTAAAATGCTTCCTGGCTATTCACATTAATTTTGAATGTGTTCCCCCATACTTGCTAAATGCCTAATTATATGCATTAAATTAATTTAATACAAGTGTATGTTATGAGGAAACCTAAGTTAAGTCTGAGGCTGTTCAGAATTCCCAATCTAGTTTTTTACATAATAAAGGAAGTCACTAGCAAATGTTAATCATGTCCCTTTTGAGAAATTTAAAACCTATAGGTAACTTGATCTGGGTATTAAATGTTGCCATTAATTCATTAGAATAGTTTCCAAACAAGGTAGAAAACAAAAAACAAAAAACAAAAAAAGGCTAATATGAAATAAGATGACAAGTTCCCAATTTCTTTTTTCCATACTGGGGACATTACAGCATGTTTCAACTCTGTGGAACCACAAGCAGATGAGAATCCCCAAAGCAATTATCAGCTGGTAAATAGAATTTTCAATGGCTAGTTATCATGCTTCCCAGCTTCAATGCCTAGAGGTTGCTGCATGTCAAAATGCAGGACTAAAAGTGCACAATGAAAAGTTGCCTGTGAATTGACAGGCTAAAGGGAAAAAAAATACTGCTATCAAAATGTTATTATGTTTCTGATTTGGGTTCTGTTCACTTTCTAATTTTAAAAACTGGATGTTTACTTATGACATTAAAGGTGTGGAGTGATAGAAGAGTATTCAAGGCCTCTGATGGGGCATGGATTTATATAAAGTACAGGTCTCTCTGACCTACAGACACTCAGACTGCAGGCACAGGAGGATGTGGGGAAACCAGCCCACCACTTTTACAGGGCATTGGGGAGCTAATACAGTCCACGGAAGTGTGTCCAGGCTATGGAATAATGGGCAGGAGAAAGAAAAGGTGGTTGAGGGATCATTTGGGAGTTCCCACCCCCCTACTGAATCTCCACCCTCCCAGATCCCCCAAGCGTGATTTTGCACAACAAGTTAAATAAAAGTAAACTGTTTATTAAAAGATACAGCAAAGGTACAGATACAGAGATACATACAAAGATACAGATATATATATATATTTACATATATATACAGTCTTGCTGTTCTGATGTGCACTATAATGAGTAGCACATTATTTAGTCAGGCGGCATTTTAATGGGGGTTGTTTGGCATTATCACCGCATCATTTTGACAAGAGACTACTAGAGCCACACAAGTATTTCCAAGTGTGGATTCCACTTCTCCAACTTTTAATAGTAGCAGAAAGGGGGAGAAGGGAATGGAGAAAGAGGCTGAGCATTAGGTTAAACACAAGAATAAAAAAGGGCCAGGGTAGTGCAGGGGAAGGGAAAATGAGGAAAAATAGAAGGGTATCTGACAAATAATCTGGAGGTACAATTAAAGAACTTTATTTATGGAAAATGGACTGTGTACCCAAGTTGCTTGTCAGCCTGCAAGGACCATTTCAAGTTTGATTCAGGTGTTCAACCTGAAGCTCAGCCTATCTCCCTGATTCCTTTACCCACTAAACTTGCTACCACCAAAATCTAGAGCTATAAAGCCTGGAAGCAAAACGGGAAGCTAAAGAAAAGTTGTACCTTGGGCTACCTCCCCATAAATGCAAGGAGGGCCCAATGTTGGGTAAGGACGTGACAACACTGTTCTCTGCAATTCGATGCTGTTCACTTTGTGGCGAGGTTCCACAAAGTGAATTGCATCGAGTTACTGTGAAATGAGTAGCTGCGGGTTGTCTCATCTGTCGTCTAACCCGGCCCTGCCGTTTAACCCGACCCTAAGAAGAGTGAAACAGAATCCAAATCAGATATAAAATAACAATAAAATGGCAGTTTTAGGTATTTTAAGAAAAAAAAGGGCAAAATGTTACTTTTACTTACCTCAGTAGGCAAATTGCTACTGAAGACATTATCATCGTCTTTGTTTTCTTCACCATTTTTCTCTACAGGAACCCACTCTCCATAAACACTATCCGCTTCCTTTTTTCTATGTTGAGAGCCAGATGATACAGGAAATTCTTTTGTCAATGTTACCTGATTTTTTGGTGGAGCTGGTTTTGCAGCAGCAATCTAAGGAACAAAAAGAACGTTTCACAAATTAAGGTTTGATGTAACACCAAAATTTGAATAATTGCCAAGTGATATTCATTTAACACATTCTCAGGCACTTAATTTTATTTCTTCTCAGAAATCTAAATAAATTTAAAAATATAATTTCTAAAATGGAATTGAAAGCCAAAATATTTTAATATAACCTTTAAGTTACCAGCTTTTGACTTCTTGTATCAATTGCAGTACTCACATTTAAGTTGAAAAAAATGGGTTTAGGTTCATTGAGTTTAAAAGGATGATGATAGAAAGGACGTTCTTCCTCCTCTTCATCCGAAACATGGGGCTTGTTCACTATAACATCATCATCTTCTTTACTTTGTGCAATCTGTTTGCATTTCTTAAAGAGTGAAAAAAAAACAAACAAAAGATAATCTTACACACCCTGTATACACAGACAACACATCCACTTCTTAATGGGACCAAAACCATGTAAAATAACTTTTAAAAGTACGAGTTTACATTTACAGACAGATGAGTTAGCTACTTAGCAGACTCTGGCCAGTCAGTCAGTCAACAACATTTATTGAGCACCTACTGTGTGCAGAGCACTGTACTGGGTACTGTCAGGGAGATACAAAAAGTAAAAGACATGGTCCCTGCCCTCAAGGAGCTTACAATCTAGATCAAAAGACAGAATACATACACATGAAATAACTGAAGAACGCTTTTACAGAGCAACACATTAACAAGTGCAAACTGATATAATACAAACTGAGTACATAAGTGCTGAGGGAATGCAGGCTAGAGTGAACAGAGTCGGGTGGGATTAAATTATCAAGGAAGATCCCCTTAAAGGGGCGTAAAGCCAGATTGTGAAGGTGAGGGACACTGATTCAAGAAAAGGAAAGGTAATTCTTAGGGGGTGGTTAGAACAAGATTCATAAGACAGGAAAAATAAAAATGTCTGCTCATAACTGCAGAGTAGGAGTGGAGGGGGAGAAGGGAAATTACTGACATTTTTTTTCTCCATGAATGTTTTATAGATCAAAGACTGAATGGGTTCCATCTTGCATACAAGTAGAGTTCAATTTTTTTTTTAAAAAGGTAAAAAGGGCAGGGAGTTAGTAACAAGGTCTGATAATATGAAGCAGACAAAGTCAATTCCTTCCTGAGAAGTTAGGTAAAGGCTCTGTTGCCTGGCTTAAAAAATGACAATGAAAATTTGGATGGACCTGTCTCTGTTTTCTCTATACAAGCACTAGAATTCTTCACATCCATTATCAATTTGAAAATATCACAAAAGGGGGCTCATTTAGCCAAAAGAACAAATTATATAAGGCTTGTGACCAAAAGGAACAGAAAGTATTGACATTGGAGGGCTGGCATAAGGCTAGCCAATAACAAGTTTCAACATATGAAACAATGTGGTATTTTCTGGATCCTAGCAGCAATATTTCAGCGTTCTCAAGGAAAAAAAAAAAAAAAACAACCCCACAAAACAAGCCTCAACTGAAAAGACCAAATGAAAACAGTAAATATGCTTAATATATGTTACTGCCAAAACCCGAACCGCAGGAAGAACTGATAATGGCCGGCCATTATCGACAACGGCTGGTACCGAGCGGCCAAAACCCGAAATGTTGATGCGAAAGAAGTTCCTTTCAGGCAATGGCCGGCTATTCTCATTAATTTCCAAGCTCCGGTGGCAAAAGATCATTTCTGAAGATTGTCTGTGTCTTTGCGTATGTGTAGTACACTCGTGGCGGTCAGTGAACACGTCGTGAATGGAAACGAAACGGTAGGCGCGCTTCTGCGTGTTGCTCACTCAACACCTCCTCCATTCAAACGAAACGTCCCGCGCCTCAGTCAGTTTGGCTTCTAAAACTGGAAAGCAAAAGTAATGGGAAGTAACTTTTAGCTAGCGGAGCTTAGCCATCCCGGATAATGGCCTGCTAAACGGAGCTTCTGCCGCTGCCATGTCTGTATTTCGGGTTTTGGCTGCTCAGTGCCAGCCATTATCAGTTCAGCCCGCAATTTGGGTTTTGGCACGCTCCAGAGTCAACATCACTGAAATAATCAATTTTAAAATTGGAGGCAAATTTTGAACTAGCTTACCTCAGTGAGCTCTTCTATTGTGGCTCCTCCTGACTTTTTAGCAACTTTCTCTTCTACTGTTGGTGGAGGTGCAGGTTTTAGGTTTGGCGGTAAAGGAACACCAGCCTTAGCACACATGGCAGCTGCATTAGCTTTGGCTATTTCAAGTAGTTGAGCCTTATCTGTAAGGACAGTAAAAATTTACAAGTAGCGTACTTTTCATATCATACAATCAAAACAGTTTTGTACTCTTCTAAAGATCAACAAGCATCAAGGTTCTTAAAGTTAGTTCTACAGAAATCTGTTTTCTATGATGGAAAATTACACCCACATTTCATATCACCTTTTTTTTTCTATCTCTAATTTCCTTTCTCTATCAATCTAATTCAAAGATCCACAATTTACTTAGATGGAAAACGCAGCCACACTTGCACGCTAGAATGATATATTATCAGTCAATATTTAAAAGCCATGTTCCGAGGCTAAACTAGAGATAGGATTTTAGCTCTGGTAAGAATGCTCAAAGTAGGCCTGGTTCTCTCAATTTAAATTTACCAATGATACATAATCTTACTAACATCACCTACTAAATTGGCCCCACAAAAATTTTTTTCCTGTAACAAAAGCAAAAACTACACACACAAAAATTATTTAAAAACAGTTGTTGAACCTACACATGGTGTTTGTAAGCAAATGAATAAGAATACTATGGCATTCCAGGTTGCCTTGTGACAATGTACATTTAGAATATAAAAGATAAATATTTTGAGTAAGAAGCTGGAAAAAGAAGATTTTGAGATCTGAATGTGTGTTTTGAAGCATCGCAGCCAACTCATCACAACCCTTCTACTCCTCAAGATTTAAATCTGTAATCTCCAAGTTACCTTTTTCCTAATGCATTCCAAAAGATATTTGGTCCATGGATAAACTCAGTTCAACATTGATTAACCATTCACTACAGTACAAGGAATAGAAAGGTAACAGAATGGGCTCTGCTACCCAAGAGTAAATACACTTAAGAAAAGACTATGGCATAATGGGTAGAGAACCAGCCAGTCTTAGAGTCAAGATGGCCTGGGTTCAAGTCCTACTTAGCTGTCACTCAAACCTGTCAGTGTCCCGAACTCTGAAACTCTTTTCAGATATGCTATTTACAACAGTGCTGAAAGCAGTTACCATGTCATATTCAAAGACCTAAGACAAGCTGACAGTTTGGTTAAGTGGAAGGAGTTTTCATACCAGAAATTCCCCACAGAAAGGTTCAGACCACCCCCTGCCCCGCTCCAAAACTAAGCCACGTAAAGAGATAATGGTGTTACAAAACTATCAAGTTATAGAAAGCAATCATTTCTACAATTCCAATCTTTTTTTTTTTTTTAATTATAGACTGACTTACCCAAATCTGTTAGACGTTTAGGTGGTGACCTGCCTCTTTCAGAAGATCTGGATCGTTTTCGGCGAATAGGAGATCTACTAAAACGCCTCCTCAAGGGTGTTCGTGATCGCCTTAGTCGAACTGGTGATATACTAAAGCTTCTTCGTCTTACAACAGATCTAGATCTTCTTCGACGGCTTGGGGTGCGGCTGCGGCGGCTAGGGGTGCGGCTGCGGCGGCTAGGGGTGCGGCTGCGGCGGCTAGGGGTGCGGCTGCGGCGAACGGGAGAAATGCTAAAGCTCCTTCTTCTAACCACAGACCTAGACCTTCTTCGTCGACTAGGAGTATGACTTCTACTGCGACGACTAGGTGTACGACTTCGAGCTCTGGCTACTTTGCGATTATCTCTAGAGCTAGATCTTTTCCTTTTTCTTTCCCTAGATTTGGACCTGTGTTTTGGAGACCTTTTACGTTTCTCTTTTGATAAAGAACGCCTTCCTCTTGACTTCGATCTTGATCTGCTGCTTCTCCTCCTACGTCTTGAACGAGACCGTGAGCGTGTTTGGGATCGATGAGACTTAGACTTAGATGATCTCTTCCTTGCTCTTGAACGGGATTCACTTGTGCGCCTACGTGATTTGTGTTCTGAAGATTTAGAGCGCTTACTTCGAGATCTTAATGAAGAATCTCTCTTCCTCTCTTTCTCACCTTTATCACGGCTTTTAGTTTTTTTGCTCTTGTCATGAGTGTCCTTAACTTTCACAAAGATTTCATAATCATCCTTTTCTTCTGATGAAGATTCTGAAGCTCTTTCAGGTATGCTAATAACAACAGGGCTGGCAGTAGTTACTATGTCACGTTCAATTCCACTTATAGACAAAGGTCCCTCTAAATCAGTCCTAAGGTTTGTCACACGTTCCATATCCTTGGGAAGTAAAGGTCTCACTAGATCTGCATCATTAAGATCACAAATGCTGGCAGCAAATACAGGTTCATGTTCAGTATTTTTAGCAGGAAGTGGGGTCTCTTTCTCTGCTTCACTATCAGCATCTTTATGGCTGATACCACTGACTGTATCATGTTCACTATCTTTCACAGGTAATGATGCTTCTGGATCAGTCTTACCAAGTAGATTATTAGCAGACAATACATCATGGTGAATGTCATTAGCAGGCAAAGGCCCCTCAATATCAGCTTCACTACCACCGCTAGGACTAGTTGAAATTACCATGTCATGTTCAATCTCTTGAGTGGGTAAAGGTCCCTCCACGTCAGCCTTACTTACTGAGCTGGTAACAGATGCTGCATAAAGTTCAATTTCCTTAGTAGTTCCCTTTATATCAAGTTCATGAATATGGGAACTGGTGGTAGATACAGTTCCAACTATACTAGCTTCACTAAGGCAGGTGGTCAACACTGTGTTATGATCAGTTTCACTGCCAGGCAAAAATTTCTCCACACCAACTTCACTAACAACAACAGGACTAGTGTCAGAAACAATGTTATGTTCTGTCTCTTTTGCAATTAAAGGACTATTTACATCCAAAAGTATATTTACATGGTGTATGCTTTCATAAGAATGACTCTCCAGCTGCCTTTTTTCATTATTTGCCTCTTCACTTGACTGAATGGACATTTCCTGTATGGTGGTCTGTTGAGAAAGATTAGACTCAATAGATAAGGCTACATCTGTTCTTTTAACAACAGGCTCCAAAGTCATGACTGTAGACTCCATCATTGGTGTAGGTTCTGGAACCACTACAGTACCATCAGGTGTTGTGGCAGATGGCTCTAAGACTGGGGGTTCTGGCATGCCCACCTCAGTCATGGTTGGCTCTGGGAGTGCTGCAGTCAGCTCTGGGACCAGCATGGCAGACTCCTGAACCACCACAGCGGTTGGCTCCTGGAACATCACCTCTGTTGGTCCCTGGACCATCGCTTCTGTCAGTCCCTGGTCCACCATCTCTGTGGGCCCCTGAACCGCCAACTCTGCTGGTCCCTGGACTGCCACCTCTCCCAGCCCCTGGACTGCCACCTCTGCCGGCCCCTGGAAAGTCACCTCAGCCAGCCCCTGGAAAGTCACTTCTTCTGGCCCCTGGACTGCCACCTCAGTCGGCCCCTGGATTGCCACCTCAGCCGGCCCCTGGACCACCACCTCAACCGACCCCTGGACTGCCACCTCAGCTGGCCCCTGGACCGCCACCTCAGCCAACCCCATGACTGCCACCTCTGCCGGCTCTGGAATCACTGTCTCTGTTGGCTCTGGGACCGCCACCTCTGTTGGCTCTGGGACTGCCACCTCTGGGACTGCCACTTCTGAGGGCTCTGGGACTGCCACCTCAGTCAGATACATGATCTGTTCTGAGATAGGCCCAGATGCTAAAATAGGCTCAAAGGTTTCCACTGACTCTGTCACAATAGAAGGTTCAGTGGGTTCTGCAGTTAGTATAGCAGTCTCTGACACTGCATTGGGCCCAGAAGATAGGACAGCTGCCTGTGGCCCTATAATAGCATGTTCTTGTGTCATATGAGACTCTAAAGATGTTGCTGTCATAGAAGATTCTGGCTCTGGTGGTGGCTCCGAAACAGTTACAGCAGGCTCTGATGTTAATACTGAGGGCTCTGGAACTCCTACAGAATAATCAGACATTGTAGACTCTGGAATCTCTGTCTGCATCACAGGAGGCTCAGGGGGCAAAGCTGGTTCTTCAGAGAGTAATGCTGTTCCAGCAGTAGCCCATGTATTTTCAACAGGTAATGCTGACTGCTCAACAGGTAATGATGGTCCCTCAGGGGGCTCCTCAGGAGGTAATGGTGGTGTCATGGGGGGCTCCTCTGGTGGCAAAGGTGGCATGGTAGGGGGCTCCTCAGGAGGCAAGGGTGGTACCATATATGCCTCAGTATATGAATCTGTATAGGAATCAGCATAGGAATCAGCAGTCATAGACATCATTGAGCGGTCAGCAGTATAAGATGACATCAGAGAACGGTCAGAATAGGATGACATCATAGAACGGTCAGAATAGGATGACATCATGGAACGGTCAGCACCCATGGACATCATTGACCTCTCGGCCATTGGAGACATCATGGAGCGCTCATAAGCCATCATAGAACGCTCATAGGCTGACATCATAGAGCGCTCAGCCATGGGAGACATCATAGAACGCTCATAGGCTGACATCATAGAGCGCTCATAGGCTGACATCATAGAGCGCTCAGCCATTGGTGACATCATAGAACGTTCATAGGACATCATGGAGCGTTCGGCAGCATAGGATGACATCATAGAGCGTTCAGCAGCGTATGACATCATCATAGAGCGCCTAGATGCTAACATTAGGGGCCTGGGTGCTAATCTATAGGGCCTAGGTGCTATTCTATATGGCCTGGGTGCTATCCTATATGGCCTGGGTGACATTCTATAAGGGTCAGGAGCTAGCCTATAGGGATCATGGCCTAACCTATAAGGGTCCTGTCCTAATCTGTAAGGGTCATGACCTAACCTGTAAGGGTCGTGACCTAACCTGTAGGGATCCTGGGCTAACCTGTATGGATCTTGGGCTAACCTGTAGGGATCAGGTGACTTGGGACCTAGCATAGAGGACTCTGGTGTACTAGATGCCAACATCTGGGAGTCCATGGTGCTGGAGGCTAACATCTGGGAGTCCATGGTGCT